>NC_142417.1:13452500-13817500 GCF_059516105.1 Syngnathus floridae | reverse complement strand
TTAAGTGATAGAAGATGGATGGGAAAATAAGAATGAGGTATGAACGGGAATTGTCTTTTAAATTTTTATTGTTTTTATGTATTTTTCACAACAGGGTATGCATAATAAATTCATCTGAAGAATAACGCATGGTCAATTAATCATAATAGCAATAATAGTGAAAGAATGAAAAGAACGTATGGTAAATTAATCGGAATAATAATAATAACACATGGTAAATTAAACAGAATAATAACGCATGGTAAATCAAACCAAAGAATAATGCATGTGAATAACTTTGAATGCATGATAAATTAAACAGAATAATATAAATGCATGGTCAATAACATGATTCATGGTCAATAGAACTTTAAATAATCAAATCAGAATATTTGTACTGAGACCACCAGCAACTTGGACTCATCGAGAGTCATTCCACACCCGGACACCATCACGGCAGGCTGCCACTCCAGATGCAAGACTCACTGAGAGTCATTCCACACCCGGACGCCATCACGGCAGGCTGCCACTCCAGATGCAAGACGCACTTTGATTGGATAACGCGCCGTGGGCATCTTACACACAAAGCTGTTGAGTCGCACGCAGGACATCTTTCTCCATCAGCGTTGCTACAGACACAATCCCCCCTCCCTTTAGTGTAGCAACGCCTCTGTAACCAGGGCAACCATAACATTAAAAAGAGGGGCACGTGGAGAAAGGACTCAGAACTGATGGAGGTTGTAACTGAGATTGCTTTCTCTATCGTTCTCCTCGCGAGTAAACCTGTTCTGGTTGTCTTCTCCTCTTCATTCCAGCGAGTGATTTAATGTCTAATCGTATTTAGACCCAACACCAACACTTGGGTCGGTTCCTATGTGGCCCAATTAGGGTTATTTTTGAGCCAACTGTTTTTTGAGTGCTGATTTGACAAAAGTAAGGAATACAAAATACATCGATTAGAGAAGTAAAATATGAATAGAAGTCTGAAAAATAAATTCTTATGGTACAATAATAGATGAAAAAAGAGTCTGAAAAATAAATTCTCCAAGTACAGTAAAAGAAAGAAAGAAAATTCTCAACATAATTACAGTAAAAGATGAAAAGAAGTCTGGAAAATAAATTCTCCAGGAAAGTGCAGTTATCCAAATAATATGTAATAAGTAGCGCAATATATTATTTATTCCTTCTTGTGTGTCTGCATGTGTGCATTCATTTACCACACTCTGAGCAGCTGAAGGGTTTCTCTCCTCTTTTCTTGAGTGGATGTTCATATTTATCTTGCTTGTGTATCTTTTGACAAAAGGGAACAAGTGAAGGGTTTCTCCTCTATGTGCCCTCACATGAGTGCAATCAAACTGTGCTTGGAAGTCCCACTTTTACTGCAAATTGAGCAAATGAAAGGTTTTCCCCCAGTGTGCTTCCTCATGTCTGACTATAAATTATTTTTGAGTGAGGCTTTTGCCACATTCAGAGCAACTGAACGTTTTTTTCCAGTGTGCGTCCACGTAAGCGGTTTCAAATGCTGATTAAAGGTCAAACTTTTCCTGCAAATTGTACAAGCGTAGTGTTTTTCTCCTGTCTTGTTGCATGTTTGAGCATGTACTGTTTTTGAGTGGAGCTTTTGCAGCAAACAGACAAGGTGAAATGTTTATCTCCTGTGTGTTTCCGCATGTGGGCCTTCAAACTCTTTTTGTAAGAAAAACATTCACCACAAATGGAGGAGGAGGAGGAGGAGGATGATACCTGCAAGATACCATTGACTGGTGTTCCTGTGAAGAGTTTAGATGAGGGTCAACATGAGTTGAGCAAAGGGGTGGAGCCTCCAAGCTGCAGCTCAAGTCATGCAAGACTTTTCTTTTTTTTCTTGTCCTTGTGTGGTGATTCAGCCCTGCTCTCTGCACGGGAAAAAGCTAACCAATCAAAAAGGGGCCTGACACGCCATATCTGAAGCGAAGAGACAACTATAGGGAGAAATAGAAAGCTGAGCTGTACAATGATTTAGACTCTCCTACAAAAGTGAGGCCAATTCTTCTCATTTTGCAGTGAAATTAAATGAAGCAATTTGTGTAAAAATGCTGAATGACAAAATATGAAAGCATGTGAATCATTAACCCTGTCCAAACCTCCACTATCGTTATCACCTACTCTCTTTCTTAAAGAAGCCGCGCCTGCACTCCTCGCGAGGAGGAGGTGTGTCTGATGTTCCGGAGACAAAAGGTCAGGAAGGCACCAGGCCCAGACGGCGTGACACCCTCAAGCCTGAAAGTCTGTGCGGAACAGCTGCCACCCACCTTTGCACGGATCTTCAACCTTTCCCTGGAGCTGTGTGAGGTGCCCTCGTGCTTCAAGAGCTCCATCATCATACCGGTGGCCAAGAAGCCAGCCATCACAGGTTTGAATGACTATAGACCTGTCGCCCAGACATCTGTTGGTCATGAAATCCTTCGAGAGGTTAGTACCGAACAAACTGAAGGTCATCACGGGCCCCCTGCTCGACCCCCTGCAGTTTGCCTACCGGGCAAACAGGTCGGTGGACGATGCAGTCAACATGGGTGTCAGGTTTATTTCGCTGACTGAATAACTGTTAAGAGAAAAGTATCAGCAGACAAAATCACAAGTGAGACAGAATATTAATTCTATGCTCGCGAGGAGTGCAGTACAGATAGCTTACAACAATTTCACTACACTAAATATCTGTATGCACTCCTGCTCTTTTTATTAGGATTTGTCCTCCCCACAATGTGAGACACAAGCCCCTAAGGGAGGGGGAAAGCATGTGGGCTTTGCCTCGTAAGCAAAAATAAATCACAAGGTGTTACATACTTACATGGCAATATAGGCAAAAGAATTTAAGCGATCAGCATTCTCTCTTTGTCTCTGTGATGCATGCAGGAAATGTGATGCTTGCTTGCCGTTCCATCGAGAGTGTGAGACAGCGGTTAGACGTGTTGTTTGTAGGAATTGTCTCGGCAGATGTCTCTTTTTGCTGAGTTGTCAGCTGCGTCCTGCCTGACCCAGCCGTAACCTCTCTCCTGGCCCAGCGGTGACCTTTCTCTTCTGTTGTACAACATAGAAACAGCAAGGCCAAACAGCAAGCATGTATTGCAGTAATATTGGGGTAAAGCATTGATTAGAGAGCGCATGATAACATATATATACATTTTTCTAACAATGGGGCTGCACTACATTCTGCACCACCTGGACACCCCAGGGACGTACGCCAGGATCCTGTTTGTGGACTGCAACTCGGCGTTCAACACCATCGCTCCTGACATCCTCCACCAGAAGCTCATCCAGCTTGCGGTGCCTGCCTCCACCTGTCAGTGGATCACCAGCTTCCTGACCAACAGGAGGCAGCATGTAAGGCTGGGGACCATCACATTCGACACCCGGACCACCAATACTGGCGCCCCCCGGGGGTACGTCCTCTCCTCACTGCTCTTCTCGCTCTACACCAGGGGTGCTCAAACTTTTTCAGCTTACGAGCTACTTTTAAAATGACTGTTGGAATAATTTTAAGTGAAGCTTTGGCCTGCCAGACCTGGAGGCCTGGCCTTTACGAGTTTATCTTTCCTTTTATCTAGGTTCTTCCTTTTTAGTGATAGGGATGTCTTTTGATCCCTGTCAGCCATTTGTATCCTTCCTGTCCTTATGTTGTCTGTGTGTTTTGGTTCCCGTAAGAGGCCTTCACTAACAATGACCAGGGCTTATTTGCATAGGTGACATGGGCTTTGTTTGATTCACAGGAACTTCATTCCTTTTCATTTAGATATAGGTTTGGTTCATAGATTGTAGTTTATCAGACCTGTTTTTCTTTGTTAAAGGTTACATACAGTTAGAAGTAGTTGCATAAAAGTTATCCCATATTTACTCAATGTTTGTTTAAGGAACTGCATACCGGTTACCTCACGTTTGCTTAATGTGTGTTGAAGTGTTTAGGACAAGTTACTTATTATTATTATGTGTTAATTTACCAAGTAGATAAAGTTAGCAAAGGTCTAGTTGCATTTGTTCCACAGCAAAGCGGCAATCAACGTGCTTCAAGGTATTTGATCACAGTCGACGACGAGTCAGCCAACTGTGAGGGAAGACGGCTGGGGACGGCCTCTGCGGGGGGTCACGAGCCAACAACGAAGTGCTAATTCACACCACAGTACATTCTTTTGCTAATCAGCGTTGCTACAGACACAATCCCCCCTCCCTTTAGTGTAGCAACGCCACTGTAACCAGGGCAACCATAAAGTGGTTTGAGCGGCTTGTCATGGAGCACATCAGATCCATTCCCCCCCCCCCCCCCCCCCCCCCCCCCCCACCATAGACCCGTTGCAGTTTGTGTACCGAGCCAAACGGTCCTCTGAGGATGCCATCTGCTCTGCCCTTCACTCGGCCCTCACCCACCTGGAGAGAAGGGACTCGTATGTGAGATTGCTGTTTGTGGACTTCAGCTCTGCCTTCAACACCATTGTGCCACAACGACTCATCTGCAAACTCGACAAGCTGGGCCTCTACAACTGGCTACTGGACTCCCTCTGTCAGAGGCCTCAGGTGGTACGTGTTGGCGACAAAATCTCCGCCAGCATCACGCTGAGCACGGGGGCCCCCAAGGCTGCGTGCTCAGTCCGCTGCTCTTCACCCTGCTGACGCATGACTGCACTGCAACCTACAGCGACAACCGCATAGTGAAATTTGCTGACAACACGACTCCGGTGGGTCTCATCACCAAGGGCGACGAGACTCAGTACAGGTTGGAGGTTGACCTTCTGACCACGTGGTGCAGGGACAACAACCTCCTGCTGAACGTCAACAAGACCAAGGAGATTGTTGTTGACTTCCGGAAGGGTCACACCCAACACCTGCCGCTGACCATCGACGGTGCTGTGGTGGAGAGAGTGAACAGAACCAAGTTCCTGGGGGTGCACATCAGTGAGGATCTCTCCTGGTCCACCAACACCGCATCACTGGCGAAGAAAGCTCAGTGCCGCCTGTACTTCCTGCGGAAACTCAGGGGAGCAAGTGCTCCTCCGGCGGTCATAACTACATTCTACCGTGGCACCATTGAGAGCGTCCTCTCCAGTTGTATCGTTGTTTAGGGTGGTAACTGCACTGAATACAACATGAAGGCCCTGCAGCGCATCATGAACACGGCTGGTAAGATTATTGGTGCTTCACTCACCTTCCTGAAGGACATTTACACCTCCCATCTCACCTGCAAGGCGACCACGATTGTGAGTGATGTGAGTCACCCCGCTCACTCATTGTTTGATATTCTGCCCTCTGGGAAGAGGTACAGGAGCCTGCGCTCCCACACCACCAGACTCACCAACACCTCCATACTCCAGGCTGTTAGGATCCTGAACTCTCTCCCCCCTTCTGTGTAGTGTCCTGTACTTTTGCGCTATATTCTGACTGTCTGCTGTATGCACACTTGCTCCATTTTTGCTCCTCTTATTTATTATGTTATTTGTTTATTTATTATTTATTCATCACTCTTATTTAGTCATTGTTTGTGCCTTCTTGTTTTTATTTTTGTGTGTTGTTTACTTGCATGTATATTGTGTACTATGTCTTGTCACCGTGGGATAGTGGGAACGTAATTTCGATTTCTTTGTGTGTCTTGTCATGTGAAGAAATTGACAATAAAGCAGACTTTGACTTTGATGCATGTGAAAATTGACAATAAAGCAGACTTTGACTTTGATCATCATTACGTAGCAGAAAGTAAAGCGACGACAACAAAACGGCGCTTGGTCTCAAAACTCAAACAGAAGCGTATCGCTTTCCATTCGGCTGCATCAGATAAACACGCAACTTATGTGGTGAATCAATAACATCAGCTACACGACGACCGCAACGACGAAAGAGGTAAGTTACGCCAACGGACCTAAGTTATCATGTTTGCAACGTTATTTGTTGTACTGCTTGGTTGCAGTACCGAAGTGCGGGCCGCTTTCATTAGCATGATACTTAAGAACAGTGCTAACTTTATATCTGCCTTGATTGTCCTCGACGAATGTTAGATCTCAAATGAGCCATCATCACATGCTGGTTCTTGCCTGTACCAAGAGTAATACTGTATTGTGGAAAAACTCAAAGTCGAGTCTCAGCAGTGATGCTTGCAGGCAGGCATGCTTCCGATTTGAAATCTCAATGCCACCAGATCGTAACGCGTAATTACGTTTGCTAAAACAGGTCCGATCTGTTATTTCGTGTATTGGGTCGGTTTAAGTTCACGTTATAAACAAAATAAAGTTGAAGTTGACATCTGTTGCGTGTTATTTGAGAGGTCCGTTGTTGAACAAACAAAGATGCAGAGTTACGGTTGGTTCGTAATTGGCAAGATTTTGGGTTGTTCAATGGAGGTCAGTACACGTGGTACTATAACTGATGAAACAACAAAGCAAAAGGCTGTTCTTACACATATGATATATACGATAATGAGAATTTACACACATATGAACATGAAAAACTGTATCAGTTTGTCTAACCTAATATGCACACATACGTAGGTGTTGCTCTCCCTTCACATTCAACGATTTGGGCATGATTTATGCCTCCTAGTTTCATTTTGCTAGGAATTCCTAGGTACTTAGGCTTTGTGGAACAATGCAACTAGACCGAGTTAGGGTTGATAGATTGGTTTCATCCTGTGCTTATGTTGTAATGTAACGTAATAATTAATCAAACATGTCCTTTTTTAACAAAGTAGTAGAACAAAGTGCTAAGAGCCTTTGAACTCATTGATCAGCTGCAGAGGACGCAATCAAAGTCGTTCTGTTTACACAACATCGTAAAACACCCCCTGCTATGATTTGATCAGAGGCCAGGGGTTTCACCCCCACCCTTTTTATCTCAATAAAAATGCTCTTGCAAGAAGCCTGAGTCAGACCTCATTTGATCATCACTGTATGCGCAGCGACGAATGACTCGCCACTTGCAAGTGTTTCAAAGGACATACTGTCTCCCGTGTGGTTCTTGCAAAATAAGTTAGAGTGAGCACCACTCTAACAGACTGTCTTTTTGCTAAGTTTACTTTCTTGCCAAACTATGTAGCTGCTAGATAGTGGTGTCAAACGTACGGCCTGCGGAACGGAGATTTGATCAGGCCTGCCTTTAATCAGGCCTGCAGGATAATTTAAAAGTGAAAAAATGCATAAAAAACACAGTTAACAGCCAATTGAAACAGAGTCAAGTCATATATTGCATTTTCCGTTGCAACTGACGAGAGCGCTGACATCACAGATGTCGCACAACTGACCTTATTTATTTGTGGAGTTGAAGAGACATTGACTGTTACTCTCGAGTTTCGTGAGTTGGTGCCAATGATGGACACCAACACAGCCAAAGACATTTTAGACATTTGGCTAAGGAAATCTGAGGTGTTTCATGAAATGATTAGTAAAAGGAATGTTCGTTAAATTTCAACATTTTCCTCCTGTTCTTGTGCTTCTTTACACCAAAAAAAGGAAAAACATGATATTTTGGTTATTTTTGCAGACTATAGTATAATCTTACCGTCCGGCCCACTTGACCTCTACCGAGGCCATGTGTGGCCCACAATGTGAAATGAGTTTGACACCCCTGATCTAGTACAACACAAAATACTATTGCAAAAATACAGTGTGTGATCCACACTGGTGTTAATATTCAATTACTTTGACAAATAACTCTCTTGCCGCTGCCCAAAAGGCACCTTTGTTAGCCAAACATCGTTGAACAAGTGTTGTGATTGCAGTGTAAAAATGTCTGCAAGGACCACAACAAAGTACGTGGAGGAAAAGGACCGTAGTTGTCGACAACAGGAACATCTTTGGCTGCAGCCTTATGTTGTATTGCCCAGAGCAGGTTAGTACACATCTAGTTTCTATTACAAATCCTCTCCCAGTGTTTATTTTTAGCAGAATTTTATTAAAAAGTATTTGTATAGGTTTGACCAGTTTCTCTTCAACTGTAACTTTTCATATGGGTTTGTCTTGTTTTGCAGACATCAGTGAAGCTATTTGTCCGAAGCAGCTAGAGCCAGAGCGCACTCGCATTAAAGAGGAAGATGTGGGCAAAGAGGTCCATCACTTCAATGAACAAATGGAGCAAAAGTTTCTTTGCACCATAAAAGAGGAGGAGGAGCCGGAGCGGCCTTGTAGTAAAGAGGAGGCCGAGGAGTCCTGCGACATTAAAGAGGAGGAGGAGGAGGATA
Source organism: Syngnathus floridae (assembly GCF_059516105.1). Taxonomy (NCBI): domain Eukaryota; kingdom Metazoa; phylum Chordata; class Actinopteri; order Syngnathiformes; family Syngnathidae; genus Syngnathus; species Syngnathus floridae. Next base: position 13,809,330 of record NC_142417.1, on the reverse strand, counting down.
CCTGCAAGATAGCATTGACTGGTGTTCCTGTGAAGAGTTTAGATGAGGGTCAACAGGAGGTGAGCAAAGGGGTGGAGCTTCCAAGCTGCAGCTCAAGTCAACCAATGACCAGAGAAGGTGATGGAGGTCACTGTGGAGGATCACAAGCAGCTCCAACATTAGATAGATTAAATGTTCCTGCTGCTGGTGATGAGTTTCACAACAAACACAGGCAATGTTCTCAGTGTGCGAAATGTTGTGCTCATAACAGTGTTTTGAAACAACACATGAAAATGCACACAAGAGAGAAAAACCTTTCCTGCTCAGTTTGTGGCCAAAAATTCACTTATAAGGGAAAGTTAAAAAGTCACACAAGAATCCACACTGGCGAGAAACCCTTTTCATGCTCACTTTGTGGCCAAAAATTCTCTGATAAGACAAGCTTAAAAAGACACACAAGAATCCACACTGGCGAGAAACCTTTTTCATGCTCAGTTTGTGGACAGAAATTCAGTCAAAAGGGAAACTTAAATAGGCACACAAGAATCCACATTGGTGAGAAACCTTTTTCATGCTCAGTTTGTGGCCAAAAATTCTCTGATAAGACAAGCTTAAAAAGACACACAAGAATCCACACTGGCGAGAAACCTTTTTCATGCTCAGTTTGTGGCCAAAAATTCAGTCAGAGTGGACATTTAAACATTCACACAAGAATCCACACTGGTGAGAAACATTTTTCATGCTCAGTTTGTGGCCAAAAATTCTCTGATAAGACAAGCTTAAAAAGACACACAAGAATCCACACTGGCGAGAAACCTTTTTCATGCTCAGTTTGTGGCCAAAAATTCAGTCAGAGTGGACATTTAAACATTCACACAAGAATCCACACTGGTGAGAAACATTTTTCATGCTCAGTTTGTGGACAGAACTTCAGTCGAAAGGATAACTTAAAAAGTCACACAAGAATCCACACTGGTGAGGAACCTTTTTCATGCTCAGTTTGTCTCCAAAAATTCTCTCATAAGGGAACCTTAAAAAGACACACAAGAAACCACACTGGCGAGAAACCTTTTTCATGCTCAGTTTGTGGACAGAAATTCAGTCAAAAGGGAAACTTAAATAGGCACACAAGAAACCACACTGGCGAGAAACCTTTTTCATGTTCAGTTTGTGGCCAAAAATTCTCTCAGAAGGGAAGTCTAACATTTCATACAAGAATCCACACTGACGAGAAACATTTTTCATGCTCAGTTTTTGGACAGAAATTCAGTCAAAAGGCAAACTTAAAAAGTCACACAAGAATCCACATTGGTGAGAAACCTTTTTCATGCTCAGTTTGTGGCCAAAAATTCTCTGATAAGACAAGCTTAAAAAGACACACAAGAATCCACACTGGCGAGAAACCTTTTTCATGCTCAGTTTGTGGCCAAAAATTCAGTCAGAGTGGACATTTAAACATTCACACAAGAATCCACACTGGTGAGAAACATTTCTCATGCTCAGTTTGTGGCCAAAAATTCTCTGATAAGACAAGCTTAAAAAGACACACAAGAATCCACACTGGCGAGAAACCTTTTTCATGCTCAGGTTGTGGCCAAAAATTCAGTCAGAGTGGACATTTAAAGATTCACACAAGAATCCACACTGGTGAGAAACCTTTTTCATGCTCAGTTTGTCTCCAAAAATTCTCTCATAAGGGAACCTTAAAAAGACACACAAGAATCCACACTGGCGAGAAACCTTTTTCATGCTCTGTGGCCAAAGATTTTCAGTGAAGGAAGCCTTAAAAAGCCACTCGAGTCCACACTGGCGAGAAACTTTATTCCTGGTCAGTTTGTGGCCAAAAATTCTCTCACAAGGGAACCTTAAAAAGTCACTCAACAGTCCACACTGGCGAGAAACTTTATTCCTGCTCAGTTTGTGGCCAAAAATTCTCTCACAGGCTAAGCTTAATCAAGCACACAGTAGCCCACACCTAACTCTGTTGCCTGCTCAATCACTTGCCGAAGAGTCTCTCTTGCGAATTCCGAGTGTGTTGGGGGAGATGAGCAATGCTTCGCGAAGGTTTCACCTTCTATTTGCGCAGACTTCGAGTTTTTTGCATCGATGATGATATAGTTAACTGGCTTCCAGATATCTTTGTAGTTTTTATTGTACTTGGTGTTAATCTTGTTTTTAGTTGTGTTTTTTAACAGTAAATGCATTTAATTTGTATTCAGGGCAAGTTGCTTAGTTTTTATCAGTGTTCAGGGTTTAATTTCTTTTCACCTTTTCATTTTCATGTTAAGGTTTTTGCCCACATATTTGTCAAGCCTTGTTAAAAAGAAAAAGCAGAAGCAAGCAAGTCTTTTTTTTTTCTTTTTTGTGCTTGTGTGTTGATTCAACCCTGCTCTGTGCACCGGAAAAAGCTAACCAATCAAAAAGGGGCCTGTCACACCATATCTGACGTGAGCTGAGACAAATACAGGGAGAAATAGAAAGCTGAGCTGCACAATGATTTAAATCCCCTCCAAAAGTGAGGTCAATTCTTTTCATTTTCCAGTAAAAATAGATGAAGCAATTTGTGTAGAAATGTTGAATGACACAATGTGAAAGCATGTGGAATGCCTTGGAATCATGAAATACAATAAAAGTGAATTGTACAGAATGACATTGAACAATGTGGAATCATGTGGGAGAAGTATTTAATCATGGAATTATGTAGAATGACATTAAACGATGACAAATGATGACACGCGTTATGTGATGTACCTTAAGAAATGGAAATCCGTGAGATCTGAATAATTCCAAACATTTTTTGACGCAAGTAAGGTAAGTATCATAAACAGCAGCATATCATTAGTTCATTTGATACCACGACATAAACCTCAAAATTATCAGTCAGATCACATATATAGATACCGGACCTAATTTTGATAATGAAGGCTTTGGCCAACAGTGTGTGTATGAAACCTCACAAGCTTTACTTTTTTGTGAAGCACCTGGATGGAAATCTTCAAGGCTTCATCTACGATGTGTCCTCTCTGCATCCATTGCAGCCTTGTCATCCTGGAAGAGGTTTCTTATTTCCCTTAAAATTAGTTTTGAGTTCTTCCTTGCCCTCCTGGGAGTTTAAGATCAGGAGATGTTGGAGAATATTTGTCAATTTTTGCAATCGTCCCGAGTATTGTTAAATGTTGAACAGAGGCTGAGATGTGCCGAAGTCAAATTCCTTGTTTGGCATGCTCAAACATGGCCAATAAAAATTCTTGAATCTGGCACCAATGACGCATAAGCGGCTGAAAGGTTTTTTACACGCCACCTTGGTTTGTTTGCTGGGCAACAACATTAAACGTCCCACGGCACTTCGCTAGAGGGCGCCCGGGACCACACTCAAATGACATCATCGTTACGTAGCAGGAAGTAAAGCGACGACAACAAAACGGCGCTTGATATAAAATCTCAAACAGAAGCGTATCGCCTTCTTCCATTCGGCTGCCTCAGATAAACACGCAACTTATGTGGTGAATCAGTAACATTAGCTACACGGTAACTGTAGCGAAGAAAGAGGTAAGTTACGACAATGGACCTAAGTTATCATGTTTGCAACGTTATTTGTTGTACTGCTTGGTTGCAGTACAGAAGTGCGGGCCGCTTTCATTAGTAGCATGATACTTAAGAATAGTGCTAACTTTATTATATCGAACTTGATTATCCTCGACGATTGTTCGATCTCAAATGAGCCATCATCACGTGCTGGTTCTTGCCTGTACCAAGAGTAATACTGTACTGTGGAAAACCTCAAAGTCGAGGATTAGCAGTGATGTTTGCAGGCAGGCATGCTCCCGATTTGAAATCTCAATGCCACCGGATGGTAACGCGTAAACACTGTTAGGTTACGGATTTTAGTTATTGATCTGACTCCAAATTGCGATCAACACTTAACACATAAATTGCTATGTCCTAATCCACACACTGGCGCACCTAACAATTTTGCGAGTTCGTTCTGTCAAAGAGAAGACCAGTAGATCAATCAGACCAAATTTACCAATTGTTTATTCCTGACAAAGCGCACTAATACAGGCCTGGGTCCCGGGTCCCTCACACTAAAGCTCGTGCGTTTTTGTGACCACCAAAAGACGACACATTCTTCCGGGTTGCCCAGTTTTAAAGAAACACAATATGAATATTAAAGCATGCAAAATATTTTGAGATGATTGGTCGATGGCCATCTCCTCCCCGTCCAGGTGCTGCTGAGGTCAGGCGGTTGGGTTTTCCCCTCGAAGCCCGACCACATAGACGTGCTGTTGTTCTCGTTCCTCACCGACCTTGAGGTGTTCTCGCCCGGTACTCCCTATCCGGGCCTATTCCACAACACTTCGAAGAAAACAAGTTCATGCAGTTTGCCTGCACATTCTTCGGCCCCCACCAATCCACACGAGCACTCCAATACTAGATATTAATATGATTATAAGTTTAACACAACCTTAAAAAATATGTTTGCAAACTCCCGAAAGCACATTTTCCTTTAACACGTTTGCTAAAACAGGTCCAATGTGTCGTTTTGTGTATTGGGTTAGTTTAAGTTCACGTTGTAAACCAAACAAGTTGAAGTTGACATCCGTTGCGTGTTGTTTGAGATGTCCGTCATTGAACAAACAAAGGCGGAATTATAGTTGGTTCGTTATGGGCAAGCGCTTGGGTTATTTAATGGCGGTCAGTACACGCAGCACTACAGCTGATGAAACCCAATCTCCAGGTAACAAGGTTTTGTACATTCCGGAAAAGGCGGGAAAGCAAAAGGCTGTCTATAAATAGATAAATAAATAAATAAATACATACATAAATATCTTTAAGCCTTTCCATTCCTTTCGGAACATAGGCCATCGATGAAGAGCTTCCACCCTCGTCTGTCTTGTGCCATTTTCTCCAGCTGTTTCCACGACAGTCCCATCTTCTTGACACCCAGCTCTGTGCTCCTTCTCCAGTTGTTTTTGGGTCTCCCTCTGCTTCTTTTGCCTTGTGGGTTCCATGTTAACGCTTCCTTGGTTATAGCCATGTTGTTTTTTCTCAGGGTATGTCCTATCCAGCTCCACTTCCTCCTCAAAACCTGTATCTCTATTGTTTCTTGTTTGGTGCGGTTCCATAGGCTGGTGTTGCTGATGCGGTTGGGCCAGAAGATCCTGAGGATGCGTCTTAGGCAGTGGTTTGTGAAGGTTTGCAGTTTAGCGGTGATGTGTTTGGTGGTCCTCCATGTTTCTGATCCATATAGCAGCAGTGTTTTGACGTTGGAGTTGAAGATTTTGAGTTTAGTATTGAGTGAAATGGTTTTGGTTTTCCAGATCTTTTCTAATACCGTAATTGCCGGACTATAAACCGCACCGGATTATGAGCCGCACTAGCTAAAATTCAGGGATATTTCAGTTTTTCTCTTACATAAGCCGCACTGGACTATAAGACGCACGTGCACACGAGTTTTTTTACAAAGAAAGACAGTACATAGAAAGCCTTTTTAATGTTTTAATAACATACTTGAACATGTCTTTCTAAACCAGGGGTGGGCAATTAATTTTTACAAGGGGCCACATGAAAAACCTGAGTTGTGTCAGAGGGCCACACCTATGATAACTTAAACGTGCTCAATTTTCTTCCATTGTAAAATGCACTAAATTATTTATTTTAAATAGTTGGTACTGGTAATTAGAAGAACACAATTCTGTTTATATTTATATTAAGCTATGTGAAATTGTGGCGTAAAGGTCAAATAAAAAAACAATTATTAATCATTACAATTTATTCTTAACTTCTTTAACTTTTCCTCAAATGACAAAGCCGCTCCATCTCTGGGTGTGAAGTTTGATAAAAGGTCCTTGTTGGGCTTGCAGTTTTGCTAGCAATGCATCAGCCTCTGATGCGCCCTCTTTATCAGACAGATGTATTTTTTCTCGTGCTTGGTCGTGTAGTGGCGACTCAAATTCTATTCTTTAAACACAGCGACCTGTGTACCACAAATCAGGCACATGGCTTTACCTTTCATTTCTGTAAAGAAATACTTGGCAGTCCATGTCTTGTTGAAAACACGGCGCTCCTTGTCAACTTTTCTTTTCTGAGGGTCAGCACACATTTTGAGGGCAGCATTACTTCGCACTGTTCACCTTCACGCACAGCTCACATACACATACGATACATGGAAGTGCGACGCCTTTCAAAATAAAAGCGAAACAGTTGTATTGTACGCACGACACTATATATATATATATATTTTAATTAGGTAGTAATCAAATACAATTTACGATTGGCCTCATGCGGGCCGGACAGGGACGCACAAAGGGCCGGATGTGGCCCGCGGGCCGTAATTTGCCCAGGTCTGCCTTAAAATGTACTTGAGATGCATTAAAGAGTCATTTACAGTACTCATATTGAAGTCTCAACCTCATATTCTGCTTCTTGTTTATATTAATTATATTTATATTACATCGTTTTAAAATAGGATCCTAATTAAGACTGTTGAGCTTTTTTCATTTGTTGTTTTAGTTTTAGGGGACATATCCTCACGGGGCCGTTATGAGGGTTTGTTCCCCTCCTGTAATTTGGGCTAGGAATGAGTTAACCTGTTCAAATTTGCCACACTACCTGAATAGGAAGACAGAAATAAAGGCAGTCGATGTCCAGGACTCACCGTTCTTGAAATGAGAGGGGGGCACAAATTCTCACGGGTTGACATTTTTATAGAGTTCCTGTTAATTTTTTTTATCCCCCCTCCCCACCACCTGTCACTTTGCTTGGGACAAAAGGAGCCTTCAGAACTGAAATTTCTTCTCAATCATTCATTCATTCAAATCATTCTCGTTATGAAAGATTTCATCACAAAACGTGTGTGGCTTTTTCTTAAATAAAAACGTTTGACATTGCTATAGTGTCACCACTTAATTATAATGCACTCTGTCATTTTAATGCAAGTTAACAAATGTAGCAATATGAAGTTGCTTTGAAAACACGTGAATAATAAAAATGGATGAATGATGATCACAATAAAGTATAAGGATCTCCTTTGTAATATATACCCCTTGTAGCATGGAATGCTCCCCCTAAAAAGTGGAGCTCCTTTGCATCGAGGTTAATGCAAAGAGCTGACGTAATTGTGTCATTGCTTTTTGGTGAAGTGAAAGAGTGTTCTGTCAGTACAATTGGTCTTTGAGCGCACCTCGCTTCAACGGCAGAACGTGAATGAGCTTAAAAAAGTAAAAGGAAGTAAATCCTTACTAAAAATTAAAATTGACTGATGCAAACGTGTGTCCTTCGTCCAGCCATCCATCTATTTTCTGAACCGCTTAGTCCCCACGGGGGTCGCGGGCACGCTGGAGCCTATCCCAGCCGTCATCGGGCAGTAGGCGGGGGACACCCTGAACCGGTTGCCAGCCAATCGCAGGGCACACAGAGACAGACACACCTAGGGACAATTTGAAGTCTTCAATCGGCCTACCAAGCATGTTTTTTTTGCTTTCCAACAAGGCGTGCGCGTTCCCGTGGCAGGGGAAACAAATCCTCACGGGGGAACCAAATCCTGCTCAACACCGTTCGGTGGTGAACTGGACAGGCAACTGGAACGGATTGTGGTCGAAAACCGAGATTTGACTATATTTTATTTTTTATGAAAAGGTACAAGTGTACGCACTGCAATGGTGTGGCCACTCCCTGCTTTCTGCTGACGTGTGGGCAACTTTCGTGCCATAGTTACCCAAATTAGAAGTTTTATTATGATTTTTTTTAATTTAAAAATCCGCGATGTAGTGAAACCGCAATAAACGAACCGCGATGTACCGAGCAATTTTTGTATATATATATATATATATATATATATATATATATATATATATATATATGTAAAATTAAAAGCGAATTTACACATATGAACATGAGAAAGTATGTGAGTTTGTCTAACCTAACAAAATATGTACACATGGGTGTTGCTCTCTCTTCACATTCAACAATTTGACCATGATTTATGCCCCCTATTTTCATTTTGTTAGAAATTCCTAGGTACATAGGTGTTGTGGAACAATGCAACTAGACTGTCTTTTGTTTATTTTAAGTTTATTTTCTTGCCATCTAGCGCAATGCAAAATACTATTGCGTGAATAAGGAATAACATGTATTCAATTACTTAAACAAATTACTCGCTCGCCGCTGTCCAGAAGACATTTTTATTAGCCAAACATCGTTGAACAAGTCTTGTGATTGCAGTGTGAAAATGTCTGCAAGGACCACAGCAAAGTACGTGAAGGAAAAGGACTGTAGTCGTCTGGAACATCTTTGGCTGCAGCCTTATGTTCTATTGCGCAGAGTAGGTTAGTACACGTCTAGTTTTTATTATGAATCCTCTCCCAGTGTTTATTTTTAGTAGAATTCGATCAAAATCATGTGTGATGGGCAGATTGTGAAAGTCCTTGTATGGGTTTGACCAGTTTCTCTTCAACTGTAACTTTCATATGTGTTTGTCTTGTTTTGCAGACATCAGTGAGGCTATTTGTCCGAAGCAGCTAGAGCCAGAGCGCACTCGCATTAAAGAGGAAGATCTGGGCAAAGAGGTCCATCACTTGAATGAACAAATGGAGCAGAAGTTTCTTTGCACCATAAAAGAAGAGGAAGAGCTGGAGCGGCCTTTTAGTAAAGAGGAGCCTGAGGAGTCCTGCGACATTAAAGAGAAGGAGGAGGAGGATACCTGCAAGATGCCATTGACTGGTGTTCCTGTGAAGAGTTTAGATGAAGGTCAACAGGAGGTGAGCAAAGGGGCGGAGCCTCCAAGCTGCAGCTCAAGTCAAACAATGACCAGAGAAGGTGATGGAGACCCCTGTGGAGGATCACAAGCAACTCCACCATTAGATAGATTAGATGTGTTGCCACATGTTCCTGCTGCTACTGCTGGTGATGAGTCTCCCAACAAACACAGACAATGTTCTCAGTGTGGGAAATGTTGCGCTAATAACAGTGTTTTGAAACAACACGTGAAAATGCATGCAAGAGAGAAAAACTTTTCCTGCTCAGTTTGTGGCAAAAAATTCTCTTACAAGGGACACTTGAAAACTCATACAAGAATCCACAGTGGTGAGAAACCTTTTTCATGCTCAGTTTGTGGCCAAAAATTCAGTCACAAGCAAAGCTTACAAAGTCACACAAGAAACCACACTGGCGAGAAACCTTTTTCATGCTCAGTTTGTAGCCAAACATTTTCAGCGAAGGGAAATCTAACAATTCATACAAGAACCCATACTGGCGAGAAACCATTTTCATGCTCGATTTGTAACCAAAGATTCTCATCGAAGGGCGCTCTAACACTTCATGCAAGAATCCACACTGGTGAAAAAACTTTTTCATGCTCAGTTTGTGGCCAAAAATTCAGACAGAGCGGACATTTACAAATGCACTCAAGAACCCACACTGGTGACAAACCTTTTTCATGATCAGTTTGTAGCCAACATTTCAGACAGATAGGACATTTGAAAAGGCACACACGAGTCCACACTGGGGAGAAACCATTTTCATGCTCGATTTGTAACCAAAAATTCTCAGTGAAGGTAGCTCTAACACTTCATACAAGAAGCCACACTGGTGAGAAACCTTTTTCATGCTTAGTTTGTGGCCAAAAATTCTCTCAGAGGGGACATTTAAATAGGCACACAAGAACCCACACTGGTGAGAAACCTTTTTCATGCTCAGTGTGTGGCCAAAAATTCTCTCTGAAGGGAAACTTAAAAATTCACACAAGAATCCACACTGGCGAGAAACCTTTTTCCTGCTCGGTTTGTGGCAAAAAATACTCTCACAAGGTAAACTTAATCAAGCACACAGTAGCCCACACCTAACCCTGTTGCCTTCTCAGTCACTTGTCAAAGAGTCTCTATTGAAAATTTTGTGTTGGGGAGATGAGCAAAAATCTGTGAAGGTTTCACCTTCTGTTTGAGCAGACTTTGAGTTTTTGCATCGGTGATGATCTATAGTTAACTGGCCTTGGGATGGTAATAGTTTTTTAGTTTTCATTTACTTGGTGTTAATCTTGTTAACAGTTGTATTTTTTTAACAGTAAATACATTTAATTCGTATTCAGGGCAAGTAGTTTTTATCAGTGTTTAGGGTATAGTATTGTTCAGCTTTTCATGATCATGTTTAGGTTTTTGCCGCCTGATTTGTCAAGACTTGTTAAGAAAAACAATAAGAAGCAAGCAAGACACTTTTATTCTTCTTGCGCTTGTGTGGCAATTCAGCCCTTCTCTCTGCACCAGAAAAAGCTAACCAATCAAAAAGGCTTGACACACCATATCCGAAGCGAAATGAGACAACTACAGGAAGAAATAGAAAACTGAGCTGCACAATGATTTCAACTCTCCTCCAAAAGTGAGGCCAATTCTTTTCATTCTGCAGTAAAACTAGATGAAGCAATTTGTGTAGAAATGCTGAATGACACAATATTAAAGTATGGGGAATGCCTTGGAATCATGAAATAAAATGAGTAAATTATGACATTGAACAATGTGGAATCATGTTTCTACATTAATGAACGTTGGTGTACCGATGTCATGGTGTTGAAAGAGTTTTGCAGCCCTCTCCTAGAAACACTTTTCATAAACTGCCGGCCGTTCTATTCACCACGGGAGTTCTCCTCGATCGTCATGGCGGCTGTTTACATCCCACCACACGCACGTGCGAGTGAAGCCACGCAGATGCTGGCTGACCAGGTGACAGACATGGAGAAACTTCTACCAAATTCACTAATCATTGTTCTGGGTGATCTTAACAGGGCGAACCTCGCACACGAACTCCCCAGATACAGACAGCACATAACGTGTCCCACCAGAGGGGCACAGACACTGGACCACTGCTTCACCGCAATTAAGGATGCATACCACTCTGTGGCTCGTGCAGCTTTAGGACTCTCGGACCACTGTCTAGTTCATCTGATCCCTGCCTACAGACAGAAACTAAAAACTTCTAAGCCTGTGGTGAGGACTGTCAGGAAGTGGACAGTGGAGTCAAGGCAGAACCTCCAAGCCTGCTTTGACTGCACCGATTGGAGAGTTTTTGAAGCTGCAAATTCAGACTTGCATGAACTCACTGACACTGTCACATCATACATCAGTTTTTGTGAGGATCTGTGTGTGCAGACTAAGACCTTCTGCACGTACAACAACGACAAACCTTGGTTTACACCGAACCTTAGGAGGCTGCGCAAAGTCAAGGAGGAGGCCTACAGGAGCGGCGACCGGGACCTGTTCAAGCAGACCAGAAACACACTGAACCGAGAGGTCAGGAAAGCCAGGAGGTGTTACGGGGAGAGCCTGGAGAGACACCTCTCTGCCAATCCTGATCCCTCAACAGTGTGGAAAGGCCTGCAGAGCATCACGGGCTTCAAGAAACGAACCCCCGTCCTGTGGAGAGCCCAAGGCTCGCTAACCAGCTAAACAGGTTCTACTGCAGGTTTGATCGGTCCTCCCACACAACGGGACCTCCTACAGCACAATCCACATACTCACCTCCCCCCACAACTGCTCTGTCCACACCTCCATCACCGTGGTCACCGACTCTCTCTTGCAGAGGCCGCGCCCGCACTCCAGATTCGCGAGGAGGAAGTGCGCCAGATGTTCCGGAGACAAAAGATCAGGAAGGCACCGGGCCCAGACGGCGTGTCACCTTCCTGCTTGAAAGTCTGCGCTGAGCAGCTGGCGCCCACCTTTGCATGGATCTTCAATCGTTCCCTGGAGCTGTGTGAGGTGCCCGCGTGCTTCAAGAGCTCCACCATCGTTCCAGTGGCCAAGATGCCCGCCATCACAGGTCTGAATGACCTGTTGCACTGACATCTGTGGTCATGAAATCTTTCGAGAGGTTCGTGCTGAACCACCTGAAGGATGTCACGGGCCCCCTGCTGGACCCCCTCCAGTTTGCCTATCGGGCAAACAGGTCGGTGGATGATGCGGTCAACATGGGACTGCACTACATCCTGCAACACCTGGACACCCCAGGAAAGTACGCCAGGATCCTGTTTGTGGACTTCAGCTCGGCGTTCAACACCATCGCTCCTGACATCCTCCAACAGAAGCTCATACAGCTCGCGGTGCCTGCCTCCACCTGTCAGTGGATCACCAGCTTCCTGACCAACAGGAGACAGCGTGTGAGGCTGGGGAGCATCACATCTGACACCCTGACCACCAACACTGGAGCCCCTCAGGGGTGCGTCCTCTCCCCACTGCTCTTCTCCCTCTACACCAACGATTTCTCCACAAGTGACTCTTCTGTGAAGCTCCTGAAGTATGCAGACGACACCACTCTCATCGGACTGATCCAGAACGGTGATGAGACTGCGTACAGACAGGAGGTGGAGCGGCTGGTCCACTGGTGCAGCCAAAACCACCTGGACCTGAACCCGCTCAAGACCGTGGAGATGACAGTGGACTTCAGGCGAGGCCCTTCACCACTTTCACCCCTCACTATCCGCAGTAATACTATTCTCTCATCAAACACCTTCAAGTTCCTGGGAACCACAATCTCTCGGGACCTGAAATGGACCGGCCACATAGACTCTGTCCGGAAGAAGGCCCAGCAGAGGCTGTACTTCCTGAGACAGCTCAAGAAATTCAACCTGCCGCGGGAGCTGCTGAAGACCTTCTACACTGCCATCATCCAGTCTGTCCTCTGCACCTCCATCACTGTCTGGTTTGGATCGGCCTCCAAACAAGACAAGCACAGACTGCAACGGACAATAAGGACTGCAGAAAAGATAATTGGAATCAACCTCCCATCTATCCAGGACTTGTACCCGTCCAGGACCAGGAAACGTGCAAGTAACATCTCAACAGACCCTTCGCACCCAGGTTGCAGCCTGTTTGAACTACTCCCCTCCAGACGCCGTTATAGAGCTCTGTACACTAAAACCAGCAGACACAGAGACAGCTTCTTCCCCCAGGCTGTTGCTCTGATGAACTCATACCACTCTTAGAGTCTCAGAGTCATTACTGTGCAATAACATCCTGCTTTCCACACCTTTTTTGTCTACACTGTTTGTACTATGTGTCCTCTCTGCATCCATTGCAGCCTGGTCATCCTAGAAGAGGGACCCTCCCATCTGTGGTCTTTTCTCAAGGTTTCTCATTTCCCCTAGCTGGAGTTTTGAGTTTTTCCTTGCCCTCTTGGGAGTTTAAGATCAGGGGATGTTTGAGAATATCTTTCGTTCTTCACATGTCCTGAGTGTTGTTGTTAGTCACCTAAATGTTGAACAGAGGCTGTGATTTACCGAAGTCAAATTCCTTGTTTGGCACGCTCAAACATGGCGAATAAAAAACTCTTGAATCTTGAATCATGTGGAATTATATAAAATGATAAACGATGACGAATGATGACACGCGTCATGTGATGGGGGGGGGGGCAAGTGTGCCTATGAGAGTTAAAAGACAACCTCGAGAGAATAGAGGATTCATAGTTCCGAATAAAGGCGGCTAAGAAGAGCCTAAAAGAAAAGCTTATTTTGTCTCCAACACACTCTTTCTTCAAGTCCGCGATACAACGGCGCGAAGCTCAACAGATACGCCACAAGAATTAGAGATGTGAGTATTTCCCAACATTTTACGACACAAGTAAGGTAAGCATTATAAACAGCATATCATTTGTACATTTGATACCACGGCATTAACTTCAAAATAATCTAACATATCAAATACCAATGCTTGTATGCTATTAATATCTATTCGACTTGGGTTTTTTATTTTTTGGAGAACGTGGACCATTTTTTTAATTTTTTTTTTTTGCTCGCATTGTTGGTTTGTTTGCTGGGCAACAGCAACATTAAACTTGCTTGGCTTGTATATCGACGCTGTAAGTTTGATTCCCACATGTGACGGCGTGAATGTGTGAGAGTAATGGTGTGTATGTATGAGTGACAAAAAAATAAACCATTAATTGTCCCACAGTCCTTCGCTAAAGTTCTTTACTTTCTGTAATGTAATTAATAAAACAAAAATGTCATACATTCTGGGTTCATTACAAATCAACTGAAATATTGCAAGCCTTTTATTATTTTAATATTGCTGTTTGTGGCATACAGCTTAAGAAAAATCAAATATCCTATCTCAAAATACTAGAATGTCATGAAAAAGTATACTACTAGGGTATTCAGCTAATCACTTGAATGGTCTAATTAACTCAAAACACCCGCAAGGGTTTCCTGAGCCTTGAAAAACACTCAGCTTGGTTCAGTAAACTAAATCATAAGTATGGGGAAGACTGCTGATCTGACTGCTATCCAGAGGACCATCATTGACACCCTCCATCAGGAGGGTAAGGCACAAAAATAAATTTCTCAAAGAGCAAGCTGTTCACAGAGTGCAGTTTCAAAGCACATCTGCAAAAAGTCTGTTGGAAGGGGGAAATGTGGCAGGAAATGTTGCACATTCAAGTGAGATGATCACACCCTTAATAGCATTGTGAAAAAGAGTCACTTCCGGAATTTGGGTAAGCTTCAAAAACAGCAAACTGAAGCTGGTGTCCAGGTATCAAAAGCCACTGTTCACAGACGTGTCCAGAAAATGGGCTACAATAGCCGTTGTCAAGTGGCATGGTGGTACAAGATGGTGTAAAATTGGGTATTGAATTTGGCCCTGGCACATTGGCTATCCCAAAACATGTAGTAGTTCCAAAATTTCACCAGGAGATGGTGTTAAAGCTTGACATAGGGGTGACCTGATGGAAACTAACAAATCTAATAAATTAAATTGTTAGCAACTGTGAGGACACGACCTGTTCAAACACGTAGCAACGCACAATTTTGGAATATGAGTTTGCTATGCCATAATTTTAAGATGTAACAGCTTGAGCAATATCAATATATGTGTTTAAGTTGGAGGAACCCATTATTGTGTTAAGTACTATTATGTGTTGAGATTGATCTTTATTAGACAATATATATGTTTTTAATGTTGCAATGTTTTGACCAACCTGTATTTAACATTGGTGTTCCATCCATACCTGAATGTATTAAGTTGAGAGGAGACATCAAGGGCTAATAGTGAAAGAACGAGCAAAACAGGAAACAGCTGCATCCGGTGGCAGACTGCAATCATGCGCAGCTATAGGCATGGATGCCAAGACAACCAGTGGTGCAGGGATTCTGACCTTTCACCTACATATTCCGATGAAGTAATGCCAGAAGCCTATAGATATGTTGCCCGGACACAGAGCGGGCGCGCTTCTTCCTAGTCAGGGCGATAGCCGTGACGCTGCCCGGAGTAAAAGAACGAAGATGGATTTTTCATTCTTTTTGAGATTGAACCAAAATATACTAGGATGAATTTCCAGAATCTTCGAATTGGACTTTGTCAAATTTTAAGCTTCGAGGAAGGTAGAGGAGACAGCCGCGTCGGGCAGAAAGGGGAAGACGCCAATTTTACTTTTTTGGCTATGCTCCTAGCGGCCAGACCTTTCCTCTTTTTTAAACAGAATTCGGATTTTGGAACAAAGGAGAGCTGATCACTCGACTTGTTCAACCAAATAGGATTTTAGACCTTTAGTCTCCTCTTTTGTTCTGAGTGGATAAGTGTTGTTGTTTTTTCGACTTGTAATTCTTTTTCTTGCTCATTCATCAAATCCCTTCTTCATCCTTAATTTGGTTATCGATTATTTTGTATTAACTATGTTGAGCATGGTTTTATATGCAGTAATTGAAACTTTAAAATGTCTTTATTTCCCTATCATCGTCATTCTTTAAATCCGTTCAATTATTTTTAAAGTGAAGACAGCTTTAATCCTTAACATCAGGAATTGTTAGATTTGGTTCGAAGTAGTTATCTTGAGCAAATCTAGGGCGAGTGCGCTCTAGTAAATTAACGAATCCTTGAGGTCTTAACAAAGACATCTAAAAATATCCGCAACATAACAAAAGCATCAAACAAACGAAGGGAGCCATCATTCTAGCACGGTTATTCTGACGACTTGGCGTCATAAAGAGATTATGTCAATTATTTTAGAATTAATTTAACTCGGGTGGTCAGAGACGGACGAGTCCCTTCACCCCGGCTTGTCGAACCCTTTAATGGGAAGCCGGTCACTTTGATAAAAAGTGCACATTTGACACCGTATTGCCATGGCCAAGCCACTTCTGAAACGTCTGAGATGGGCTATAAAAAAGAAGCAGTAGACAGTTGCAGAGTGGTCCAAAGTCCTCTTTTCGGACGAAAGCAAGTTTTGTATTTTATTTCGAAGTCAAGGCGCCAGAGTCTGGAGAAAGGCTGGAGAGGAGCAAAATCCAAGTTGCTTGAAATCCAGTGCAAAGTTCCTACAGTCGGCGATGGTTTGGGGAGCCATGTCAGCTGCTGGTGGTGGTCCACTGTGTTTCATCAAGTCCAGAGTAAATGCAGAGATTTTAGAGTACTACATGTTTCCGTCGGCTGAAAAGCTCTGTGGAGATGATGATTTCATTTTCCAACATGATCTGGCACCTGCCTACAGTGCCAAAACCACCAGCAAATGGTGTACTGACAATAGAATTACTGTCCTCGATTGGCCTGCCAATTCCCCTGACCTTAACCCCATAGAAAACTTGTGAGGTATTGTGAAGAAGAAGCTCAAAGACACCAGACCCAACAATGCAAATGAGCAAAAGGCTGCTATTGAAGCATCCTGGGCATCCATAACAGCTCAGCAATGCCAAAGGCTGATTGCCTCCTTGCCACGCCGCATTGATGCAGTAATCCGTGCAAAAGGATTGCCGACCAAGTACTGAGTGCATTAATGGACATTTTTAAATGTTTGATTTTGTTTAGCGGTTATAAATGTTCTTTTTTTACTTGGTCTGAGGAAATATTCTAATATTTTGAGATGGGATATTTGAGTTTTCTTAAGCTGTATGCCATAATCAGCTATATTAAAATAATAAAATGCTTGCAATATTTCAGTTGATTTGTAATGAATCCAGAATATATGACATTTTTGTTTTTTTAATTGCATGACAGACAATAAAGAACTTTATCACAATATTCTAATTTTCTGAGACAGTCCTGTATGCCTCCGATTATCATTTTATTAGAAATTCCTTGGTACATGGGTGTTTTGGAACGATGCAACTAGACTGTCTTTTGCTGAGTTTATTTTCTTGCCAAACCATCTAGCACAACACGAAATACTATTGCGTGAATAAGGGATAACCTATATTCAATTACTTCACCCAATAGTTCGCTCACCGCTGCCCAAAAGACACTTTTATTAGCCAACCATCGTTGAACAAGTGTTGTGATTGCAGTGTGAAAATGTCTGCAAGGACCACAGCAAAGTACGTGAAGGAAAAGGACTGTAGTCGTCCACAACAAGAACATCTTTGGCTGCAGCCTCATGTTGTGTTGTGCAGAGCAGGTTAGTACACGTCTAGTTTTTATTATGAATCCTCTTCCAGTGTTTATTTTTAGTAGACTTCGATCAAAATCATGATTGTGAAAGTTCTTGTATTGGTTTGACCAATTTCTCTTCAACTGTAACTTTCATATGTGTTTGTCTTGTTTTGCAGACATCAGTGAAGCTATTCGTCCGAAGCAGCTAGAGCCAGAGCGCACTCGCATTAAAGAGGAAGATGTGGGCAAACAGGTCCATCACTTCAATGAACAAATGGAGCAGAAGTTTCTTTGCACCTTAAAAGAGGAGGAAGAGCTGGAGCGGCCTTGTAGTAAAGAGGAGGCCGAGGAGTCCTGCGACATTAAAGAGGAGGAGGAGGAGGATACCTGCAAGATAGCATTGACTGGTGTTCCTGTGAAGAGTTTAGATGAGGGTCAACAGGAGGTGAGCAAAGGGGTGGAGCCTCCAAGCTGCAGCTCAAGTCAAACAACGACCAGAAAAGGTGATGGAGACCACTGTGGAGGATCACAAGCAGCTCCACCATTACATAGTGATGATGTGTCATCACATGTTACTGCTGCTGCCGATGAGACTCAAAACAAGCACAGGCTATGTTCTCAGTCTGGGAAGTGTTTTGCTAATAACCGTGTTTTGAAACAACACATGAAAATGCACACAAGAAAGAAAAACCTTTCCTGCTCAGTTTGTGGCCAAAAATTCGGTCAGAGGGGACATTTAAATGAGCACACAAGAATCCACACTGGTGAGAAAACTTTTTCATGCTCAGTTTGTGGCCAAAGATTTTCAGCGAAGAAAAGTCTAACACTTCACACAAGAATCCACACTGGTGAGAAACCTTTTTCATGCTCAGTTTGTGGCCAAAACTTTTCAGTGAAGGTAGCTCTAACACGTCATACAAGAATCCACACTGGTGAGAAACCTTTTTCATGCTTAGTTTGTGGCCAAATGTTCTCTCAGAGGGGACATTTAAATAGGCACACAAGAACCCACACTGGTGAGAAACCATTTTCATGCTCAGTTTGTGGCCAAAAATTCTCTCGAAAGGGAAACTTAAAACGTCACTCAATAATCCACACTGGCGAGAAACCTTTTTCATGCTCGGTTTGTGGCCAAAAATTCTCTCACAAGATAAGCTTAATCAAGCACACAAGAACCCACACTGGTGAAAACCCTTTTTCATGCTCAGTTTGTGGCCAAAAATTTTCAGCAAAGAAAAGTCTAACACTTCATACAAGAATCCACACTGGTGAGAAACCTTTTTCATGCTCAGTTTGTGGCCAAAGATTTTCAGCAAAGAAAAGTCTAACACTTCATACAAGAATCCACACTGACGAGAAACCTTTTTCATGCTCAGTTTGTGGCCAAAAATTCTCTCAGAGGGGACATTTAAATAGGCACACAAGAACCCACACTGGCGAGAAACCTTTTTCATGCTCAGTTTGTGGCCAAAAATTCTCAGTGAAGACAAGTGTAACAATTCATACAAGAACCCATACTGGCGAAAAACCTTTTTCATGCTCAGTTTGTGGCCAAAAATTCTCTCAGAGGGGAAATTTAAATAAGCACACAAGAACCCACACTGGCGAGAAACCTTTTTCATGCTCAGTTTGTGGCCAAAAATTCAGACAGAGGCCACATTTACAAAGTCACACAAAAAAACACACTGGCGAGAAACATTTTTCATGATCAGTTTGTGGCCAAAAATTCTCTCAGAGGGGACATTTAAATAGGCACACAAGAACCCACACTGGCGAAAAACCTTTTTCATGCTCAGTTTGTGGCCAAAAATTCAATCACAAGCAAAACATAAAAAGTCACTCAAGAGTCCACACTGGCGAGAAACCTTTTTCATGTTCAGTTTGTGGGCAAAAATTCAGACGGAGGGCACATTTAAAAAGTTACACAAGAATCCACACTAACGAGAAACCTTTTTCATGCTCAGTTTGTGGCCAAAGATTTTCAGCGAAGAAAAGTCTAACACTTCATACAAGAATCCACACTGATGAGAAACCTTATTCATGCTCAGTTTGTGGCCAAAAATTCTCTCAGAAGGGAAACTTAAAAAGTCACACAAGAATCCACACTGGCGAGAAACCTTTTTCCTGCTCAGTTTGTGGCCAAAAATTCTCTCACAAGGTAAGCTTAATCAAGCACACAGGAGCCCACACCTAACCCTGTTGCCTGCTCAGTCACTTGTCAAAGAGTCTCTATTGCGAATTCTGAGTGTGCTGGGGAGATGAGCAATGATCTGTGAAGGTTTCACTTTGTATTTGAGCAGACTTTATGAGTTTTTGCATCTATGATAATATATAGTTAACTGGCCTCGGGATGATTATTATCATCACATTATTATCATCCCGAGTTTAGTTTTGTTCTGCTTTTCATGATCATGTTTAGGATTTTGCCCCAATATTTGTCAAGACTTGTTAAGAAAAACAATAAGAAACAAGCAAGACACTTTTTTTTTTCTTCTTGCGCTTGTGTGGCGATTCAGCCCTGCTCTCTGCACCAGAAAAAGCTAACCAATCAAAAAGGCTTGACACACCATATCCGAAGCGAAATGAGACAACTACAGGGAGAAATAGAAAACTGAGCTGCACGATGATTTCAACTCTCCTCCAAAAGTGAGGGGCCAATTATTTTCATTTTGCAGTAAAACTAGATGAAGCAATTTGTGT
Source organism: Syngnathus floridae (assembly GCF_059516105.1). Lineage (NCBI taxonomy): Eukaryota > Metazoa > Chordata > Actinopteri > Syngnathiformes > Syngnathidae > Syngnathus > Syngnathus floridae. The sequence goes on along the minus strand of NC_142417.1, from coordinate 13,789,309 downwards.
AGAATGCTGAATGACACAATATGAAAGTATGGGGAATGCCTTGGAATCATGAAATAAAATGAGTAAATTATGACACTGAACAATGTGGAATCATGTGGAATTATATAAAATGATAAACGATGACGAATGATGACACGCGTCATGTGATGGGGGGGGGGGGGGGGGCAAGTTTGCCTATGAGAGTTCAAAGACAACCTCGAGAGAGAGCTGAGGATTCATAGTTCCGAATAAAAGCGGCTAAGAAGAGCCTAAAACAAAAGCTTCTTTTGTCTCCAACACACTCTTTCTTCGAGTCCGCTATACAACGGCGCGAAGCTCAACAGATACACCTCAAGAAATAGAGATGAGTAATTCCCAACATTTTACGACACAAGTAAGGTAAGTATTATAAACAGCATATCAGTAGTACATTTGAGACCACGGCATTAACTTCAAAATAATCAAACCGATCAAATACCAGACGTAATTCTGACAATGAAGGCTTTGGCTGCCAGTGTGCGTATGAAACTTCACAAGCTTAACTTTTTTTGTGAACCTTGGCTTGTGTGTCAACGCTGTAAGTTCGATTCCCACAGGTGACGGCGTGAATGTGTGTGAGTGACGGTGTGAATGTATGTATGAGTGACAAAAAGTAAACCATTAAATCCCACGGTCCTTCGCTAGAGGGCGTCCGGGACTTCTCTCAAATGACATCATCAAAACGTAGCAGGAAGTAAAGCGACGACGACAAAACCGCGCCGGGTTTAAGATAAGCACGCATCGTCCTGGTTTCACAATACCCCTAGAAACGGCGCACTCCCTCCTTTGGTGAAAATAATAGTACTTTTTATTTTTTTTTTCTTGAAGATGCAGGTTGAAGCTGCCCAAAAAGAACAACAAAGCAAATCCTTCCGGCCAACCGTACCCACTTTAATTGAACATCAGAGAAAACATGTCAAAGTCAGTAGAGGCAAAAAAGTTGAACAGATTGCAAGTTGCAGAATAACCAACTAACTCACCACGGGATAGATGGGAACCTGGTCCATGCATACCGTGGAGAAACCTGGCTCTCAACAATTAAGGTATGATATACTGTCACAATTTTTTTCAGGTACTCTGAAATATCAGATTTTTTTTATGCTGCCACAAAGCAAATAATCATTGAAGATTTGGAAATTAAACCACACTATTTATGCACAAGTAGGGCATCAGAGTCATACATGGCAGTAACCGTGAAATTAACAAGCCAGTGCTGGGAAATGAAGAGCTTGTGTCTTGGGTGCGCTGGATTCCACTCAGACCACACAGGAGAAAACATGACAGGTGCTTTGGAGGAAATAATTCAGAATTCTACTCAAAATATTTCCGTTTTTTTCTTTTAATAATGCCGTGTTCAAAACATGTTCTTAAAATGTGTGGCTGAGGATGTATTTTTATTTAATTTTGCAGTTTGCACTTAAATATTGTGCTTGAAATAGTTGAATGTTTACAATTCCCAGGTGGCATTTTAAAATTGTGTTAAACATTTGAATGTTTACAATTCTCAGTTTGCATAAGGTACAGTTTGATGTATTTTGTATGTATTTTATTAGTATGTATTATTTTGCACTCAAGTGTATTGCAGTAGTTGATTTTTGAACATTTAAATAAAAGAAGTGAATTGGTGGATTTTTTTTCACCATGGTATCAAAAAAAGGTTTTCTTTAGAATCGAAATGGCGTTCGGCCAAAATCAAATGCTGTGTTCCAACAGCTAAACTGTTGCCGTTAATTTACAGTCAACAAGGATATGTTGCAATCACCGGAGGCTTTAAGTGAATATTTGCGCAGCTCAAGCACGTAGTGTTTTGCTGGCTTAGGAAAGAAGTTGTATTTGATCGACTGTTAAGCGGGCTGAAATCTGCCAGGCTTGTTAACTACTCTTTGCATTTTTAAATTTACAAGACATCTATTTTCACATTTTCCGTGACCATCATATTGCAGACATTTTTTTTACTTCACAACAAAATGAACAACTACAATTTCATTTCTCCGGTGTGTTTCCGCATGTGTGCAGTCAAACCGTGCTTATACGAAAAGCTTCTTGCACAAACTGAGCACGTGAAAGGTTTTTTTCCCGTGTGCGTTGCTGAGTGCGCAATCAACGTGATCTTCTGAGCAAATTTCTCACCGCAAATTGTACAAGTGAAAGGTTTTTCTCCCGTGTGTTTCCACATGTGTACGTTCAAATTTGGCCGCGTTATAAAACCTTTGCCACAAACTGAGCAGCTAAAGGGTTTTTCTCCTGTGTGTGTCCTTGTGTGCCTTTTCAAATCGCCCTTGTAAGAAAAACCTTTATCACAAATGGAGCATGTGAAAGGTTTTTCTCTCGTGTGCATTCTCATGTGTGTTTCCAACATGGCCTCATCGGGAAATATTTGGTCACAAACAGAGCATTTCAAATTATTTTCTTCCCTGTGTGTTTGCATGTGTGTAGTCCAATTTTCCTTTTGGTTAAAAAACCTACCGCAGACTGGACAACTAAACGCTTTTTCTCCCCTGTGCTTCTTCATGTGTACGTTCAAATTGTACCGGTAAGAGTAGCTTTCGCCACACAGGGAACACGAAAAGGATTTTTCTCCCGTGTGTTTCAGCTTGTGTATTTTCAAAGTGCTCTCATAAAGAAATCCTTGACCACAAACGGAGCAGCGGAAACGTTCGTTGTGAGCACGAGATCTCTCGCCTGTTTGAGCATTTTTCTCGTCAGGAGTCGTCTCTTTTTCACCCTCGCTGTCTGTGTCAATTGTAGCTTGCATGTCGTCACAGTGTGACAGTGATGCCACGAGCTGCTCTGCCGGCGCTCCTCCACGGTGCTCTCTACTTGGACCATGACGAGGAAGCCATGAGCCTTCGGCCACGTCGTCATCATTGCTGTCGCCCTCCACAGCTGGAACAGTGAGAGAAACGTCAGCCTCTTCCTTTTCTCCTTTCAAACGTCGAGGCTGTGCATTGTCCTCTTCCTCCTTGAAGGCGGGAGGCTCTGGATCTGCCTTTTCCTCCTTGACATGATGGGGCTGAGGATGCTCCAGAGAAGAGCTTCCCCACCAAGGTTGTGGGGCAAAGTCTTCTCCGTGACCAATCAGCTGCCAAACATCTGTAAGACACAAGCAAAAAAAAAAAAAAAAAGGGGGTTCAGAAAACATTTTTCAAAAACGCTTTGGAAAATTGGTTTGGAGGATTATTATGAAGAAAGTGGAATGAAAATAATACTTGGATCTTGATTTGAAACAAATAAATTAATTCATATATGCACTTCATTTAGATTTTTTTTTTAAGAGCAGTTTCACATAGCATGCGCCTTTACTCCATTACATATAAATACATTTCTAGTGCATTTGCAATGCATTGCATATAAACAAAGAAGAAATAAGCTTCCATTTGGCGTCGATGAGGCTATTTGCTTGACCAGAACTAAATGGAGTTTGTTTAAAGCGGTGAACTCGACGTTTAGCGAGCAAACCTTGGTTGTGCAGTGTCGTTTGAGACTTGCATATATCTTCCATTTGTCGTCGTTGCTGCTCGTTCTCCTCTCTCGCACGAGCGAGTTGCTCTTCGTACGACACGATAGTTTTTTCAAACAGGCTATAGATTTCATCAGCAGCCGCAATGAGCCGCTCCCTCAACAACTCCTGTAACATTTTTGAAGAGATTTCTTGCTATTTTAGCACGTCACCTTCAAGCTTTTCTGCTGTGTGTTTGCTTGTCTTGCCACTTTCGCGTTTTTCTTCTTCGATGGTGTTTATAGGGTATCCTATGGTCGATAGGATTCTGCTGCTGCCACCCTGTGGCGGTATTCAAGACTGCTGAGCGCAATCCGCAATGGTCGAGTAATCTTAGTTTATCGTCCTCATTGCAAATCATGAGAGCAACAAAAATAGGGAAGAGCTGCAAAAACATGAATCAAAGATGCATGAATTATTTTTTATAAATAATTAATTCAACAATATTTTTTTTGTAAATTATTTTTGTGATTATTCATTGTTTCATTTCTTCTTATAATATTCAGACAACCGTTGTGATGATCAGATTTCCAAAACCACACGGTGTCATGTTGAAAACTGTGCGCAACTATCTTGATACTGCACACTGTCCAACGACTAATTGTGTCAGCCATCATGACCCTCGAGTTTATGGGAATGACAATCTCAGCGCAAGAGGTTTTAGTCTGGATAATCAAGTGAGGAAATGCCAGAAAGCAGCCCCAGAACATAACAGAACGCCCTATAGGTTTTACAGTAGGGACAATATTTGTTTCCTTGGTAAGCTTATTTTTTGCATCTGCATTTGCACCTTGGTTGACCAATCTCATATGTTAAATGATGAGGATTATTATTATGATTATTTCATGAAATCGGAAGTCAAGTTAAAAAATACATGTTCTATGGGACATATTGATATTGTAAATGTCACAGCTCACCTCCTTTCTAGAATTGGCCATTGTATGTCCTCTGGTTTGTTTTCATATGCTTTGCTAGAGTTGAGTGAATGTAATCCAATAAGTGTCGTGTCTCTTGACCATGTTCATGAGAAACTATATAAGAAGCATGGAGGATGTGCTTGTAAGAGGATGATAGTGGCAGCCAACAGTTACTTTTTACATCCTGCTGAGTCACTGTCAACCCATTCACCACCCCACCTCTTCAGCTGGCGTTTGTGTCACCAGCACACACTGCAAAGAGCCGAGGAACAACCCTGCATACTGTCTGGTTGTTATAACCTTTGCTGTATCTTACAATTCTTCTTTTATAAATATTAACTTAAATGTCTGTTCATATTATGGCCACATTATATCAACAGCCTCTCAAATGCATGTATCCAACATCGAAGTAAAAATACTCCAACATGTTGACTGTACGAGTGTGAAGATTATTTAGGGGATATGGAGCAACAATAATTAGATACCTTCCAGTGGATAACATTTGTATAGGATAAAATATACAAATGTTAAAAAGTTGGATGGTGGCAGAATTCAGAATCCAAGTATGGTATTTTGGAAATGTTTCCCAAAAGTTATATACAGTGAATTTATGTCAGAAAACCTTCTTTGTATTGCAAATAAGTGGCTAGGCTGCAGGCAGTGAGTGAGTGCCAATGTGTGTATGTGTGCGTGCGTGCGTGCGTGTGTGTGTGTGTGTGTGTGTGCAGGGGTGCGGTCTAACCTCCAGATCAGCTTGGATCAGGACCAAGGCCAGAGACACATCTAGACATCACTTCAATGTCGCATGATGACTGAATATTATTGGCACTGTGACCTTGGGACTACAGGAAAGAATAAAGAATGCATTTGTAAAGCGTCATGTTGTAGGCATTTGTTGCACTTATAATACTGCGAGAAACGTTTGTTGACTTTAATTAGTAATCAAGTAAGAATCAAGTGCTTGTCCGTACACTACATTTCACCTTAAATAGAAAGACATGTGTGTTTCCATATTCCAGGGGAGTGTGAGAGCATATCATAAAAGTGTTAGTCTCAATGCAGAGGTGGGCATAGGAAGGGGTGGGGTAAGACTGCGGTACCAAAACGCACCTCCGTGTACAACTGTGATCCCATTCCTGCAAGGACAGCAGAAAAAAAGTCCACTGGCAGTCCGGGAATATCAAGTGTCCTGGTGGAAATAATAAAATCCTTTATCTTTTCTTTACCACGCTTGTATATAATGACATCTCATCAGCAATCTGCCACTCTGGGGCTTCATCACGTTAAAAGTGAATTATATATTGCTTGTCCAAGGTTTTTATTTTTTGGTCGATGTCATGACATGTCGATACTTGCGTGACTCGACAGCAAAGAGGTGCTGAATGAGTGAATTTTTGTCTCCCTAAAGGGTGGAGGTTCTGTATGGGGTAGCAGGTCCCCTCCCCCTCCGCGGCCCCCGCATCGATCCATCCCAGTCCGTTCTGCGTCAGATGATGCGCAGGCGCCCCTCGCTATAAAAGTACCTGCGCGGAACTCTGTCCCTGCATGCATACCGCGCTTGAGCTCACGTTGTGTCTCCCACTCTCTTGCACTCCACTTTCGCGGCTCACCAGCAAGTGGCTGAATAAGTATGAGTTACTCCAGTGATATGTATAGCAGCAGTTCCTATCGGAAGATTTTCGGTGATGCTCCTCGTGCTGGCCGTGCAGGGATGGGCAGCAGCAGCAGCCCGTCCCGCGTGCACTCCTCGGGGTACCGCAGCCGCATCTACGGCTCCCCCACGGTTATCTCATCCAGCAGCTACCGCAGGACCGCCGCACCCGGTCGCGTCTTCTCGTCCTCCGTGCAGGACTCCATGATGGACCTCAGCCAGTCCACAGCGGTCACTAATGAGCTTAAGATCGTCCGAACGAACGAGAAGGAACAACTGCAGGGGCTCAACGACCGCTTCGTGTCCTTCATTGAGAAGGTGCACAACCTGGAGCAACAGAACAAAGTTCTCGAGGCGGAGGTGACGTTGCTGCGGCAACGCCACAACGAGCCATCGCGCCTCCACGAGCTCTACGAGCAGGAGATCCGCGAGCTCCGCGCGCGTGTCGAGGAGCTGACCCACGAGAAGAGCCAGATGCACCTGGACTGCGTGCAGATGAATGAGGCTCTCGAGCGCCTGCGGGAGAAGCTCGAGGAAGAGACCCGGCTGCGGGAGGAGGCGGAGAACACCTTGAAGGGCTACCGCAAGGACGTGGACGACGCCACCTTGGCGCGCCTGGAGCTCGAGAAGAAAGTGGAGTCACTCCTGGATGAGATCGCCTTCCTCAGGAAAGTTCACGAGGAGGAGTTGCAAGACATGCAGTCATCCCTGCAGGCCACGCAGGTACGCGTCGCCTTACGTATACATACATGCGCCACCACTTTTTATTAGCTGCGTTTGCAAACTTTACGAGCTCGATTGTGCTTGTATCATAACGGCACTGCATCATGTTGCCTAAGGCTACATTATAGGCTAAATTGCAACGTGCTGGGATGTAAATAAAACTACCCACTATTCCTTATAGATTTGACGCAATTTGACTGCATTCGGTCTTTAAGTCATGCCAATTTGCTACTTCAGAACCACGCGTGGTCCCACCCTATTGCAGCAAGCTGTTAGGACCGGTGACAACTTTCAAACAGACACTCGAACAGAATCCAATACAAGATATTTTTTGTTTCTTTTGCAAAGTCCATATGATGATTCATATAAAGGTGAATTAAATATTATTGGGCAATACCGACGCACATTTTAAACCATGATTGTGCAGTATTTACCAGTGAGCATCATTTGAGAGGAGGGGAGGGGAGTCAGAAAGGGGAGGGGAGTTGAAAAATGCGCAGAAATAGCGCATCATCTAAGGGTGTGGTCACCCCAAACCGCAGTAGGTAGGGCAAGCCACCTGCCTTGCACTGGACTTTCTGAATAAAAGGCTAATTTAACAGCAGCATAGTAACAAACAAAAAAACAAAGTTTTACAGCAACAATATTTATTTACATTTCCACTCCAATACTGTATGCAATGACATTTTTGAACAAACAATGACAATTTAAAACTGGTGGTAAAATGTTAATGTTACTGTGGAATCAAGATATAGTGAGATGGTTGGCAGGTAGATTTCTCCACGGTATTGCTACTTCCCTTCAAGCATTTCTTCTGCCATGTAAGCTATTGACGGCACAGCAGAAGCTTGAGTAAGCACCCTCATCAGTCCGCTGCGCTTCAAGTATGCTCAGCACATAGCTCAAATGTGCATTTTGCATTTAGGCGCATCCTGATCATCTTGAGAAACCAATGACACCACCCAAATTACAACGATTAAATCAGGATTTAAAACTCAAATGTAAAACCCTCAATCCCTCTTTTGTCCAGGTGTCAGTGGAGATGGACATGAGCAAACCGGACCTGGCGGCAGCCCTGAAAGACATCAGGGCCCAATATGAGAACCTGTCATGCAGGAACCAGGCCCAGGCAGAGGAATGGTATCGTTCCAAGTTTGCAACGGTGACCGAGGCCGCTGCTCGCAACCAGGATGCCATCAAGCACTCCAAGGAGGAGCTGACCGAGTACCGCAGGCAGGTGCAAGCCCGCACCCTGGAGATTGAGGCCCTTAGGGGCCACAATGAGGCCCTGGAGCGGCAGATTGCTGAGATGGAGGATCGCCATAACAATGAAATTGGTGACATGCAGGTATGTGGGAGAAGGACAAAATCTAAAGCTCAGATTCCAACAAAATTGTACCAAAATACTAAAACTGTACAGGCCAGCTGAACGCAAGTCTCAGCTCCTGTCTGGCTGATTGCAACTTAATTGAGATGTGAATCCATTTGTTTACAGGACACCATCCAGCAGCTGGAAGCTGCACTGCGCAGCACCAAAGGAGAAATGTCCCGTCACCTGCGGGAATATCAGGATCTGCTCAATGTCAAAATGGCACTTGACATTGAAATAGCTGCTTACAGGTTTGCAACATTCCAAACAAGTCATTTATTGTGCAACGATCAATTCAGTTTGAAACAATGCAAAGACATAGTTGACTGTAAAAAAAGACAACTTGTACTCTTGGGAAAGTTGGAACAACTCTAAAATATAAATAGTTGACATTTATGTCAACGATCCTAACGAGCACAAGAAAACCAGCACGCTGTTTGCATCAAAACAATTAGCTGAGTTTTTTTTTTTTTTTTTTTTTACAAGTTGAGGGATAATACAAGGGGAAATTAATTCTGTAAACTATTTTTTAAACTTCAAGTATCGTGTATGTATTTAGTGTAGAGCTTGGTAGATTAAAAAAAAAATTAAGTAAAAATGTTTTTGGCCTGCAACAGTAATTTTAAGTTGACATTTATGACTGACATTTATGGCAACAATGTATTGAAATCTTTAAGTTGGGAATCAATCAAAGAGGAAAGCCAACTTTCACAACAGAAAAATTAAAACATTTAATTGAGTTGGCCATGTGAAAATGTGAATATTTATGATCAGAAGAGATGTCGAGTTGATGTTTTTTTTTTACATGAATCTTGCAACATGACAATTTCGCAGTAATTCAATTTTTGGTCATAGTGGCAAAGGTGCTGATATTAATCCATTGCACTGGTACTCGTGCGTGTAGGAAACTGCTGGAAGGCGAGGAGTGCCGCCTCAGCTCCGTCGGTGGTGCCATGGTGCAGTCCGGCTACCCCGGCTTCTCCTATATGTCCTCCTCTCGCACCTACTCCCTGGGAAGCTACAGGAAGTCCAAGCCAGAGGAAGAGGAAGAGGAGGGAGAAGAAGAGGACAAGGAGGATGAGGACGAGGAGAACGAGGAAGAGGGAGAGGATGAAGATGAGGGAGATGACCAGGAGTCAGGTGATGCTGAGGAGGAGGAGAAGCTGAAAGAGAAGGATGAGAAAGAGAAGAAGAAGGAGAGCCCTGCTGAGAAGACCAGCAAGCACTAAACTCCTTGTGTAGTTTTGCCATCATCAACATCATTTGTCATTGTTCCTGCTTATAAGATATAGTGACCACACTTACACACACACGCACACACGCACACACACACACACGTGTAGAGGTTTGATACTTGTCAAAGATGATTTTCTCTATGAAAGCAACAAATGTGCCAATCATGATCAAGAAGAATAATCAGACCCTGGAAATAACAAACTGCACATACTAGCACGCAAGCTTCAAGACAAAATGCACAAAGTATGACACAAACAGCCAGTCCAACTTTTCCGGTGCTATTAAATTTTGTCAGACAAAAGTTGGCTGACATTCTTTTTGGAAATCATAACAGCACCAGCTCACTGCGTAACATCAGCTTGTCATCCGAGGCTGTAAAGCAGAATGAATTGCTTCCGTTTGACTCCAACCTTGTGTGTCCCACAGTGTGTGAATAATCTTCATCCCTGTCATCAGTGTCCTGTCCTCTTCACATTCTATCCCAAGAAAAAAAAGTCAGCATTCACCATTAACCATTTTTATTTTTGCACTGCAATGTCAAAACGCAGCAATAATTGCAACTCATGAAGTATACATTGATGCAAGTGTTGGCGCAATGTTTTTATTTGCTCGAATGAAGAAATTGATAATGCTGAGCTCTTTCTGTGTGTGCATATTACAAGGCGAAACGGGACAAAAGTGCATACGATTTATCAGGATGTTATTTTGATTTATTTGCTTCCTTCGCTTTTCTCTCCTTGTCAAACCAACATGGCCGTACTTTTGTTGAACGTGGTAGGCAGCTGACAGTGACACTGACAGCCCTCCACCCAGACAGTAAGTGGCAGATGGCTCATGGTTCTATGGTAGCACAAGGGCTATTTTCACCTCAGCCCCATATTGTTATACTACTTTTTGTTTTACTCCCAAGTGTTTGTAATGGCACTGTCCATCATGTCCTACACCCTCACCCTACGTTCTCCTTGACAAATGAATGAAATTATAGGCACAAATGCATGGCCTGACTCTCAGAGCTTGAATCCTGTACTCGTGGTTGGAAATCATGATTTGCTTGTTGTGTGTTCAATTGAACTTGCCTTAACCAAACATCGAAACGCTAAAATACGACACCTCCTACCCGCGTCATACCAAACGTTGGGATAGATAGCAGAGGAGTATAGATACTTCCCTAATTGACCTGTTAGGATATAACAGTGACTGTACATGCTGCTAGCTTATGCAGTTTTGTTTCTCTCAAAGCCAAATAAAGTCATTTATTATCCAAACATGTATTGTGACAGTTTGTCTTGTTATATATATATTATAGCCAACAGTTCCCATTCTCCAAGACTGCTTTTTAACTCAGTTGTTAATCCACGCCTTGCTGGACACATAGTGGTAATTGCTAAGCTATCGCCTCCAAGCGGGCCTGCCTGCCTGTGTCACCCTGAGGCAGCAATCCATGCATCTTTGTTTATGGGGCCAAGCAGAATGATGGCTACTGGCTGTTCGTGACAAGCGGCACCCCATCTCAGTGTCTGCTTGCCTGTTTTCTCTCTGAACTGAGAAATGAGCCTGCCTCAGATGGATTGCAGTTGCAGCTGCCACCAATACCACCGTTGACAACACAATCACGGCCACTGTATGTGTGTGTGTGTGTGTGTGTGTGTGTGTGTGTGTGTATGTGTGTGTGTCTGTGTGTGTGTGTGTAGCACATAAGCAGGAACAACCGGTGTGTGTAAATATCGTTAAGTGAGGGAAAGGGTGGAAAGTCGTTTGATTTACCAGATTCATGGGATGCAAGGGATTGTCCGTTTTTGTTTTTAGTCCTGTACAGTACAAAATTATTGTAAATAAAATAAAATGTTGCTAATCTTTCCTCACTGGTACTTGTGTCTGCCATTTGGGCAAGCCAAAGCTTGCAACTTGAGACTAACCCTGATTCATGGCGATTTTATCCAGTCAAGTGTATTTTCACATCTTTTTTTGTTTTTTTTGCATCATCAAAACACCTGAGGTTTTCCACATTTACAATCAGTCACTTTAGGCCATTTTATTGAAAGTCTCTAAAAGATGATCTGAGCGATTATCCTGTGGTGTCGATTGTGTGAAGAGTGATTTTATCCTTTCTGATGTAAGTCCATCCATCCATCCATCCATCCATCCATCCATCCATCCATCCATCCATCCATCCATCCATCCATCCATCCATCCATCCATCCATCCATCCATCCATCCATCCATCCATCCATCCATCCATCCATCCATCCATCCATCCATCCATCCATCCATCCATCCATCCATCCATCCAAGTACATAAATACAGTAGATAACCGTCAGAGCCGAACCGGTTCAATATTTTTTATTACTAATCCTGACGTGTGTGGTGAACACCAAGTTCAGCAAAACTATGGACACTGTGATTGTGAAATTCAAGCTCAGTTAATTTAGTGTCTTCTAGTTTTACTTCTTTGTATTTTCTGTAATTCAGTTTTATTGTGGAAATTAACTAACCACTTAATTATAATTGCTTAATTGGCTAATTGCTTAATTGACTAATTGAGTAATTAATCTCCACAGTTAATTATTTAAGGATTTGATATACGTAGATATATTATATAAGATATATAAGATATATAAGTTATAATTAATATAATACTATAAATAATATGATCACTTTAAATTGTAGCAGCCAGTGTGGTTTGCTAGCCTTACACCACTTTTTCCAAATTTAAAGAGTGCTTTATCATTTTCAGGTAGTATTTCCAAGACATTCAAAAGTCGGCAAAGATTTTATGTTCAATGATTCCCAGACTCTGCTATCAGTGCATCTGGTTACTTTGGCAGAATTAATGCGTGTAAATTGAAAAAAGCACAAGTCCAGGTTACACTTTTTGCATGGGCATACACTTTTAGTTGTCATTATGTTTCATTGTATTAGTTTTAATGACGTCATTTGGTATTTTTCGAAGTTGTCATGAATGCAGACCATTAGAGTTTCATCTATTTTGAGACAGCACTAAATCTTCCAAGTTCCTATTTCAGAATGATGAATGTTCCACCTTCCTTGCGTGACACATCAGGAGGTGAGGATATAGACATGGACAGTGTCAGGGAGCCGATATATTGCAAATTCAGGGTCCGATTAATGCCATGACGTAGGCATGTCGTGCGTTGCTTGCTAAAGCATCGCCCTTGATCTGGTGCTACTGTTCGTGTGCTACAGTCAGCAGATTTGTTGTGGGGATGCATTTGCAATTGTCCTCTTTGATATCTTGAGATTCTTTTGGATTAAACAGTACTGTACAGTAAACGGTACTGGATTAAACAGTACATAACAGACTGTACAATTTAATAACATGCCTCATTTTATTTTTACTGATTACATATTCATATAGTAAGTGACTGAAACTTCTACCAAAGACAAATGTCACAAGTGACCTTGTGTTCTGTGCTGATTTATAAATGGACATTTGGGTGCCTGTCTTTAGAACATTCTACAGGGAAGCTTTACAGCAGTCCAAGTTTTCTAAAAACAAACAAAATCAAACAAAAACAAACAAACAAACAAACAAACAAACAAACAAACATTAAAGTTATCGGTTTGTTAATAGTAGCTTATTATTCTATTCAAGTGTCATCTCCCATCTCTGCCCCAACACCCCTTCATCCTTCTGTGTGTCTCCCTCGCTCTCGCCTTCTACCTCTACTGCTATATATAGATTTCTGCATTGCAGATATCCCATGGCCCTGAAGAATTGGAGGAGCTTCTAAAGAGCCCCCGTCAAAAATGTACTGTTTTTGTAACCCATTGTGCAAAGGTAGGATTTCACTAGTCTGGGGTGCACAGAAGACTGAGTATGACTCTGCAGTTTGCCCACTACGTCACACTGCAGTGAGGATGAGATTCCACACACCCACTGCAGTTGTAATCAAAGTGTGTGTGTGCGTGTGTGTGTCTGTGTGTGTGTACTTTGGCGACTGAATAGCTTTGATTGGATGGGGGAAAGTTATTACTTTTTAATATTAATAATATGTATCAATATATATATTCTCATGTATATAATATGTATTAATATATATATAATATGCATTTTTTTTCCTTTTTAACTCGTAATTCACAACTGAAATTATTCATGTTCGTAATGTTTGTAGTCGCCCACCCCCTGGATAGCTATCATCACACAGACTACAAACCAAGTTAACAACCTGCTTTGGGGTGTCAGATAATATCGAACCGTTGAATCTACGGTGTCCTCCTTCCCATTTCTGTTTTAACGAGCAATTAAGTATTTATGACTGCTGACACGTGCCTGTAAACACCACAACACAAACGCTTGCGGCACTCAATGGACTGTTACTGCCACTTCGTGGTTGAAATGAAAACTACATTAGGACGTATTGTTTTAATCATTCTAAACCACTACCTACCTACCTACCTACCTACCTACCTACCTACCTACCTACCTACCTACCTACCTACCTACCTACCTACCTACCTACCTACCTACCTACCTACCTACCTACCTACCTACCTACCTACCTACCTACCTACCTACCTACCTACCTACCTACCTGCCTGCCTGCCTGCCTGCCTGCCTACCTACCTACCTACCTACCTACCTACCTACCTACCTGCCTGCCTGCCTGCCTGCCTGCCTGCCTGCCTGCCTGCCTACCTGCCTGCCTGCCTGCCTGCCTGCCTGCCTGCCTGCCTGCCTGCCTGCCTGCCTACCTACCTACCTACCTACCTACCTACCTACCTACCTACCTACCTACCTACCTACCTACATGCCGCAAAACATCTTACCCTATAAAATTGATTATAAATAAGTTGCAACCATGGGCAGCATAATGTACACACTACTACAGTAGTCTATTATGTCTTCTGTGACATCACTCGCAGGCGCTATTATAAAGTTAGCGACATCGTGGCATATGCCCCCTAAAACTATCTTGAAAATAAAAGAATATTATTAAAAAAATATATAAAAAAAAATACACAATATTTTCAATCTATTTAGCATTCATGTTTTTTTATATGGGAAGAGATTCAAACCAACGTCATAACTGTGAGACAGATGTGCCAACCCCATTAAAGTGCCCAGCAAGAATTATTTTACTTTTAAAATTAAATATTTCTTATTTTATCCACGGATTGTCTGAAACATTTTCCGAAAGGTCTTGGCCCACAATAACAGAATCAGACATTTATTTTGAAAAGCGGAATTGATATTCCATTTCTCCTCCCACTTAACTCGGCGGGGTTTTAATGTCAACTAAAATCGTGTAGAATTTTAATCAGAGGACAGCCAATTGTCACCGAACCACAGGACCTTCGCTCCTATCGTTCGGCCGTGGTTTGCAAAGATGACAGAACTAAGGCAGCGTGGAGCCAAAGATACCGAGGCGACGTTAGAACATCAACCGTCCGAGGACAAGGTAACGTTAGCTTGGAAAAGCTCCTGCCATTTCAATGTGATGCTAACGCGACTTAGCCATCCAGCTAACTCATTACGGACTGCTCACGTTAGTATAGAAATTTGTGTGTAAATCGATGATCCCTTAAAACGTGAAAAGGGTGTTTTATTAAAATAATTATCTTCAGGCACTGTTGCTTTTTTTAGAAGGGGGGGGGGGGCGGCGATCTTGAGCATATTCATTATTCTGCTTTCGTCATCCAACAACAGACGGCAAATTCTTAAACCAAAACATTACACATTAAAAACAAACACCTTCTCCTGATGGAGATGAAGTGATCAGAGAAACTATGCATGGTCTATTCTGCATGTCAGATGTTCGCCCGTCATGCATAAAGGTGGCGGTGATGTTTTTCTTAGATGTATTTTAAATTTTGCGTCCACTGGAACGAATAGATAAATTATTACGAGACGCTTGTGGAGGGCGCTGATAGGTTTGCCTTCCAATCGTAGATTGACTGCTGCGGCACAACGTTGTAATTCAGCTCGTGTTCTTGTACACAGGAAGGAAATAGGTTTTGCTGTTGCTGTTGTTGATGCTGGAGGGGGCGTGGTGAAGCGATGGAGCTCAGCTACTATAGCCTGTCAAATGTTTAAGTGAATGCTCAGCAAGGGTCATGGGTGTGTTGCAACCTATCCAAGCAGTCAAATTCCGATAAAACCATAATGTGAAATATATATATTCTTTTGCAAAACGTATATTGCATAGGCTAATATCGCGATATCAATATATTGTGCAGCCCTACAGTGAATCTAGTGACACCTTTGTTTGTCATCTCACCTTGGTGACATCTTGATGTGGAAAGTTTGCACTAATGTGCCAACGTCTGCCAAAAATCTGTGACTCATGCTCCTACAGATTAACTTCAAATATGTGGGATGATCCTCATATTTCAATAAACACTGGTGTGAAGCGGACCCACTTGTATTTTCTGTGGAGTAGGTTTAACCAGGTGTTATTCCTGATGGTGAAACAATGCTGCTAGATTTTAAGGGAATTTAGAGAAACCAAATCCAGAATAGTATGAGTACTATGACTGTGTCCTAGTAATTATTGAGTATTGCATTTTCAAGTGGATAAACTGTTTTGGATTCATTGTATCTGAATCATAGTTCATGATTGTAAATCTCATTGCGAAGGTAGCTGTGATAGATTTAGTTTGGGTTTTAATAAAATGTCCTACTGGCCTCTGAGAATCGTGGTCAGTCATAGATTGTAATTTTTGATTGATTTCAAGTATGTGGTCAACTTTTTTTCATTTCAAATAAGATGATATCACATTTTTAATAGCTGATATGTTCTCAACTTAAAACTGAATCACAAGCCTAATTTCCAATTGTTTTATTTATGAAGGGCCTACGGTATGTTTGTTTTGCATCTAAGAGATTGCATCAGTAAATAATGTTTTTTTTTCATCTTGGGTAGTAAATTTGACATTTTATAAACAGTAGTTCCTTGTGGTCTAACAGGAATAATGAAGCAGGACTACTGGGGGATGTTTATGTGAGACGGGAGGCTATTTTTAACTCAAGCATCCGGAAAAGAATATTGTCTCCATGGGAACCACCAGCTGTGCAGTGGTTGCTTATGTGTGTGTGTGTGTGTGTGTGTGTGTGTGTGTGTGTGTGTGTGTGTGTGTGCGCGCGCGTGTAATTCTCCATATTGAGAGAATTTATCATTATTAATTTTATTCCAATTGTATCAATGTGATGTAAATGGGTGTTGGGTTTTCCGACATTAGTTCTCTTGCCTATCTTGCCTTCTATGTTGCTAGTTATGCAGCATACTGTCAGTCGACCATCTGCTCTTTGGGTACGACTTCAAGCCTAATTTGGTCACCGCAGCAGAGGGGTTAGTCAGAGTGTGAACTCTGTGTCACACATGATCGTTCAACTGGAGAGCGAGCATGATCAGTGAGTTTAGAAGGCATTCCTAAGCAGCTTGCTCAAACGTAGCATGTAGTTCTAGTTTCTTTTCCAAACTAAATCGTCACAAAAGTGAATACACATCAATAATATACTTTCTACCATTTCATGGAAGATTATTTATTTGTTCTATGTCACTACAAGTTGCTGGCATAGATAGATTTATTTGTGATAACTAAATAAGGCGAGCTTCACACTGCAGGGTTTGATGCACAATTTTTTTTTGTTGCTAAATGTGATCTTTTTATGTACTTGTTCACATTGCAAATATAAAAGCGACTTCTTATGTGAATGCAACGTGTCCGTGACGTGACATGCATGTGCAGAAAACACGGCGTTGAGTGACGTGCCCCCCCCCCAAAAATGACATCATGTGATGCAGTGTTAACGGGAGTGTAGGTGATTATTTGATCATCTCATAGAGGAGGAGGTAGAAATAATTTCACTTTCGCTAATTTTGCTTGATTTGACTTTTTAAAAAAAATAATTTTAGTACTGCGTAGCTGTGATATTGGGGCAATGCTGCTGCCCCGCATTTGTCAGTCAACTTACAACTTAGTGAAACAGTAATTCAAATTTTGAGGTTCAGCAGGCATACATAGTATGGCACCGTTTAATTGCTTTTCTTGCATGTTTGCATTTTAGGCTTCAGACAATGAGCTGAGGTCAGAAAAAGATGGTGGGACAGACAGCGACCTCAAAATGGACTCAGGGGACACGGGGGTTCCTGAGGTGCCAGTGCCACCTGATGACACACCAGAAGTGTTGAATAAAGCCTTGTCTGGACTGTCCTCAAGGTGAATCTTTGTATCTACAGTGTGGGCCATTTATATGGATACACCTTAATAAAATGGGAATGGTTGGTGATATTAACAACAAATAACAATTAAAAAACAAAAGTTCGATCCAAAATGGCTGACTTCAAAATAACCGCCATGGTCACCACCCGTCTTGAACCCCCCCCCCTAAACTAATGTTTAGTTTAGCCTCATCCAAGCAGAGTCTACAGGAGAAGGGTCAAATCTCTTCCATCCTTAATTCAGGGAGCAAAATAGTATTAACGTTTTTATCTCCTGTAGATGGAAAAACTGGTGGGTTCGAGGGATCCTTACACTTGCCATGATTTCCTTCTTCTTCTTCATCATCTACCTAGGCCCCATGGTGCTAATGATGATTGTGAGTATGGCCAGCAGCAAGTGGCATGGCAATAACATTATGGGAGCTACTGTAAGATGTATATATGTATGTCTTTGGCTACTGTGCATCACATTTTCTTTGTGCATACAGTACATCAAACAACAATATAATTGTTACACTTTTTGCACCCATTTTTGGTCAGCTGGATTCAAAGATCTTAAAAGGAAATCTCCCACAATTTTTGTTAGCAAATCTGTATAAATCTGTGTTAGTGAACATTTCATCTTCGTCCAGATAATCCATCCCTTCCTCACCAAAAATGGGATTAAAAACGAGCGTTATGGTTTTATAATTTTTTTTGCCCAGTTATGTCCATGCTTATGACTGGCTGGATTTACGCAATTGGATTAGTTCCCATTAATTCCATTTTAAATGGCTATATCCAATTGTAGACTTTAAACAATTTAGAACGCTTCATTAATGTAGGTTTCCTTGCTCCTCCTCCCTTGTAATGGCACATTTTCTTGCATAGGTCCTGTGTGTTCAGATCAAATGCTTCCAGGAAATCATCACCATTGGTTACAGCGTTTACCACTCGTATCATCTGCCGTGGTTCAGGACACTGAGTTGGTGAGGACCTACACATATCAAATGAAACATTTTGAATCATGAAAATGACATTTATTTTCTTATCATATTGTCTCACATTTTGTTTATTTTATTGCAGATTTGCTGAGGTTTGTTGTCCGAACAGTCCAAAACTCTTAGAGTAGGGATAGATTTGAAATGATTCTAGACTGTACTATAATACGTCAGATTTGTAGTCCGTGATGTTCATCCTTTGAGTCATAGGAGATATTAGTCCTTGTCATTTCATGAGCAATGCAAATTACTTACATTAGCTTAGAAAAATAATTCATACTCCTTGACCCTTTTATGAGCTTAGAAACTTGAATGTGATTTCTTGAGATTTCATGTAGCCAAGAGAAAATAGTATGGTGTCAAAATGATCAACCATTTTCCAAATTGCTATTTGTATGGTGGAAAATGTGCACCACTCATGAACCTCAACACAGAATTCCCAGCATCGTGGAAGCTGTTCAGAGTTGATCAAATGATAAATTGAAGTGAACAATTTTGAAAGAAAAACTGTTACAAAAGACTTCAGACTGGGAAAGAGTTTTATTTAATCTTAAAGAGAGATAATTAACTAATTGACTGGTTTAGAGCCTAAACTGTTTTTGCGGAGAAATTAATCAACAGCAAATTGGTGAAGGTTTTCAGATGACATCTTTCCCTCCTGAATCCCAACGTTTTTATTTCTGCAGGCATGACGTTTTGTTGTTAATTTTTCCGGACAAAGTCATTGCATGTTGCTGTCATGAAAGTGTGGGAGATTAGTGTGACAACACTCTTCCCGACAGGTACTTCCTGCTCTGCGTTAATTACTTCTTCTATGGTGAGACCGTCACAGATTACTTCTTCACACTTGTGCAAAGGGAAGAGCCACTTCGCATCCTCAGCAAATATCATCGCTTTATATCCTTTGCCCTCTACCTCACAGGTACAACACTTGACACACACACACACATCATTTACAATACCTACTCAAGATATTTGACTCATCCTTTTTGTTGCTGGTGATCTACATACCGTGATGATTTAGGCCTGCCCGGTTTTGTATTTAGTTATCGCCAACAGACAAGTATAGTTTTGGACTCTAATTTGCTGTTCTTTTTTCTTATAGTTTTGTAAAGTATAGTGTGAAGAAGGTACCACATAGACCATAGATTCCAATTTTAAAGAATGCCCAAAGTAGACACTTGTGTTGGATAAATTGTAAAGTCTTGGGTTTGTTTTCGCTTCAGATATAAAGACTTTGAGGCTAAGAAAGAAAGAGAACCATAGAAGCAAGGCAATTTTTGATAAGAGCTGATAACAGACAAGTGATTTGTAGCTCCAATTTATGACTGATTACAAGGTCACAGTCTCCTCTGTCGTGCAGACTATCAAGAGAAAGTAGCTACCTTGAGACACTCTGCTGCATAGCAACATTAGTTTTTAGCCAAGGTCAGACTAGAATTCATCCAATTGTCAAGAGAACCTTGATTCCAGCTCTAATTGACAACTATGTTCTCGCTTCAGGTTTCTGCATGTTTGTGCTGAGTTTGGTAAAGAAGCACTACCGCCTTCAGTTCTACATGGTAAGTAGCATCCGGACTCTTTTTAGCCTGCGTCTACCCTTAAGGGACGCTGAGTTATTCATGAGAAGGAATCAATTTCTCTAGCTGCGGCCTAGAAATCATTGGCCGGTTGTCATCTTGGCTGAAAACAAAACTGCCTATCCTCAGCAACACTGTTTAGCTGTTTCCATCATTTCTTGAGATAGTTGATGTGGAATGTCATCCGCCGTCTCTCTAGCTCTTGCACTTTGGTGAAACAATCAACAACACTTCCAGCTGTCCATTCTTGATTTAACATTAAACTTTTTTCTTTATCTTGCTTAAATCATCGTGTATGTCCAATAACATGGCTGTCATACCTTTTCTGATATTTGACAGCTGTTCTGAATGATTCTATCAAACATTAAAACTAGTATTGGATTCCCTGCGGCCATCAGCCTACTGTTTGACTTCTTTATCCTCGCCGCTCCACTCCCCCCATCCAGCCTTAAATCACACACTGTTACCGTCGTGACCTCGGAGAGAGTCAGAAAATAGAGACATCCTGTTCAAAACAACTGCAGCCTTGCAACAATACTCGATTATTTTGCACATCACTCTACACACTCTGAGAATTGTTTGTTTAGAGCAGGGGTGTCAAACTAATTTTTCTGGCGGGCCGCATTGTAGTCATAGCTTCTTTCGGAGGGCCATTATGACTGTCAACCCAAATAAATGAATGTGCACCTCATATTATATACAGTAAAAGCTACAAAACAAACTGACAAATAACTCGTTTTCAAATCATACGAGTAAAAACTGATCAAATATATAAAAAAAAAAAGATATTATTAAAAGTGAAGACAATTTGCAATTCTAGTAATGACACGAATTTGATGCACAATTTGTCTTTGCGGGCCACATAAAATGATGTGACGGGCTGTATCTGTCCCCCGGGCCTTGAGTTTGACACCTGTGTTTTAGAGAGTTGAAAATGTAGCAGGGTCATTTTATCTGAGAAACCTTAATGCATAAATTACTAAAAAAACAACTCTGGGTTGGAGGCAATTCATCAGATTAAATTATATTGTGCAGTATTTTACTTATAATTTGGATATATTGTAGAACCATAAATCCTAATCTTGAAAAACGAGTGTTGTGCACATTTTGTCAAACACAGATACTATACTATACTATACTATACTATACTATACTATACTATACTATACTATACTATACTATACTATACTATACTATACTATACTATACTATACTATACTATACTGATTGTCACAAACTTCTTCATTTTCCTTTTCCCTTAGTTTGGGTGGACTCATGTGACTTTGCTGATTGTAGTGACGCAGTCTCACCTCATCATTCACAACTTGTTTGAAGGGATGATCTGGTATGTAAGCACAAGCAGACTGCCTGAAACTAGCTGAAAATGTAACACTGGAAGATGTTTGTTTTGAATGTGCATCAATCAGAATCACAATAACATGTTGACATGAGGAACAAAAATGTTTGCATGATTTAAACCAAAATTGATTTTCCTGCATTGTTTTTTTTTTTTTGTCAATAGGTTTATTGTTCCAATATCCTGTGTGATCTGTAATGATATTATGGCCTACATGTTTGGGTTCTTCTTTGGCCGCACCCCTCTCATTAAGGTTGGTCCATTTAGCACATTATAAATACCTTCTTTTCTGTATCAATTTTACATGTGAGCTTTTCTACATGTCCCATACAGCTGTCACCAAAGAAGACGTGGGAGGGATTCATCGGTGGATTCTTCGCTACCATTTTGTTTGGCATCATGGTGACTTTTTTTACACTGGAAATAACCGTCTAATTCTCGTGTGTGTGTGTGTGTCTGTGTGAAGTCAAACAAATTGGATCTATTATTTTCAGGAATTCCTATTGAGAAAGTATAATTTTTCCAGAAAGCAGGCCACAATGGCTGATCCAAATTATCACTACACATGAAATTGTTTTAATGGGTCAGAGAATAGCTGCTTTTTCAAATCATTCAAAGTGAAAACATGGCTTCACATTGTAACAAAGTAACCTGGAACTTTGATTTCCTTTGCAGCTCTCCTATGTGATGGCTGGCTACCGCTACTTTGTATGTCCAGTTGAGTTCAACAATGATTCCAACAGTTTCCAAGTAGACTGCGAACCGCCGGAGCTTTTCCAGCTTCAGGACTACACCCTTCCGAGCATCCTAGAGTCTGTCACTGGATGGGTGAGTCCACAACAAATCACATGGGTAATTGAACAGAGTCAAAGGTTTCAAGCAGCATACCCTCAGACTTGGATGGGCAAGTTCTGATACAAAAGCACTGCAGCACTTTGACGACTTGACTTTATGTGCCCTGACTTCCAAATTTTTCTTAATTATGAGCTGTCAGTTTGATTGCTTTGCATTGTGATCATCTGGTACGTGCACACTCAAGTCAGGTGGAAAAAACAGAGTGATTAAAAGGTAACGTAATGCCGTCACTTGTGGGCAAGTAGAGACTATGTGCTTTCAGCCATTTATCGAATAGGGCAAGCGGTGAAACACGCAAATCCAACATTTGAAGCTGCTGTCAGTCCACATCCCATGCCCAAATGCTTACACGCATAATAACGCACCTAAGACCTGGTACACACACACACACACACACACACACACACACACACACACTCACAAAGAGTGGACTGCTTTTGTCCTGATTTTGCTTCATCCCAACTAAGAATGACAAATGCCAGACTATGTTTGGATTATACTTTGGTCTGAGATGTGTTAAGAGTGAATATGTCCCGAGAATAGTGTTCAAAATGTGTCAGCCAACAAACTTCAATGTGTTCAATGTGCTGGGAGAGCTCATTACTCTGAATTCTGATGTGAATGGATTGCAGCCAATTAAAGAAGCCTATACAAATAGGCCACATTTTATTGTTCTATTTAAAAAAAAAAAAAAAAATTAAGACCGTAACAAAAATATTGGTGCATTTTCAGAGGCTGGAAATGGGCTACAGGCATATATCAATTTGTCCCCAGTGAAGAAAGATGATTTGATGTAGGAGTACATTGAGTTAGTCACAAAACGGATAGTCTTTGGGGTTGTCGCCTCGGTGACTGTTTCCAGCTAATCTTGTCCCGCTTGTGTCTGCAGACCACAGTTCGTCTCTATCCATTCCAGATCCACAGCATCGCTCTGTCCACTTTTGCCTCCATTGTCGGACCCTTTGGTGGCTTCTTTGCCAGCGGCTTTAAGAGGGCCTTTAAGATAAAGGTACGGGACTACCTTTGCATGGCCTGGGCTTGGCTCATCAAATATTCTGCTGACATTTTAGTTGCACATGCAACTTGTGGACACTATTGTGCCAAAGCAAAGTGCAATATTAAATGCCTTTTTTTCCAGGATTTTGCCAACACTATTCCAGGACACGGTGGTATAATGGACCGATTTGACTGCCAGTACCTCATGGCCACATTTGTCAATGTCTACATTGCTAGTTTTATCAGGTAAATATAATAAACAATTTGTCTGGGACTGAGGTGGTGAAAAATAAGATGATTGCATGTGTTTTTTCACAAAGTGTTTATTTTTCATTGGAATGATCCTACTTTGTCTCAGGGGCCCCAACCCTACCAAGGTCATTCAGCAGCTTCTGGCCCTCCGTGCCGACCAGCAGCTCTTCATCTTCAGTTCTCTGAAGGCTCACCTAACAGAGAAGGGCTTACTTCCCGCGGTGGAGGAGGCGGCCGCCTAGAGTGTTGGTTTGCGGCAAAGTGAGGCATCTGGAGGTGGTCCTGCTGTGGGAGACTCGCAGTGCTTTTCTGTGAGCATAAAAAAAGGAAAATCAACAAAAAGAAAAAGTCGCCCTGGGGTCATTCCATTTCATTTGGGTATGAGTTGCGTGCGCTTCCATGCTGTACGTGAATCACGGCACATGAGTATTTCTAGGTTCAAGTACTGACTACCTTTTCATTTAAGCCTTTCAGTCTGTCTGTTCTACTTTTGCACCTATACACGATACTCTCTTTTTACCCTAATTTTGTGTGGGTATTTTACTGTTCATTTTTTTAATGCACTGCTCGCAAATGTGCAACTCACTGTATTGTTACCCTTCCTATTGAGTTGTTTTGGAGTGATATAGTTATTTATAGTTTTTTTAATATAGCAGTGCTGTTGAACTACACTGAAAAGAAAAATGGTGTGTTGAATTTACACAATTTTATTTTGGCGGTTGCACAAAAAAATCATCTGGAGTGGATCCAGATATATTTCCTTGTACTTCCACTCAGTCCCTTTGAACGTGTAAACAACTTAGATTTACAATAGATTATTATTTTCCTTTTCTTGCTCACAAATTTTAATATTTCATATAAAATATATTTAGGTTGAACTATACATGTGTTTGAAAACCATATCTGGATCCACACATTTTTATTTTGTGCAATCACTTGACCACATAAAATTGTGTAAATTAGAGGAAAACGTTTTATAGAGTACAAACCCCAATTCCAATGAAGTTTACTTGTCCAAAATGTAAATAAAAACAAAATACAATGATTTGCAAATAATTTTCACCCTATTTTGAGCCTGAACCCATCTTTGGGTGTTGTTAGACAGCCATGTTGGTTTTGAATGTGGTGCCACCTGAGGGGCTGAAGTTCACAATGTTGCTTTTTGGCCTTGCTCCTTACGTACAGAGATTTGTCAGAACTGTTGGGCTATTTGCTCACACAGTTTTGAGCAACTGACCCTTTTGGTATTGTAAAAAAAAATATAAATATATATTATACATATAGTTTATTATTGAACATCAAATATGTTGCTTTTGAAGTGTATACAATTGAATATAACATTTAAAAAAGGATTTGCAAATCATTGTATTATTTTCATGCCCCAACTTCCATCGGAAACTATATTAACCGGATGAACACAACCATCTTGGTTTTTGATTTTTTTTTTTACACATTCAAGATTTGTTGTGCTGGTAATTTTATCTGTGAAGTCAACATGATGTTACACTGACTGCCACATGTAATACTGATGATTCCTCGCAATGACACAAAGGGAACGTTCTTTGTGTCTTTTCATCACTGCCATTGGCTGCTTTTGCCTGTTACGAGCCATTTGCTGCGAACTCCAGTGCAGATATCGAGAACTTGACACTAGTGAAGGTTTTCAACTTTTAATCGGTGCGATACACAAGCAGTCAAGGTTCATTACCATTCAATAAAAGCTGAACGGTGAAAGAATTATGTTGAATGTTAAAACTGAGTATTATTTTACAGTTTTAAACATTCCCCAACAGTTTTATATGTTGGGGTTCCTACTGCCACTCCAATTATGTTTGTGGAAAAACAGAATATTTTTATACTTGCTATCTTTCTGAGATTTGACCATTGATAAAGCATTATGGCGAATAACTCAAAAATACAATCTAATTGGAAACCTAGTATCGTATTCAATTTATGTCATTCAATTCATCCAGCAAAAAAGTATATCAAGTAATTATGTGTTTATAATACTTTATTGATCTTTAGAAAGGTTCTGTACATAAGTGTGGGTTAAGGTCCACA
Source organism: Syngnathus floridae (assembly GCF_059516105.1). Taxonomy (NCBI): domain Eukaryota; kingdom Metazoa; phylum Chordata; class Actinopteri; order Syngnathiformes; family Syngnathidae; genus Syngnathus; species Syngnathus floridae. The sequence goes on along the minus strand of NC_142417.1, from coordinate 13,763,631 downwards.
AGTGGATTTCACATTGGCAATATAAATGTGGTGGTGAGGTGTGTTCAGGCTTTAATGACAACATTCCAGGTCAAAGTGATGAATCAGTGGTGGTGCAGCAATTGACAGACAGGCAATGTTCAACATGATCATGTTCATCATTGAAGCTAAAGATGAACCTTTCCAGTTCTTATTCACATCACGCTCAATTATGTTTGTCCATTTGTTCTCGACATGCTGTGTTTAAGAACACTTGCTGAGGTAGACTTATGCTGAATCGGTTTATTCACTTTGTACCAGATAGAAATGTAGCAGGAACATGCAGGTCACTTTTTGGTCCCGTTTTCCTTATGCCACTCAATGACCATCTCATTGTGCAGTCAACCTTTTCAGCACATAACCCACACAAAAAAAAATCAGTCACATCCTTATTGTGATGTTCTCCAAGACATGCTTTAAATTCAGGCTCAAGTATTTTTTTTCTCTTGCGATACATTGAAACTAGGCAGGATAAATGTTTTTTATTTCTTGAAATGTAAGTCAATAATTAATCATTCATAATTTCCATTGGACAACCATCTATCTGTAAGTGTAAGTTTATCCATAAAGTATTTATTTGCGCAAATCAGCTCACCTCAAAATGATATTATCCCTATAAGATTTTAAAGCTATTTTTGGTGTGCTTTAGTATTTTGTATACCCTAAGGGAATATTTCAAGCTGTTCTTTACTTAAGGAATGGCTATTGCGATAGCAGAGAAGCTGGCTTTCTTGCGATGAGCTGTTTGTTGACTTGGCTCTTCTGTGCTCTTGTTGTTGCAATGCAGTTAGAAACTACATAAATACTACTGTGGTGTCCTTTCATCGGTACTTTAAGATTATAGTTGCTATTTATTATTAGTAGTCCTGTACAACATTTGTGTCTGTAATGTTATTTTTCTGAAGCTCTGTCTTTGTTAGAGGCGGCCACTAGAGGGGGAAAGGACTCCCGAGGTTTAGAAGAAGCATTTGACTAAACAATGACAATTAAATAATTATACAGACCTATAAAGACTTTAATATAACTAGATTCAATTAGGATAAATTATTCGTGTGGCATCAAAAAGCCATTGTGGACCATAATAATCATTCTGCCAAACAGGACCTTTTCAAGAATGTATTAAAAGTGGTGCAACATTTTTTAACCTCAGTTTGTTCACTCGCCTTCGATGAAATTTTATTTTGTGGTTCTCCTATAAATCAGTTATCAGAGTTATATTACTCTTAGATGGTGGGGTGCTTTGTGTTGTATATTTGTCTATAGAAAGAAATGTACTCTTTATGCTAAAATGTACTTTCCCTTGTCGGAAAATAAAGAGAAACAAAAACTATTGGCCATCCGGTTTCTCTTCCTTTGTGTTATCACTTCCCTGCCGGATTATACAGCACTGTATCTGATGATAATTGATATTGCAATGTTGAATTGCATCTTATAGATAAGTCACTCGCATTCTGATTCTGATATAGTATGACGTGTTCAGCAACATGATAAATGTAGGACTCAAAGCCAAAAAACGACCATTTTAAATAGTTTTATTATTCGTCATTTAAAAACACCTGAGCATTTTTATGCATCACCATGAAAGAACTTTTTACAAAACAAGTCTGTACATGGAAACAAAGTCTGATGAAACGTAAGCGTTTGAAATGGTGAAAAAAAATGAACACACAGGAAGCAGGAAGTGTGATTTGCGATATCTGCCTTGTGTGTGCATGACTGTGTGTGTGTGTGTGTCTAAAATTAAACTGACTTGCGCTATAAATTGTGGACTACAGTATGTCTTTGAAACTACCTCGCAACTGGGATTTCAGCACCTTCAAGGTTGAGACAGCTCGCATTGGTAAGCGGGTGGCCGTGCTGCCTTCACTGACAACAGGACAGATCATCCTTAATTATCATTTGAACGTATGGCTGTGCTAAAACTAACTTCTTGAAGATCCACCTGGTGGGTCAAATGCATTACAATTGTCTCGGAGATAGGACTGCATTATTGGTCTTTTTCTCTTTTCCACGTGTAAATAAATATGTTCTTATGTATTTTGATGATAATCCTCAATTGGTTTAAGAGTTAGGCCTACTATGATGGGGTTTAGGTTTAGGGTTTTGTGTTAGTGGGATCACTACAATAACACACCTTGTTTCCTGGGGTGTCCTCCTTCTCTATTTTTGAGCCACAAGGCCCAGTGAATTAAAACATTACTCAATAACTGGACTTGGGTGTGAGCCCTGACCTCATTTCTCCAAGAATGTTTGAAACTATGGCACCAAAAATAGCATCGCACACTTACATCGAAGATGTTAAATGTTAACTTCAGAATAGTATGTCACTTTTTGCTACTGCACGGTTCTATACATCTGACCTTTCTTGTGTATTGTCCAAATGCGATAATATTGCCACAAAACCATGACAGCTCTGTGTAGGCAACCCAACAGGAACTTGGTTGGCACAAAGAAGCAGTTTCTATTCATGTGTAAGCATAGACAGAAATGGCCTCTCCACCCTTTGAGGCTGGTGCACTTTCACCGCAAAAAGAGGAAGAGCTTTGCAGCAGTCAAGGACTGCAAATGTTTTTGGTACTTTTGTGACATGAAAATTCGTCTTGCCATCCTTCATCTTTTTCCTTTGTTCAGCGCGTTCTAAGAGCTTACTAACCGGTGAGGGGAGCTCAGGTCCAACTCCAGGCTCACAACGCTCCTTCAAGTCCATGGAGAGGCCTTTGAAGTCTGGCTGGCTCAAGAAACAGCAAAAGTCTCTCGTGAAGAACTGGCACCAGCGCTACTTTGTGCTGAGGGGGAGCACTTTGACCTACCACAAAGATGACCGTGAAACAAACATCCTGGTAAGAAATGAGTGTTTTTTTACTTTTTCTTTGCTCTATTTAAAGCTCTAAGTCAACAAAGGTGTTTGGACACATCAGTATTGCTCTGAAGCACGCCCCGCGCTATCAGCGTACATTTAAATGCCGTACTCCTGTCACTTATGAACCCGTGAAGTAACGCATTCGTGAAAGGTGCAACGTAAAGTGGCAAGGGATCACTGTACATCTGAGTAGGAAGTCGTTGGTTCTACCTACGTATATGGCTCCAGAGTAAGCTACCATTGATAATATTTTGCGATCCCCTCCAGCATTTAAGTTGCTCTAGATGAGGAGTGAGTCAAACTCCAGTCTGCGAGGTCTGGAGTTTGACATCCCTGCTCTTGATGTTAATAAATGATGTTTTTATAGAGGGCTGATATAGACCATAGAAACATTATTTGAGACGTTTTCGTATTGTTAAGATATTGGTCCATTATTTTTGTTTGCCAACAACAGCAGATATGTTGTTTTTGCTTGTTTTATACAGTTAAGTGCATCTCAAAAAAATTAAAATACCATGGAAATATTCATTTCATTTAAGACTCTGAAACTTGTGTTATACTATAACAGTTATAGTCTCTTCACACAATGTTAATTCATATTTTAAAATATCTTGTACGCTGCCGTGACAAGTAAATTTCCCCGCTGTGGGATAAATAAAGTTCTATCATCATCATCGTATTAGCTGACAAAATATCCTAATTCACCACGGTAAGAAATTTTATATAGCTTATCTATATAAACCAATCACAGTAATTTTAAAATGTAGAAATTATGTCAGAATTTACTTCTGAATGTTTTTAATTAATTTATGTATATGTGGGTTTATATTGATATATGGATATATATATATATATTATACGTATATATATGGATAAATATTGGATTAATATTTGAGGGTTTTTTTGCACAAAATTCTCCAGTCATTATACAGTCTTTACCCATGCCCTTGTTTTTTACAGTTTATTTTTGTTTTGTTTCGAGGGCTATATCCAGCTTCAGTTCAGCAAGGTCAATGAACTCCCCTCAAATTCAGATGAGCCTGGAAAGTTCATCTTTGAAATCATACCAGGTAAGATCTGTGTTAAAGAAATACTTGGTAGTTAATGCAATCACAAGTTATATTCCAATCAGTGACCTTTATCGTCTTTTTTGCATCTATGCATATAAAAGGACCGTGTAACTAACTCCACACAGACATGCGAACAGATGGATCAATTATTTTACCTCATTCATGGATTTAATATTCAGTCAATCTCTGTTTCCGCCAGGTACAAGTGCAGATAAAGAGCGATATCCTCACGTGTTCATGGCCAACTCACAAACTGATATGGATGAGTGGGTCCGAACCCTGCGCAGAGTCATCGGTGTTCAAAGTGGAGGTTCGGTAGCATCAAATTACTTAATGGTTCTGTTAGAAAAAAAAGTATATTAATCCACAAATCCTCGTAGGTAATAAAATAAAGCTTTGCTTCAGCAATAGCAAAATGAAGCAGTTTTTTAATAAGCTTTTGTTTGCTTACTTTAACTAGCTAGCTTGTCTATCAAGATGTTAAATATTTTCTTTCTCCCTGTAGTGTTTGGAAAAAGTCTGAAGGACACAGCAATGTATGAACAACGTTTTGGACCACAGATGGTGCCCATACTGGTGCAGAAGTGTGTAGAGTTTATCAAAGAACATGGTCTAAATGAGGAGGGCATCTTCCGCCTCCCTGGTCAAGACAACAGCGTCAAACAATTCAGAGACGCCTTTGACGCAGGAGAGAGGCCATCCTTCCCCAGGTCAGCCATCTCCTCTGTATCACTCCAATATCTCCATCCTAGAGGTGTTACTCGTATGTGATCTTTGGGTGGGCATCAACAAAAATTCTGTTTTTCCTAAACTCGGTATGCAAACAAGCCGTGGATTAATTTTGAGAAAAGTGGCCTGACGATGGTCTAGACAAGTTGAAAAAAAGAGATCATTTCCTCATTCAGCAGGTGGTAACAAGGTGGTAAAAGACTAAACCAACAGTTCTTGTATAAAAAGACAGGGACACTTATGAGACCTGCAGAGAAACTTGAGGGGCAGATGACACCACATCCTGTTCTGGCTGAGTATGAAAGAGGATGCGTGCATGTGTTACACAATATGATAAGCTTTGTTTTTCCACACAGCTAAAGATTTAGGCAGTCTGTGGTTAAGTGTAACGCCGTGACTGGTTGCTGTGCAGTCATCATTGGCCATTACATTGGGTTCTTGTCCACAATCACAAGAGAAGACCGGCATATATTTTTTTCACCATTTTAAAACACTTGTCGGGGTTTTTAATGACAACTTCTGTCACATGCTTTCAACAAAAAACCACGAGAATCAGTCCTATTAGGGGTCAGTTCTAGGGGTCAGTTCTATTCGTCCATACGTCCCTTTTCAAAAAACAAATAACGTAATCAAGATATAAACTAGTTTTGTGTGTGTGTGCTTTCCCTCACAGTGACACAGATGTCCACACAGTGGCGTCACTGCTCAAGTTGTACTTGCGTGAGCTGCCCGAGCCTGTGGTGCCATGGACTCAGTATCAAGACTTTTTGGACTGCATCAGTGCGCTGGATTCTACCAATGAAGAAGTATGTTTGACCTCTGGAAAGAGACAGAGACAGAATAGAAAGATTACTATTTGTCAAGATGCTGAATATTTTCTGTGCACATCCATCGATTTACTTATACATATTTTGTGACTATGACATTCCCAGCTCGTGTGTCCTCCTGTAACAAAACGTGTCCTTTCAGGTTACAAAAAAGTTAGAGAAACAGATTGCCCTTCTCCCTAGACTCAACTACAACCTGCTAAGTTATGTCTGCCGGTGAGCTGACACACGATGACACCCACAATTAAATCAGTCTAAACAGCAAGTGCAACCCAGTACCTGATTGTTCCGCAGGTTCTTATTTGAGGTTCAGCTAAACTGTAAAGTCAACAAGATGAATGTGGAGAACCTGGCCACAGTGATGGGGATCAACCTACTCAAACCACAGTTAGAAGACCCCATCTCAGTCATGGAGGGTATGATCATTTCCATCCATTTGCTTTGGTCGTCACTTACAAGTAGTCCTCAAATTACGAACTCAATATGTTTTGAGTCTGTTTGTTTCTCTAACGAAAGAATTGTTGAATTCAAATATCTCAAATAAATAAAATTCTGAATATTTTTTAGACATACCCTGTCTTAATATGAATAAAAAAAACAATAATTCAATATTTATACATACAATAATGGATATCTCAAAGGGTCCGCAAAACAAACACTTTTTTTTTTTTTTTTTTACAAACCGCTCAAATTCTTCAGAAAACTCTGATAAAGAGTTGATACATGTTCCCCACAACAGGCAGGAGAAATGTGGGGAAAAACATTCCGGAAAGATTGGAAAATACCCAAAAGTCAATTATCTGGCCTGGCACATGGCACCTTTATCTACTCCTGGAAGTTTAAAGCTGTCGTTCAGGAAAAGGAAACACCAAATCTTGTCCACTGTGCGACGGCACTGACATGCTAAGCTTGATGTTGTTTCGAAACTATTGTATATTTAGAGAACCCAGAACTTGGATGGAAAATAGTACCTGCTGCAATCAGTTGGATTCTCATTGTCTAGAATTTCCCCGAGTCGGACGAATAAAGGAATATTTTTTTACCCAGGTGGTCACGAGTAGGTGGCTGCACAAATACAATAACAAAACAAATCTTAAAATGAATAAAGACACATGTCCACCCTATGAGATGACTACTGTCAATTCATGAAAAAAAGATAAACCCTCAATAATCTGGGTTTATTTTCTTCTCAGCAACTCCTCACATCCAGAAGTTGATGACGGTGATGATCCGACAACACGAGACTTTGTTTCCGCTATGTAACGACGTGCCTCCCTCCCCTCCTTCCAACAAAGCCGAGAACCAGAAGAACTCGCCTCGCAACTTTGTTGGCTGGGGATCTACTGAGGTCTGAAAATACTTTTTATCCCCTCAAGGAATTCTCTGGTTAAATGCAATTAAAGGGATGAACTATTATTCAAAGTAAACCATTCAGATTTCAACTGTGATCTCACAAGGACAACAAGCTGTCGAACTTGTTGCAGCCAAGCTTGATTCGCAAAACACAAATTTGGCTCAAATGAATACATTTTAAATATAGGTACCCTGTGTGAGTATGCTGTATTTTTATTTTATTATGTTTTTGTCAAGTAATTAGATAAATATTTACCCTGAACTGCTCCAGACAATATGCATGGCACAGTTGTGCGCTGACTCTGTTATAATTCATTTCTGTACAATTTAAAAGAGCATACATACAAAACCATCTCATTTCATAATTATTATTTGTATTCTAGATGGGCGAACCTTCATTCTCGGAGTCTCCCAATGTGGAGGAAAATGACAGTCATGCTCCTCTGAGAGGAAACTGCAGTGCTCCAGATGTCCTGCAAGATTCCATGTCGTGTTCTGACAACTGGTCTGGGAGCCCCCGCAAACGCACCCAAACTCTGCCAACTTTCAACTGCCCCCTCACGGGGATGGCGGCAAGGGCTGGTGCCATCAACCACTGGAGTCGCCTGCATGAACGAGTGCAAGACAAGAGTGGGATGTTGTCAGAGGACATCTTTAAGATTCTAGATCTCCGCACTTCAGGATCTTTTCTAAAAGGCTTACCAACCAGAATCAAGGAGGGAGACGTAAAGTCCCGAGCGCAAGACGAAACGTGCTACACTGCTTCCGCTACTTCTAACTCCAAAACAATTGACAGTGACTCGAAGCCTTCTCAGGCCCAAACGAGCGTTGAGCGCTTGGAACAGAGTCCTTTAAGTCAGGAGGTCAACAATAGGACTGAAGAGACGAGAGACAACCAGCAGTGTCTTGACAGGTGGTGATTAACATTACATTTTTGTTATAACAATTTTATAATTATATAATATATCACAATTTTGTATCAATACAGCAAAGTGGTTACTTGCCCTCACAGTTGAGAAGTTCCAGGTTCAAACTTCCACTGTTTTTCCACACAGTAAAATATAAATAGGTAGAATCAAGGGACATTGGGCTTTAGGCTTGAACCATGAATAGACGGCTACATTTCTAACCGATGGGTATTAGAAAGCTGATTTTAAAAAGCAGACCTCCAAAAGGGTATTGCACGGCATAGTTCTAGACGCTTTGAAGCATTAAGATATGGTTTTGTTTCGTTTTTGGACATATATCTGAGCCACTGATTCTTATTGTGTCTTTCAGTATGCAGCAGGAGATGAAGGAGCTGAGGGCCACTGTGATTGAACTTCAGTCTACTCTGGAGGCAGAGCGTCGCCGTGTGGAAGCTCTGGAAATATGCCTCAGAAATGCAGAACGAAGCCGAGATGAAGCTCAGAGACGAAATGAAGAACTGCAACGGGATATTCAGGAATTTCTCAGTCGAAAACCCCAAACTCCCACTTAACGGTTGGGAAATATTATTTTGCAGTTGATGGATTTTGGAATCTTTCTTCTTGACTACTGAGCCCAGATGAGGAGTTTGAGGTGGCTACTTTGAGAACAATCTTAGTAAATAGATTGTTTCCAAATGTTGAAGATGTAACTGGCTGTTAGTTTTTTCAGATGTCTTGACCCATTGAATCGTCTGCTTGGATAAACGAGTATCTCAAACCAATGTCTCATTTCACCTTGCCAACATCATAATAGGTCCCTTTGCATTTACCATGGCTGATTGCCCCGTATGTCACTGACCACAACACACAGAGCAGATGTCGCCTTTGGCATGCTAAAATTTATCGTCGAGTTGAGACAATGTGCTACTTTTCAAAATAAAATAATTGTAGATTAGAAAACCAAAAAAAAATGCAAGAAATCCTAGATATGATATGCGATATGTGTCACTGGAGCACAAGTAGTTTTCATTAAAATGATGAGACTAGTGGAAGATCTACTCTTAAGTGTAACCATATAGAGCAGGGGTGTCAAACTCATTTTTGTCGCGGACCGCATTGTAGTCATAGTTTCCTTCGGCGAGCCATTATGAGTGTCAATGTCTTATATTATATACATTATAGGCTACACAGCAAACTGATAACTCGTTTTGAAATCACAGACTAGTAAAAACTGTTCAAATAGTTTAAAAAGGTGAATGTAATAAAAATTGCAAGTAATTTCTTTTCTCTATTTTCCAAAAGTGAAAAATATTTGTAATTTTGTTGTTGATTGACACATGAAGTCTATGCACAATTTGCCTTTGCGGGCCACATAAAATGATGTGGCTGGCCATATCTGGCCCCCGGGCCATAAAAATGGCCATTTAACACATTTGCACATTATGTATGGGAATCCATCCATTTTCTGTAGCCCTTATTCTCATTAGGGCTGTAGTTGAGCCGGAGCCCATCCCAGTTGACTTTGGGCAACAGGCTTTGCACATCATGCAATGATCACCAGCCAATTTCAACAGAATATCAATATTTTGTGGAAAACAAGATACAATATGCATGTTTTGTACAATGTACAGCTGAGTAAATCAAGTCCTCTACCCACCGTATGAGCAAGTATTACTGCAGCGCTGAACGGCGACAAATGAAATTGTCCGCAATACACAGAGACAAATGACTGCAGCTTGAAATCTTAAGTAGCACATTTTCATTTACCACTGGTATTCAAGGTAGATTTGCGACTTAAGTGGAGTGCGCAAATACTGACAATTGACACACTGTGGTTGTTTCAGAGCTTCAAAATCGGTAATCTGCTTCATGTACTCCAGCTTCTAGTTTAATGGCAATTACTATAGGTTTGTGCCATTCTGGGATGAATAACAGGTTTTCATTGACACAGGCCGTCTATATAGTTTGTTAGTGAACGATTTCAGAGTAATTTGTGAAAATGAGCCGTATATTCTGTTTGTATTTGCTAAATGTTGTCCTGTGTCATTATTGTCATCATTCCATCAAGCACAACAAAGAGTCAAAGTATACATAGCTCCTTACACCAACAAACGTAATGTACGGTAAAAAGTCTCCACCCCTCTGTTCAAATCCCAGGCCTTCATGATTAAACAAAAAAAAAAAATTGGCCCCAATCATTCCCTTTTGCGTCAGTCCATGTCAGATGAGCTCAGGCCCGGAAAAGCTGGCCACGGTTGTTGCTGTTATATGGCTTTCGCTTTACATGGTTGAGTTTTAACTTGCATTTGTTGATGTAGCGATTAAGTGTGTCAATTGACAATGTTGTTCCTCAGCCCACATGGCAATATCCTTGGTTAGTGATGCCCGAGGAATGAAAGGTCTCGGCATTCAGTGTTTGTTTTCAGATTTGGCACTTGGAGCGACACATTCAGATTCTTTTATCTTTTGATGTTATTTTGAAGTGGAAATGATGACATTTCATGCACTGGCATGTTAACAAACATTCCTAATCTGTTGGACTATTTGTTTACGCAGGTGTGGTGCCTGCATACTAGCATAGTCAGAGTTGTAAAGGGTAAATGGAGTGCATTGCTTTAGTGCTTTATCAAAACCATATAAACTCTCAGTGGGCACCTCCTTGAGATTAACAACCAGCTCTTATGCAAAAGAAGTTGGATTTATCCCCCAATACTTTCTGAACTACTACTTCCATTCAAGTAAGGTTTAGGTGACTACTGATATATAAATATGTGACTGTCAGTGGGAAAAAAACAGACGACTGAGTCTGATTCTGCAGAAACAGACATAGAGGATTTTGATGGGGTTCAGGGGGACCCTGGAGGGATTAAGGAGGTGGTCTTTTATTTTAATTGGTAAGGGAGCGAGTATATATAGATGTATGGAATGTACATATGGCATCTATATAGAAACTCTTGTTGAATTTCTTGAATTGTTTTTGTCTTGTGGAAAATTTCAGGAACAATACTCATAGTGTATGTGTGTGTTTTGTGTGTGCGTGTTTGTGTGTGCAGCAGGCTACTATCAAACCTTCAATGGGTCATCAGGAAGGTGCAATGTCAGTTGCAACAGCAGTTTAAGAGTGCAACAGATAAAGAGTACGTCTGTCATGTGTCATCGTGGCAGATGAATGGCAGACGCGGGAAATGCTGCATTGCTTCCCATCTGGGTGACGCACTGAGTGTATCTCCGGGTCAGGCAAAGAAGCTCTGGAATGAGAGCGACAGTCGCGAGTTCAGGTGGTGAGCAGGAATGTTCTTCCCAATGGCACGCAGGCCATTTTATTATCACGGCAGGAAACGGTAAGGGCACGGTGAGCTATTCCATGTACACGTCAAATCATTGCGTCTCACTCAGTTGGACATATATTAAAATATGCCAATGTGGGACTGTCCACATGAAATCTTGACATGACATTAATATCCAATTTATATTCCTATAGACTTGACAGTATAGTGAAGTGTGCAACACACACATCTCTATTGTACTCATCAGGAAACGAAGTGAAAAAAATTGAGCATCCTTCATTTTTGGTCATTGGGACTCACAGCTCATTACATTTCAATTTCACTTGGACAAGTGTTTTAATGTCCTCTAATATGCCATGGCATTGCCACACTGGTGTACTTTGTCAAGAAGAAATGCTCAATGGCGCATCAACAACGGCGTGCAGAACTCTGCCATTTACAAACCAAATAAACAAATGAAAATAAATCAACTCTGGTGCACCCACCCAAACAAAATAGCGCTTCCACAAGGAAGAGGCTACAGGATAGTGTTTACAAAATCCTCATTAAGGAAGTTGTGAGATAACACATGCTCAGCATCACACAAAGTGGAGGGCACGCACACACACGCACACACAACACACACACACACACAGACACACACGCACAGAGCAAAGCAAAGCCTACCATATCGTAGATAAGAGACTGAGAGAAAAAGCTGGGAAGGGAGCGTAAAGCATTGAAAGAAAGTACAAGACAACAGAGATGACAAGGTGGACCTCTGTCACACTGCCACTGGAACTGAAGCTCAATAGCTGTGCCCAAGACTAAATGCTGTGCCAACAGCAAAGCTGCAAAAGGCTTACCGCTGGCACTATACATTGTCACAGCAAAGGTCAACAACGCTTTTTATTGACCGTGACAACAAGACACTAACTGCAATTTTTTTCTCCATGGCGAGAATTTGGGTTTCTCTTCTGGGAACCTTTTGGAGCACTGAGACTTTGCTTTTGGTATTCTCTCTATTGTTGCTCCGAGGCCCTCTTTGTGGTGAGAGCAACCCGATTTCCAACACTGACCGGAGGCTTCGACCAACTCCGGGGCTGGGAGACGGACCGGGAAGGGCGGCGGACCCGTCCCAAGTGGAGCAGGACAACAATCTGATCATGCAGGGTGTGCTGGCGAGCCTGAAAGAGCAGTTCCTGCAGACCTTCAACCTGTCTGGCATGGGTCCACCTCCACTGCCACCTGGAAGCATAAGAGAAGAGCCACCGGAGTACATGATGGAGCTCTACAACCGCTTTGCCAATGACCGCTCCTCTGCGCCCAGTGCCAGCATCATCCGCAGTTTCATAAATGAGGGTACGGCAACCTTTGTTGATGACTTTCAAATTTGACTTTACATAGGCGCATATATTGCCAATTCTCCACTAATAAATACAATACAAGAACTTTATTGACGTAGTACGAAAACCTCATAAGTTACATTTTGGTGGATCTCAAAATTTTTCAAAACTGCATACTATAAGATGAGAAATTATTGACCAATCTAAAGTGCTGAAAAAAGCTTGATGATGTTATTGATGACGCAACGCAAATTTTTTCGTGACGATTATCATTAATCACTGATAACTCATCCAAATTACAAAATGCACACTATGCAAGGGATTAGATGAGGTTTTAAAGTAAACACTTAGGAACCAGATTCAACAGATGACAGTTGGAAATGTATAGAAATTGGAAGATGAGATTTGTATGGGATGAGAGTAAAAGAGGTACAGGGAGGGAATGGACAGCATACAAGATCTTAAGTAGATCAGAGTAGTCAAGATCATAGCATGTGAGGGTGCTTACTGTCCCCCCGCCCCCATTTTTGTCAGAATCGACACTGCGGTCTATTCATTGTGTGCTAAATGAAAACAACAATAAAACCTTAAGCGAAAAATAGTGAATGAATTCATTGTGACTTTTTCTAAGCTACGTTGGATTTGATTACAAAACAGTTTATGTAAAACTGATGACCAGTATATTTTCATATACGTTGGCATATCCTTCTAATATACCAACATTTAATTCATTCGTAATGTTTTTTGTTTTATTCCCCAGATTCCTCTTCAAGCACGGTTGGTATTGGGGGAGTAAGGCGCCACCCACTCCTCTTCAACGTGTCAGTCCCTCATCACGAACACATCACGGCAGCCGAGCTCCGCCTCTACACGCTCATCCAGACTGATCGCCACCTGTTTGCCGGCGTTGACCGCAAAGTGACTATTTACGAAGTGGTACGTCATGACGAAGATGACAACAGCACAGAGGAGAATTTTGCAAGAGGAGATGACTTTGAGGTTGAAAAGAATCATTTGGAGCTGGTGGAGTTGGCTTCAAGACAAGTGTATGGCACTGACAACGGCTGGGAAGCATTCAACCTCACTGCTTCGGTGCAACGGTGGCGTAAGTCTGAGCACGGAACCACACATCGTTTAGAGGTCCACATTGCCAGCGTGGCCAGTGAAGATGACCCGCAACGTGTCACACACCAAAGCAAAAACGGGAAAACTGAAGGGGACATGAAGATTGACACAAATGTGAAGGACAAACACAAGCCTCTGTTGATCGTCTTCTCCAACGATGAAAGCAGTGACCATCGAGACAACAAGCACGAGCTGGAAGAGATGATTGACCACGAAACCTCCAACGTGATCCTGCAAAATGACTTGGAGAATGACTTGTGGGGCGATCTGGACGGCCATGGCGAGTCAGAGCCAGATGAGGCCGACCTTCTCCAAATGCGCTCCAATCTGATCTACGACACAAGCTCACGCATCCGTCGGAACGCCAAGGGAAACCACTGCAGGAGACAACCTCTTCACGTAGAGTTCAAGGATATTGGATGGGACAGTTGGATCCTGGCGCCCACCAGTTATGACGCCTACGAGTGCTCCGGGACTTGCTCATTCCCGCTAACAAAGCACGTCACGCCCACGAAACACGCCATCGTCCAAACGCTGGTCAACATCCACAGTCCTCAGAAAACAGCGCGAGCGTGTTGCGTGCCCACCAAGCTGGATCCCATCTCGCTCCTGTACCTGGACGACACAGGCGTGGTCACGTACAAGCACAAGTACGAAGGCATGGCTGTGGCCGAGTGTGGCTGTAGATAGCTGGACTCTTGAGGAAAGACATTCAATGAGGCTGAGATTGTTTTCAAGAACAACAAGAATCATTGGACTCTACTCAAAAGGACCGGAAGTGCATCTAATCACTATTTATAAAGTCCTGTGAGGCTGCGTGGATTTTGTCCGTCGAGACAGAAAAGACGATATTTTCGTGAATGGTAGCTGCAGACACAGTGAGACAGTAGAGATCAGGTCACGCTGCAAGAGTGACGTTCGGGTGTCTTTTTGCCAGCGTGACTCAAAGTAACAAGAAGTTCCCAAAGGATCTAACTAAGCACATTCTGCAGTGTCTGTGGGAACCAGTGGGCCGGAGGGTCCCCCTCCTGTTCCATCCCCCTGACATGTGTTTTCCTCTCCACTTATCTCCGCCCTCCCCACTTGATGCAAACACTAATCAGCACTTCATGCTCCCCGTTGCAGTGAAATGACCTCCTGGAGGCAACCTGACAAGACTTGAACTCTCCAGGCTCGCCTCCTGCAGGATCCTGATACGTAGGCACCACGCAAGGGTCCGACGAGCGGGGTTATCTATCCCTACCCAGTTTCCCCACTTCACATGCTCCCCCACACACATAAACACCCAAGCTGCAGAGATAGCTAGGTGTTTGACATTGAGAAACGTATTCCACCGATCAAACATGGACGTCATTCTCGACAACGTTTGAGGTGGCAACATGACGGATTGAGACAAAACATGGATTGGGCACATTCCTAGCCTTGGCAACTCATTATGTTCACTGTCTCAACTTGGTGACCTGGCACCTCCTGTTTCTCATTTGGATCATCAGTCACTTTTATGGTAAATTGCCTTTCTGGAAGGGAATATTTATCACGTGGACCAAAGTCAGGGAAAAACAAAAAGAAGCTAAGTTCTCTAGGTAATACTCAAAAGAAAATTGTGTTTTGTTTTTGTTATAGGGCTATTGATTGATACCTTTGCTGCTTGTAATAAATACACTTATTTATTGCTCTAATTTATTGTGTTTTTTTTTAAAGGAAACATATCTATAGTGGGGATCTTTCAGCTGAAAATTACTCAAGAAAGCGGCAGAAGGTCAAACACTAAATGTAAATTGTCATTTAGCTGTATTTCCAATGAAGATGAGCCTGACCATTTTGAGTTAAAGAGCCCCCTTGATTGTTAAGGATCATTTGGCCTGCTTCTTCTCCATTGCTTTCTTCATCCAATGGTATCAGCACATAGGTCAGAGGTCACCCATGGCTTCCAAACAAAGAAGCATGGGAACGTGATTAGAGTGACTGTTAATGAAGAAAATGGATAGTGTGCTGCTGACTCTGACTGTGATGGAAAACCTGTTGATGAGGCTGAACGCTGATAAAATGATTTGAATGACGATGACTTGGCTGTCAAATTGTAGGATCCTGAAAATGGATTGAGATATTGTCTCACTCTTTTCATGTACCAACGCACAATAAGATTGTAAATAAAGGATGTGATCCAATTCATTCTCTCAAATGCGTAATGTCATTTATCATCATGCAGTGGAACAGTTACTGAGTCTGCTTGGGAGATGAGTCAATTCACATTTAATACTAATTTTCCAATGTATGTACATTATTTTCTTCTTTGATTATTGTTGATTACAAATCAATGACTATTGAAGGAATTAACAATGACCACTCATAAATTCACTTATCAGGTTTTGTGATTATCAATAACGTTTCTTTTTCCCTTCTTTGTTGGCATCACAAAAAATGTTGGACTTTAACAGCGTACTGTTCGTCAACGTCTGAACATTCTGCTTTTGAACCTCAACTTTATTTTCCAGAACATTCAGATCCAGGCCATCTGTTTGCAGGCAACATGCAACATAAACTTTTTTTCTTGAAGTTGAGCCTACAAAAGAGTGGTATTGAGCATCTTAAGGAATTGTGATGAAATGGGGTGGCAAAAAAAAGGAGCTTTTGCAGCTGCAGCATATAAAACCAGACTACAAAAAGACCTCTGTAATGTAGAACAGAGCACTTTGATTTCAAAATCCCCTTTGACCCATAACCAACAAAATGCAGTTCAAAGATGGTGATGTTAACAGTGCGCTGAATTGACGTCCCGCTCTGATTAGAAATCATGTTCAACAGAACCTCCAAAACATCCAAAGTGGTACTAAATTACTGATTCTAAAGAGGAAAAGTCAGCTGTCTCCGAGGGTAACATAACCTTAAACAACATTCTGTCAATGTTTTATTAATCCAGCACAGTAAACGAGGGCACTTAATGGACCACCTGCAGCCGGACCTGGGTCTCATTAAAAACGTCTGATAATACATTAAGTGAAACTTAAAACTTATATTATGTCATCACGACACACACACACACACACACACACACACACACACACACACACACACACACACACACACACACACACACACACACACACACACACACACATACACGCTAATGAAATCCAAGACCAAGTCCGCTTGTACAAAGGAGACCGTGCTAAGTATTTAACAACATATCATTTTATGATGCATTGTAATTTTTGTGGTTCTTGTTCACATTCATGTAGAAGTTTACTGCATCATACTAAGTGAAAGAACTAGTAATCTTCTGTTCCTATGAGGATAAAATAGTATATTATTATAGAATGAGCACAACTTGTGCCAGAGTTTTTAAATGAGGTAGTCAATAGTTTACTGTGTGTTGTAATTTCTCATAAATCTTTTAGCTGTGGTATGGAATCCTGTAAAGTAGACAATCAATCAGATTAATGGCTCATGTCACACGTCACAAAGGTGCTTTGTTATTATCATTACAGAATTGAAGAACAGTATAGTCAGCTGTTTGAGACTGGCGAGCTGTTGGCTTTCCCTGGATCTGGATGGTCCATAGTCAAATTCAGTGGCATAACAATAAGCCCAAATACTGGTCAACTTACAATTTTCCACGTAAAAATAAAAAGTGAACATTAAATTAATCCGAAAATGAGCTCAGACAGAAATGTGATGATGCCGCAGGTATTCAATCATGATCTCGTGTCATCACAAGTTTTATGTGTTCGGTCAAATTGCGCTGATGTCACCCACAGCCACTGAGACGGCAGCACACATAACAAAATCTCAGAAAGCAAAACTTGCAAGTCGTGCTTGACCTCTCAATAAATGACAGTGCAGTAGGATCGAACTAAATATAGCAGCAGAACAGAGGGCAAGGACTTTTAACAAGGCAGTCTGAGCTATGTAAAGCACACTAATTGAATATTTACAAAATGGGAGCGAAATAGAATCTGGCCTTTGTCAGTCATGAGGCAACTCTCAGGAAATGTGATGAAATGGGAAGTGTTTTGTATTTACTCAAAGGATAACAAATCCTAGAGAGTGCTCTGTGCCTTTTCTCTTGCTTGTTTGACATAACTGCTGAAACAATTTCAGCCTGACTGCTTGCTTGTGCTGGATTTTAGCCTACGTGATCCAACGTGGTGTGTACCTTGCAGCGAGTAAACAAAGGGAGGAGTCCACAATGTACCCACGCTGCCCGACATCCCATAATGCTACACTGACATCAAGAAGTGGGCAGCAGGCAGGCTGTCGACGTGTATCTCGCTGCGAACATGTGGGGCCCAGCTACATGGCTCGCCCTGACTCTGACGTTGGGCCTGTAATGATCGTTTCCGTTTTGGGTCACGTTTTTATCAACCCATCTCCTGCTAACACCACCACCCAGCACTCTTCTCTTGCGTTCTCCTTCTTTCCCAAAGCAAACATTGACTTGCTGACTGAGGCCGTAGAGCTGTACGAAACGTACAGACATCTTTGAACAATTTGCATTGGGACATGCTGGGGAGCCTTACTGAGCAAGTCAGAAATGGAACACAGATGTTAACACTGTTGTGCAACTTCGGAAATTCTACTCATAAACTCATAGTTTTGGCATATAGCAATTGCTGCAAGAACATGTCCCATTAAACCCATTAAAAAAAATATATAAAAGTAAAACAAAAATATGCATATGTGAATCGTTACACTTGGCACGGTTCCATTAGCAAACTTCAGAACAATTATTCCTAACTAGTGTGCTGTGGTACTGGCACATTAGCGTGCCAAGAGAGGTCATCACGTATGCCGAGGGATTTTATCCAGTCTCATAATGATTACAAATGACATATATAAATCTAAATCAATAAAAAGTAAATCAATCACTGAGGATGTTTGCCAATGATGTATCGTCACAGGCAGAACAATTAAATATTCTTCCAATAGGTACATAACCTAGAGTATCTACTTTTTGGAAAATGTTTGTAAAATAGTACGGCATGATTTTTTCCCCGACGTGAAATATGTGCCCTTGTTTAATAAATGTTGGGGAAAACTGCATCATAAAATAGACAGTGTATTTGTGTTCAAAGTGTCTTTCTGTTGTAAAAGATAAACCAAAAAACAAGAAAGGAAAACAAAAAGAAGTGTGACACTCCCGGGGATTTCTCGTCCGTATGCTTTTGGTTTCTTAATCTGGTCCCTGCGGGTTCATCACAAGACGAACAGGAGACCGTAAGGGCACAAAGGTCTTAAACTGAGGCAGAAAAATAGAAATGTGAGCTTGAGTCTATGCTCTGCTCTCATGCTTTTACGGGCTTATCAAGTGCATCAGAAAGTGGAAACAGCTGTGGCGGGAAAAGGAACCATTTATTTTAAATAATTATAGTTTATATAATCAAATGTACACAGAATTCTGACATTAACATTCTACAATAATATATAATATAGTATACTTGCAATCAACATTTTACATTTTGGGCAATACTTGCAATACTTAGCAATTCACATAAATAAAACATACATAGTACTTTAACAATAAAAAAAATAATAATACATTTTATTTGACATCGCCTAAAGGTCACATTGAGTAAAATTAAACCAAATAGTAATAAAACAATCGAAGTGGGAGATAGTGTGAAATAAAATGAGATAAAAAATAAAATGAGAATGAATAAAAACATTTGCAATCAGGTGTTATAGGCAGATCTAAAAAGACCTGACTTAAAATGTAAAATAGAGTTGAGTCAGAGTTTCTTAAGTCAGGAGGTAGAGCATTGCATAACCTCCTGTAGTTCTTACAACATTCCGACTAGCTTTCAAGAGTTCACATTCCTCCTTGTAAAATCAACAGCAAAGATGTTAGACTAGATTTCACACTGCCCGTTTTGTTCTGACATTAACTTCATACTGCTATAACATTCATTAATTTATGAATGAAACTTGAATACAGTCTCAGTCCCCACTGTATGTACCAAAGAGGTGGTCCCAATGGGTGAAATAGGGTGCAAAGTTGACATTATGTCGACGATGGTGAGTGTGGTGGTGAGAGGCTCCGCCTAAAAAGGGCAGCAGTCTGTCCAGAGCCCAGGGCAGGTTGTAGCCACAGTGGTCCTCCACCGCTAGCCAGGTGTTGAGAATGTGGAAGACGATCTGACTCAAGGGGTGACAGTTCACCAGGCAGGTGCTGATCTGTGCTAGCAGCAGCAGGGAGAGCAACTCCAGGGGGCTGGCATCTTGAGCCTGCAGGGCGAACGGTATCTTGTGCTGGTGGTGCTGTTGGTGGATGTTGCGGTAGAGCCACAGGAACCTGAAAAGAAGCAAACAAGCAGAAATCATAAGACAAAATATGCTTCCAATGTGCTGACACATTTCTTCCATTGATGATGAAATAATCGTCACCATACAGTCTTCAAAGATTGGTACTATAAAAAAAAAAAGTTCAACTTTAAAGTTGAATACTAATACATCCATCCTAATTTTATACCTCTAATCCAGAGGTGGGGGACCAAGTCACATGACTTGACTTGAGTCAGACTCAATATTTAGGACTTGGGACTTGGTTAAAGCTTATGATGCCTAAACTTGACCCTGACAGACTTACCGGTAAACTTGAACATGACCCGAGAAGCCTGTCTGTTTATATTTCACAACTTGCATAGACACTGTGCCATGTTGTTTTGGTTTTGAAGGTAAACATTTTTTTGGATAGTGCGCACCGCCTTGGCAATGCACCAGTATGCGATGATGCCAAACAACAATGACATCAAACTTCATCTGCAACTACAAAATGAACAAAACCAGGCAAGCTTAGTTAGCTGCAGAGTTTAGCTTACTAATGATCAAACATTAGCTAAGCTTCATGTAGGCTTTGTGGTCTACATAAGACTGTAAAACTTGACTTATGCCTTGCTTAACCCACTCAACTTGCTCGAAATTTAGTGGAGCCTTGACTTCCTTTAGTTTCAAGGTTTAGGTATGAGTGTTATGACTTGCACATATATGTGACTTACAATTTAGAGTCTTCACTGCATGCTTTTGTAATGTCAGGAGAAGATGAGTAGGGCTACTTGACGGAAAAAAAGATTCAAGTAAGAGGGGAAAAATACAAACTCATACATAGGAAGGATGGAGCCAACACTCAAGGCAGACTCGCCAACCTAACTTGCCCAGCATGCTCCCACATGGTCATAACTGGTAAAATACAATGATACGTAACTTTTGGATAATGACAAGAGTTGAAAGAAAATAAAGGCCGCTCAAAAGTTTTTGGGGGGTGCTGAAACATTGTGACGGATTGCAAACATTTGAGTTTCTTCTGATTAGGAAGACAGAAGGGGATCAAGATTCTATATGCAACCCGTTAAGTGTAAACATAGTGTAGCTTCACATGCTCTTTCTGAGGGAACTGCAGTTTCTCATCTTTGTTTACTTTGTTCATTTGGTATGTTTCCTTGATGGATTGAGTGAGCTACTGCCATGAAACCACTGGGGGCTATTACAATAAAAATGTTGGACAAGAAGCTATTTGCGTTTCATCAATTCAGTATTTTTCTTTCCTACACAAAAATAGATATTGGCTACTGGCTCACAACCCCACATCTGTGCTGCTCTGTTGCTTTCTGTATCTCTTTTTAGGTTACGTAACAACATAAGGGAATAGAAAAGTCAAAACAATAAAGAAACAAATCAAGGGCAAGAACGCCGATTAATAAATGACAGGACACCATTGCACTATGGCTATGTGCAAGTGACTCAGGGGACTTTCCATTTTCATTCACCATGAGCACCATTTGACTTTCGATTAGGGAAGAGCAATTTGTGGCGGCTCACACCCACACTCAAAGTGGCCCACGAATAATTTTTGAGAATTAAAATGTTAACTGGAGTTGAGCAGTTAAAAGTTGTAATAACAGTGCTCAACACTAGAAGGCAGAGATCACTCAAAAGCCCCTCCGACGCCAAGACTCTACTTCTTCATCAGAGAAGAAAAGCGAACAGGGCCTGGCTAGAAGTCATTAGAGCAAGTAAATGCTATCTTTTAAATAAAATAGGAAGCAAATTGAATGTTCACCAAATCTAAACACTCAGCAGAGAAAATCATGAAGTCCACCAACACATTCTAGTGGACTATTGTGGTGACCTCGGCTGAAGAAAGCAGAATTTATCAACACCTTCACTGGATGTTGCATGCCAAATCACGACTTTTGTGGACATTTCACACTGGACCTCATGTAGCTTGGGTTCTGTTCTTCACCCGTCATCCAAATCTTTAGACCCTGATTCCCGAATTAAATGTTCACTTTAGTTACATCAGAGAAGAGGATCTCTGACCACTGGTAAACAGTCCAGTCCTTCTCTTTGGCCCAGTTGAGATGCTTCCTTTGTTGGTTCAGGCTCAGAAGTGGCTTAATCAAAGGAATCCGACAGTTGTAGCTCGGCTCCTGGATGCGTTTCAATGTGGTGGTTTTTCAAGTTGAGACTTCCGTCTCATTCCACTTGCTCTGGGTCTCTGCCAGATTCTTGTATCGTCGAGGCTTGAGAAACCGCACCTAATGCTAAGCCACGATTTGTTTTCCTCCTGCCACTTTGTGCCCTCCAACTATACTTTCAATTGATATGTTTGAGGACAGCACAGCCACAGGCTGATTACATCAATGCCATGCTGCTTCGAGGCCGTGATTATAGCAAAGAGAATTCCCAACGAAGTACTATAGAGTGACGTTGTTTTGAAAATACCATATTTTGATTGATTTAGTTTATCCTAATTTCTTTGTTTCTGCAAAAACGGAGATGTTTCTATTTTGTGTTTTGGTGGGTTTCATGAACCAGAAGCCCAAATCTTTAAACTAATCATAATTATGGAAGTTTAATATTTTGAATGGAAATATGGAAACCAAATTTTCCATGTTATTCCATATTCAAAAGGGTCTATATAAACTGCAAAAGTCACATGACCAAACCATGAAAACAGTTTCCTGAGCCATGCGCAACTGTGATGTCATTTTCACATTCCGCAAATGAAATATTAATCATAATGCTATAAGGGGCGCATATAACAGATTTTATTGTGAAGAAATTTTAGACAAAGAAATATTATTGTGAAGAAAGTTTATACTTGGCTTCCGCTTTAAAGTGAAGTTAAATGTGTCAACATTTTTACTTGGTTATTTTCAGCATTTTATGTACGACAGAGTTTCAGGTATATAATAATAATAATAATAATAATAATAATAATAATAATAATAATGAGAATGATTTAATTTTGCTCACCTGTGCATACAGAGGTGCCAAAAGAAAAAAAGCGTGTCAAAAAGCAAGAAACAGGCAAAGACGTCCACAAAAAGCTGCCAGCTGGTTGGAGATCGCTCGAGTAGTTGAGGGGGGCTCCTCGATATCTGGAGGAGCGCGCTTGCGGGTAGCACAACGATCAGGTATTGGACCGCGATCTTCCACAGACACTTCAACCATGCGCGCAGTTGCGGCGGAGGCTCGTCCGCTGAGATTCTCCACGCCCGGAGACGCTGACTGACCCCGGCCAGGTGGTCCAGCACCAGGAAAGGTGCGCAAAACGTGACGTGGGTTAGGAAAGCGCAGAAGGCGGGCAGGTAAGGGGAGAGTAGGACCCCCTCGTGTTCACTCCTCAAGTAGTCCCACAGCCTTTGGAGCATTTGCCCACATGGGTCTCCACGCTGCGTAAAAGGTGCACTCATCACGAGGTAGCGATGTGTATCTACATCTTCTTCAGTGTAATTCTAATAAGTACTCTGAGTGACTTACACGTCGAAGTGAATGCAAATATTTTGTCGCAATCGTCACCCTTCAACCACACCTTGAGGAAAGGCCCGGGATGCGTTTTCCTTTAAAAAGTACATCGTGTTTCTATTTCCCAACATCACTTTCCACAGGCGGGAGAGTGATGTTGCGCCCCCATATTTTCCAGCCCACGCAGTTAGAGGAGGGGCAGAACATCGCCACACACGGCTCTGGAATCTTGAAAAAAGTCGGGAGAAAAAAGATTTATATACTCACTTGAAAGCACTCCTTGCAAGTTAGATTTAGTAGGGATTTCTTTATGAAGCTAATACCATACAGCGTTTATGCAGTGATAGTCTTATAAAATCTAAAAAAATAAAAAAAACATCTTACGATTAGACTATAAACTCCGGCCCTCAACAAGGGGCATTTAAGAGCACGAGCGGAGAATATAAGAAAGAATTTACTTTATGCGCACTTTACGTGCTCTCACATTCAAAAACAGCGAGCATCCTACTAGCATGTTCTGTTCTTGAATATCACGTTTGTGGTCAATGATAATGAATGTGAATCATCATGTCATTTTTTTCATTGAAATATTTTTGCACTTACCTACACGTTTGGGCTTCTCTATGTAGTAGTCATTTCTTGTGCTCAAGGCCATGTGCCCTCATCCCATGAGTTGGCAACGTTGCAGCAAAAAAAAAAAAGAAAAAAAGAAGAAAAAACTTTTCTTTGGATTTAATATCACTATTTGTAAATAGCAATAATATACGTATATCATAATTTAGATATCCTAGCATTTTGGCACACAATCATTTTAAGGTGGTCCATCACACAGCTGTACAGAGAGTAGACCTTGCCAGGATAATAGTTGATGTAATTCACTTGGGACAATACAGAAGTTTGACTTGGACCACTTAAATAAATCCAGTGTTTTATTGTCATAGTCTTTTTTTTTTCTTCAACTTAAATCATTGTACAAAATACAGCCTTTCATAACAGTGTCAATTTTGTTAGTCATTAAATCCAAACTGCATACCACATTAAGACCATTTGGATCACCACCAGAGAGAAGAAGCAATAACATACAGTACAATGAATTAGGACAACAGATATTAAATGGCAGTTGTAATAGATTACATTACAGTTGTTCTTAATTGCTTGTGTGTGCTTACTATAACGTCAGATATGCTCAACAAATCAAATTATTTCCAGCTTTTGGATATAGGAGTACCTTTTATCATGTGTCATAACAAAGGTGAGTTTATAACTTGACCCATAAGTTACAGTAAGGTCCAGGAGTGTTTGGACAATGACATTTTACAATTTTGAGTTTGAGGAAAAAAAACAACTACAATTACGTTAGGACAAAAAAACAAAACAAAACAAAACAATAAACATGAGTGGAGTGTAAACTTCAGTAAGCGTTAACAAGTTTTCACCTAATGCAAGTCTACTTTTACGTGATCATGTGGAATGATGTTGGTGGAAATTTGAATTATGATGGTAGAAAATGTGGAATAAATTTAAAGATATGAAATGATACTGAAAGATGATGAAAAGGGGCTGATACTCAGATTTTTTTTTTCCAGAAAGATACAACTTGAAACATTCTAAAGCAGTGCCTAATCATAAAAATCTTTCCCAAGGTTAATTGAAAGAGCTGAATATTTTGAATTACAAATGGGAATATTGGTAATTTGTTATGTTGAATGCATCATTGGGAATGAACGGGAGCAATTTT
Source organism: Syngnathus floridae (assembly GCF_059516105.1). Lineage (NCBI taxonomy): Eukaryota > Metazoa > Chordata > Actinopteri > Syngnathiformes > Syngnathidae > Syngnathus > Syngnathus floridae. Next base: position 13,738,644 of record NC_142417.1, on the reverse strand, counting down.
GGATGGAAAAGAAAAGTGTTAACAGCAGAAAAACTGATTTTTTTGGGATGTAAAGTTCTGGATATTGTTGAAATTGGAATGGTGAGACTAGATTGAGACAGCAGTCACCCAATTAATTATGGGCATTTTATGTAGAGTACATTTATTTTTGGGGGCTTAATAATTATTGGACAAGTCATTCGCAAGAAGTTAATTGGCCAAGTGCCGCCCATTCAAATAGAACAGGTAAGTCTGCAGGTGACATCTGTAAGAACAGCATACATATGAGGAACAAGCTAAAACTTCAAATGTATCTAAATGAACATGTAAGTGTTAGATTACAAATCATAATTAAAAATTAGAGTTCTTGTCAGCATCTAGGGTACAGAGGTAGATCATCGAGGTAGATCATTGGTTAATGTTTTCTACCAACGAGTATACAGTACACAACTTTAATAGAAGTCTGGAGTAGTTTGGAAAAGGAAAGCAAAGCATAAAAAAACTACATTATAATCAAATGAATGTAAATAGTAATACACCGCTTGTACAACAAGAGGGAAGCCAATTTGACTTTGCAAGAAAACATCCCAAAAGCCTCTAATTTTCTGCCATCAGATTTTTGGGGGACACATGTAACTAAGAAAACACAGTCAGCCAAACCTCACAATGCATGAAAAAATTTACTCAAAGCATATTGGGAAAAAAATATTGACGTGCAATAATGTACAATGACCAAATATAATTCTGACTGATCTCATCCCAGTACACCATGATTTTCACTTATATAACATGGACGTGAAGGCAGAAGTGCATCCCGAAATAATTACAAATAAATAAATAAATGGATAAAAGTGAAGGTCGCTGTAGTGAAGGACTGGTAAAGCATCACCAAAGAGCGCCTGAGTTTCTCAGGTTTGTGATGTCCTCCAAGTAGTCAGGATGCAAATGTAGATTTTAATAATAAAAAAAGATTCCTATTTATTTGTCATTTTGCTCAAATACTTTAGGCAAGACAACATTTGGTGAGTATATGGTACAAAATTGAGTCAGTGAAAACAGTGTTAATCTCAATAAAATGATGAATAATTCCAAAATGTTAAATGTCAGACTTCAACAATTTAAAGAAATTTCTTCAAAATGAAAGTCGACTCTTAAATTCTATTATGGTCGATTGTGGTGGAGTATTAAGAAGAAATCTAGAAAACTCTGTCATTTTCCAAATACTTCTGAACAAAACTGTATTAAGTTTTTCTTTTTTGGACAGAAAGTGAAACAGAAATAATTCCAAACATTTAAATATTTGTTGAACTGCGACACACATGCACTCATGTTGGACTTTCACCCAAATAAAAATTTGCAATGTATACGTAAAACTACTCACAATAAAACATGTGCTCACATAGTCCATTCCAAGTTTAAGCCTTACAATTCAAAGTCTCGCTTGTTCATCAAAATGTTTTGTTTGGACTGGAACATAAACGACTTCAGTCTGCCAGTGCAAGAACAATCATGTCTGCATTTAATAATGCATCAATAAGAAGGGCTCCAGCAAGAATCCCGAGTGGCCTGTATCGCTTTGGTCAAAGAAATCAAATGTGTCCCAACGCCTGGTCCATGCTTTTTCTGTGAAGCCAGTTCATGTAAAGTTCAAGATTATTCCTACAAAGCAAATAAACTGATGTTTTAGGGATTCAAAGATGCCATGCATTGCTTCTCATCCACTTCATGACAGACGAGAGATGATCAGTATATCCTACGAGCGTCTAAATGTGATTGAGGTCATCTGCTTGACACGTGAAAGCAGTATAATTTTTCAGTACTGAAAGTGGTGCAAAGATTTGATCATTTAACATGGTGCTAGCATTATTTAAAAAAAAAAAAGATGGCGGGCACTTGAAAGTTTGGATTTCCAATATTTTTAGCAGTTGTGGGCACATTAGTCCGTTCTGTATCGGTAGTGAGGATGCAGCCTGAAAGTCGTGTTAAAAAGTAAATCGACACTAGCGCGGTGACTGGTACAGTAAAAACAATATGGGCCAATGTCTTTGTCAAAACTATTTGAGTGAGTATCAACTTATGCTGCATTTGTGCGTAATATCGGTAAAAACATTATCAGTGTCGATTGGCTGTCTTGGGCGGACTCAGACGCCCGAAAATAATGACTGGATTGCAATTATTCCATAACCCATCACCTAATTTGTCAACGTTATTAAGAAATGGCCAAGAATGAGTAACATTTGTTGCGATGAAGTGGAAGATATTTCAGCTGTCATTTGCTTGTTGCCCGTGTTCCTTGCTTGCAAAATAAACTCTAGATGCCGTGTAACATTTTCCAACCCTGAAAGTGTACTAGTCTGAGGTTTTACATACCTAGTCAAACAGCGACATCTTTTTAAAGCAGTGATTCTGAGATACTTGAGAAAATAAGGAGCCTGGTCAGCAGAGTGTCTGGGCTGGAGGGTGAAAAAGTTTAAGTCATTGCCCTCCAGCATCTAGTCCACCACCCTGGGTCGTCCTCTCGCTCCCAATAAGAGACACATTCCCTGCTAATCCACGTCCAAGATCTGCTCTGCCACAAGATCCATGGCTGCAGAGGACTTGAGTGCGCTGCCAGCAGAGTCCATGAACATCAGGGGTATGTCTTTCCCAAAGTAGATTTTGCTATTGGCGGCAATGGCCTTGTACTTCATCAGCTGTAAGTATTCAGGTGTTAACTTCAACTGGAAGACAGAAAACACAATGTCAATCTGTGAACGTGGAGTTTGTCTTGGCCCATGGCGTGGTTCACATAGATTTGTACTGTTACACATGTACTCTGGTGTCTTCAGTAACACTGAATTCAACATCAATGAAAAGCAACAGGCATCACACACTGTGAGTATAAGTGAGTAAAGGTTTATTCCTCTCTTCTATTTGAATAATATTTTGTCTTATTCTAGCAACAACCAGAGCAGGTGTTGGTATGCTTATTTAAGAGCTAACTCTATGGAAATTCCCTCATTTCACGAGGAGACCTGCTGACCTGAAGTTACGTTATCATGCAGCTTTTCTTTCTCTCTCACCTTGTTGGCCTCTGCTGCTTTCAGTGAAGTGTAGAATTCGGCATCTGCTCTGGCCTTCTGCCGTGCCAGGAAGGCCTCATCTGTAAACCACAGCAAAAGTATGTCGAAAGGGAGCCTAAAACCACAACAGTGGCATCGAGAAAAAAGGCTTTAGTGACTGATAATATTTCTCGTCATCAGAAGCATTTTTCTTTCTTTATTCAGGCGGAGATCTGTTTCACGATCACATGACTTAACACGACAGAGAAAGAATGTCGAGCTGTTGAAAGGCCCAACTTGTACGATTAACACTGCATGTACTGTAGCAATGGCTCACCCACATAAACTAGTCAGCACATTAGTCATTATTCGAGCATGGCTGTGCACATCCTGCTGCAACTTGCCAAATACCTTCTGCTGTACAAAAAAAATTTAGAATGTAGAATGTAGTAGATTCTACTACAAATAATTTAACATCAGACTCTAAGACCAAGGACACAAACCTTCAATTTCTGAGATCTTTTTGTCAGTTTCCTTCTCCATGACTCTTTGTCCAAACTTGATTTCGGCCACTTGGGCCAGTTTCTCGGCCTCTGAAAGACAAACCATCAAAATTCAGTCTTGTTTCCTCGACTCCTCCGGTCGTCACATTATTTGTGTTTAATATAACTGTCTGTTACCAATCACAGCTTTGATCCTTTCTGTCTCTGCCTCTTTCTCCACCACCTTCTGCGTCTGCTGGGAGATCAGCAGCTTTGTCTTCTCGCTCTCCCTATGGGAAACGTACAACCTTGAATACCAGAGGCGACAAATGCCTCCAATACAAGTGCCATTGGTACTTTGTGTCTGTTAAGACTGTCAGGCACCCGCATCACACACATGAATTACGGAAATTTCAAATCCGCATGATGAATAGTGAGCTTCAATAGGTCAGAGCATAACATTTCAAAGTGTTTGAGCCAGAAACATTACCAAGAAGGCCCGTTTGTACTTTTCTGTGACTCTCCAGTCTTCATTCAAATCTACTGATGACATTCGAAGTTCAGTGGCCATTTCCCTTGGCTTTGTAATGTCAAAATGTGAACAGTATCATGAAGAGGGTTATTTAAACACAAATTCTAAAATGCCTTGGTCGATTTGGAAATATAAAGGCCTGCTGTGACTTGTTAGAGAACAGCAATTTATGCAAAAAGTACCAAAATATTGAGCAGCTGGACAAACACATTCAAAAGTTTAGAAGTTTATTTGAAGGCCAAATGTCAATAACGTCTTGCCAGTAGTAGATGTCAATGACTATTATGGCGACTATTCACTTTTGATTTACCGTATTTTCCACACTATAAGGCACACCTAAAAACCTAAAATTTTCTCAAAAGCCGACAGTGCGCCTTATAGTCCGGTTCGCCTTATATATGGACCAAATTCTTATATTTAAACTGGCCTGAAACATTGTGTTATGAAATCACTCATAAGTGGCCTGCTGAAGACTATTAATCAGGAATCAAAAAGACTATGGATCATTATTTTGTGATTATAAAGTAATTTGTTGCAATAAGTAATAAAGTTGAAATAAAAAGATAAAATGGAGAATGATTTGATTTGGATTAAAAATCTGACATGATGCATTAATGGTGCGCCCTATAGTCCGGTGCGCCTTATATAAGGCCAACGTTTTAAAATGGGCTATTCATTGAAGGTGCGCCTTATAGTCCGGTGCGCCTTATAGTCCGGAAAATACGGTACAGTGGTTGTTGGTTTCAACAATGAGGCAAGATGCCATGGAACACAGCGCATTTTAAGTAGGCATATAACCGCTGTCCCAGTTTGAAACCTAATTGGGCAATGATAATTCTTGACCAATTGAGTCCAGAAAACATACAACATAATGAAGAATGTGCATTTGTTTACTCATGACTACAACACAAATGACTTATGAAGTCGTGGTTTAAAGCTACCGTATTTGCCGGTGTATAAGTCGACTCGGTGTATAAGTCGACCCCCTGAAATTCGACGGAAATTTACGATTTTATGATATATCCTTTGTATAAGTCGAGCTCAATTGTTGCATTATATTAAACTTCAAAATTCAATCAGAAATATGCGAAATTTATTGACGAAATGTGTTCAAATTCCCGGAGGCCGTGCGCATGCGCAGTGGCCGGAAATAGCTCCAGCCGAGCGGATCGGCTGTTTATAAGCACAGCGGAGGAGATCGCGGAGCCTCATTCGACTTCCAGCGGCCGGCGAGCTCGCGCACGCCGCCCGGCACCACTGGGAGGCCGGAAATAGCTCCAAGCCGAGGGGATCGGCACTTTATAAGCACCGCGGAGGAGATCGCGGAGCCTCATTCACTTCCAGCGGCCAGCGCACTCGCACACGCCGCCTGGCACCACCGGGAGGCCCTGCGCACGCGCCAAGTGGCCGGAAATAGCTCCCGCCGAGCGGATCGGCTGTTTATAAGCACTGCGGAGGAGATCGCGGAGCCTCATTCGACTTCCAGCGGCCGGCGAGCTCGCGCACGCCGCCCGGCACATCCGGGAGGCCGTGCGCACGCGCCAAGTGGCCGAAAATAGCTCCCGCCGAGCGGATCGGCTGTTTATAAGCACTGCGGAGGAGATCGCGGAGCCTCATTCGACTTCCAGTGGCCGGCGAGCTCGCGCACGCCGCCCGGCACATCCGGGAGGCCGTGCGCACGCGCCAAGTGGCCGAAAATAGCTCCCGCCGAGCGGATCGGCACTTTATAAGCACCGCAGATGAAATCGCGGAGCCTCATTCGACTTCCAGCGGGCCGCGCACTCGCGCACGCCGCCCGGTTCAAATTTTCTAAGTGCCAACGGCTCCTGCGCCATAAAGAGTCCGCCTCGGCTGGTTCTCCATGTCGGCCAGAACAAGTGAAAATTCGGCCTCTTCCCCTGGAAGTCTGGCCAAGTTTGGCGAATATTTTCTAAGTGCCAACGACATTCATTTAGACATGGCGATTGAATATTTACGTACCGGTAGTTATTGTCGTTGCTTGACGCGCGATGACTCGCACATTCGCTCAATACCCAGTACTTCCCCCTAGCAGTCATCGTCGCTGTCTAGCTTTCGATGTCCGTTATTGAGGTGAGAATATTTGAAATTGTTGCTGAGGATGCGTGTTAATGCGACGAACGCTTTATAATGATTCAGTTTCTCGCTGTTTGATGAGCCTGACAGACGCACACCCACGCACAATGAGATGCATGAGAAACGGCCTTGGTTACCATCACATTTGAAGCGATGAATACGAAGTTAAATTTTATGACTCGGTGTATAAGTCGAGGTCGATTTTTTTCGGTCGATTTTGGATCGAAAAAGGTCGACCAAAACACCGGCAAATACGGTAAGTCTTAAAATTCTGGACAAACACTATTTGGTCTGAGGAAGTGGTGTCAAACACATTTTGGCGCGGGCGACATCATAGTCATAGTTTCCCTCGGAGGGCCATTATGATTGTCAATGTCTTCTATATATAGTATAGGCTACAAAACAAACAACTAGTTTTGAAATCAGACTAGTAAAAACTGTTCAAATACTTTAAAAAGACAAATCGTAATAAAAATGGCAAGCAATGTTTATTCTTTTTATTCTTAAGTGAAGATAGTTTCTAATTTTAGTAATGACACAAAGTTGATGAAAGATTTGTCTTCGAGGGCCACATAAAATTATGTGGTGGGCCGTATCGGGCCCCAGGGCTTTGACTTTGACACCTATGATCTAACACATAATTGCATTCCTGGTTTACTCCTGGTTTTTCGCTGGCTTTCTGTGCTTACTTGCAGTTGGTGGGGATTTTATTATGGCTTGTTTTACAGGTATGATGAAAGGCACACTTTGCAGCCATAGCAATAAATGTTCACTACCTTCAAGGAAAGAGTTGGTTTTTAGATATTTTATTTGCTTGGGTATGGTGCTTGATTATCAAACTTTTAAACTCGGTATTCATATAAAAGTGAGCCCGCGTTGACATCTGGATTGCAGAGTGACAGCCAGACAGCAACATTTCAAACACTTTGCTGCATAATGCGCTGTGAACAAGGAAATGAATTACACTATAAAGTTTCAATATCGAGTCATAATGTCAGGTAGAATTCCCACACCGACACCTCCCCCCACCCACACACACACACAAAAATAACATCTGACTTGAGTTTCCAAACACCACTTTGTTCAAGTTGGTATCCATTGACTGATTATCCAGACCGCGTCATCCTCATTATACCTTAAACGGCTATTTAATATGCATTTAAAAAATGTATACTTTGTAACACTGTCGTTGAGAAAGGGGCACTTTGCTATCATTAAGCTCCCATACACTGTTTCAAAGATGTTCACGTGTTTGTTTGTTGCTTTATAATGTTGAATTTATTATCAGTGTATTCTTTATAGCTACTTTTGTTGTATTCATTCTGTTTGTAAAATTAGGTTCTCTAGTAAAAGGGTTAAAAAACTGTGCTAAAAAAATCACCGTATCCTTGCTGATGTCAATGTTTGTGTAACAATTAAGTGTTTTTATCACGTCACTTTCTTTTGCTAAAATAAACTAATTCATTTGACCAGTTACTGTCGCCGCATCATTTAATTTGGAATTTAATGTTGGTGGAATTGTTATGTCCTTGATATTTAAGCTATTTATGTTCCACAATTCTATTGAGACATATTAGATTGCATTGAATCGAAAACATTCTAAATTGGATTCTTGTAAATCTAAATTGAATTGATTCAGGAAATTAGTATTGCTCAATAGCAAGCTCTATTTGCAGCATTAAAGAGGACATCAACAACAAAGCTGTGTTTGTCCGCTCATGCTGTGCATATCTGCTAGCATCAAAAGGTTGATGGGAATGAAGCATGTCATGCTCTAGCCGTTATCTAATAAGAAACCAGTTGGAAATGATTACAAGTTTTGACCTGCTAATTTTCCAATGCACTTGCCAGCTTTTGCCATGCAGGTGAAAAGGCCAAGACATAATTATAGGGCTTAGACAATTTCCTTCAGTCAAATGATATCATGTTTCTGCTCGGCTCTGGGTGCCTAGCTGATGGAAAAATCCAACATTGATGTGGGAGGTAAGATCTGATTTGCAAGCTATGATAAAAGCTCACCTGCAAGTTGATGCAAGCACTGTCGGATATCTGTTGAAACCCACTACGACTTCATTTTGCAAACGGATTTCAAAAGCATTACATACATGATGAAACACAGGGAAGAAAGTCATTGTCAATCGGAAAAAAATATAGTCACGGAATAAATTACCGTATTTGCCACACCACAAGGCACACTTAAAAGTCTTTCATTTCCTCCTAAACCGAAGGTGCAGCTTTTAATAAGGTGCGTCTTTTATGTGAACCGAATTCCAAAATCTGTGAAAGCTGCCGCCACATGCAGGGCTGTGGTATATGTAGACCTAATATGTAGACGCGATGAACCATTCAAAGGACATTATGTTGTACGTAAAATACGTACCAATCAGAGAACTGTATGTAATACGTAAAGTAGGTACCTCCGCCGCAATTTATAAATAAAGTCTATCGTTTCGTGCAAAGCAAACGGCATGAAGGTCCTCTAAAATGGCATTGACAAAGAGACATGCTTACGAAGCACAAGTCAAGATTTCTCGAAAGCCGGGATCATTGCTGAAGAGCAACGTTTGACGAGAGGGAACTTGGCATGTTTAATGGCGAACTTGCCCAACTGTTTAATTTGGATACAGAAAATGAGGATTTTGGTGGATTTGCGTATAAATATTGATGAACAATAATGTGAGTACAGTACAGTACATGGTTAAATAGCAGAATAAAGTACAACCAAACTTTTGTTTGTTTGTTGTTTTACAGTTGCTCCAACAGAACACTTGTTGGTCATTCCTGAAGGCAAACTAAGATGCTCAAAAATTGACATGAACAAAGTGTTACTGTTAGGTTAGAGTACAAGACTTGGCAGTGTGACTTAAAAGAACATGTGCGAAACGCGGGGACTCAGGAAACATTCCATGTTAACACAAAGAAGAAAAGAAAACTTACATGAGCTCGTAGTTTCTGCGAATGCTCTCAGGGATGTTGGGCTTTGTGACCCGCACGGCCTGTGGAGGACAGATACACAACAAGACAGGAAAGACTTGTTAGTTCTTTCAGCAAAACGTTGCCCAAGAAGTGTTTACCACAAGAATAAACCGAGGCAGATGTGGAAGAGCTCAGATGTAAAAGCTCAACATCCTCAATGTGACAAGATTACTGCCTTTCCAGAAAGATTAGCAAGTGTTATTTCAACTGGTTTTGATTATTTATAGGAAACTTCAGTAATAAAACACAAGCGGAATTGTAACACTCGGGAATGAAATGTGTGTTTATCTAAGGACTTTAGGGGGGTTCTTTACTGAAGTCCCCCTTTCCTTCAAAAAGAACGCAGCTGATGACTGATCCTATGGGGACTGTGAGGGTCTTTGCAGAGGTTGTGAACGCTAACAATAAATGCCTTCTGGTCTTTTAGTGACACCATATACATTGTGTGTACTGAGCTGACATGAAACTCGTGAGGGGTTCAAATGATGGTCAAACATTTTCACAAAGGATTGTGGTCTAACTATACATCACATTAAAAGATTTGCACTAGCCACCTTAGTCCCACCTGAATATTATTCCTAACATACCAAAACATTCAGGTCAATCGTATGAATATTAATTTTTTTGGTATGTTTTTCTTTTATTATAGCAAGTGCCCCAGTCCATTGAGAAAGGGCCATAAAAGCAGCCCGGCTGTAACCTCAACACTCTCACAACTTTTAGGATGGAGTACTCCTTGAAAGAGTTGTATTTAATCCAGTGGTACAAGTGGAAATATAAGTACTCTCAGGTCCTGTTGTAAAACACAATATGTATACAGCCAGTGGGTTCTAAACTATCCAGTGATCGAAAACTTGAAATCCGAAAACTTATTTTGAGTGTGTGCGTGTAAGCAAAGGCAGGCTGATGACTCTTGGCTCACTCATGTCGCCTAAGAGCCTTCTAATTGAATATTTGATTTGTAACTTTTTCTATCTTTGTGTTTTTTTTTTTTTTTTTATAAAACGCGGATCAGAAGTAAACAATGATGTAAGATTAGAAGTTGTACCAGTCAAGAAAAAAAATGCAGATACAATGCGTGTTGTTACGACAGTAAAAATTCCTTGAACGCAACTTTAAATTGAATTTGAAGAGACAACCAGAAAATCAATTGGTAACCAAATAAAACAAGGTCATACTGTATATAATAATAATAATAGCAACAAAGTCTCTTTTGACACAAACTTTTCCCCTTTAAACAGGCCTTGGCCATGACTACTTTGTTGGCTTGAAGGCAAATTTTATCAAGGTATTTACTTTCCTAGCCTGCCATCCCATGATTTGTGGATGAAGTAAGTATTTCAGGTTGGAAAAACTTTGATTTTTGCGGAAAGGCTCTATTAATAACTTTATGGATCCTTGGCAGGCTTTTTTGCCACTGGTTGATATTATCACTCGATAGTACTGAGGCAGAGGTGAAGTAGGTTGTACTGAATTTTCTTTTCCCCATCTCTTCTGTGAATGAGTACTCCTGGATGAGTGGTTGTTATTGTTTCTGTGTGCAGCAGCTGATTTGCTGCAATGTCTGGGCCTGAGTTCAGGGATGGGGGTTTAAGGGGAATAAACATAATTGTGCTGAAACCAATTTGCTAACGTTTTCTGCTTTGACATTTGTTTGGTTAAAAACCAATAAAGAAAGGGGGAATAAAAGCAATAAAAAATAATGAAAAAAAGAAATACCGGCTGCCTCTGCTTTGTGCGTGTGCTGCTGTGCGTGCATGGAGTACACATTTACAATGAGTAAACACAATCGTCATAGATTATGTGCCTTTGAGTATTTTTATATTACCTGTCTGTATGTGAACCCATTTTCTTTTTTGAAGGAATATTACTCCCAAAGTTTTAGCATGTGAATGGGATATTACATTCACTTCAGCATTTGCACTAGCAATGTACATAAAACGAAGCATGTTTTGTATTCAAATTAACATTGTGTGTAATCGTTCGGGTTGTGTTTTTAGTTTTATAATAATCTCACACTGGGATGTCGTTAATAAAGTTAAGTGAGGGAGGGCAGAATCACATACTCACTTGCTGTACAAGTAAGATAGTACATTCAGGGTGTTTTCATGTCGTAAACTAGCAAACATACAATCTTTCTTTTCCTTTAATGATTTTTTTAGGATTGTGAGAAGCCAAACTCAATAGGATCAAATTTCAATAAATTGCCCATCTCTAATGTCGTAATACTTGTGTTAATAATCCCACACAGGTTTCACGTCATTACTGCAATGTTCAGTGATGGATGAATTCAACGTGACCGTTCAAAGAAAATGATAACATCATATTCACACGCAGTTTTGTGAGTAGATCAGGTTGTCGTGTTACAACAAAAAGCCAATGATGAAGTAGACAGGCACAAAATGATGTTATCACAATGTGTTGTGCCAGATCCAGTTTTCTAGCATTGCACAACGTGTTATATAATGGTCTCATTCAAAATAATAAGGGTCTTGCAAACAAAACAAACATAACAGCGGAGAGACAGTTACAATTTCCCTTCCACCAAAATTACGAGTATCAGATTAAGGAAAACTGAAAACCTTGAAAAATCCATGACTGAAATTGAAAAGCCCCAGTAAGGCAAGATTAGTGGCAGATTGTTATAATACATAAATTAATTAATTGATACAACCAAAAAGTTAAGCGACGTCCATTTGGGTCATCATGATTTTATGGTGACCATTTTCACTGTACCTGTATGATGAGACCAGGTGCCATGCTTGTTAGATCTTCTTGCAATGTTAGTTTCAGGTTTTCGTCGATTTGGTCTGAAGAGGAGATTGTGGGTGGGCAGATAAGAACACGACTTCACAGACAAACTATAACCACACAATAACAAAAATGTAGACCAAAGCGGGACCAAAGTGTGCAATTGTTTGCCCATTGGAGCTTTTTTTCAGGTTGATATCAGAGAGTGTCTGTCGATGTGTATTGATTTATTGTTTTCGATAAGGCAAGTTTTGGCGAAGCTTGTTCTACTGACTTGTTCTACTTGAGCATAAGTTATTTGAGTCTGTCAAATGTTGTACCTACCAAACAGACCGATGTAGACCTCCTGCAGAGAGTGAACACTGCAGAACTGGTTCAGTTCGTGGTGAACCTTGTTGAATATTAAGGCTTTGTCGTAATCTGCAGTGAAATTCTTCACTATGTCAAACACTGAAAAGGGAGAGACAAACATGACATCAAACACAGAACATGCTGACTTCCTGAAGGATTAAATAGTTGTTTTATTGCTTACCTGCTGAGGGAATAAGGTAGTTCACAACCTCTATTCGATCAAAGTAGATCATCACTCCACCACTGAAAGAGTTTTTATTACTTTTATTGAGTGAAACATTCCTCTGAAAATGACAGCAGTGCATTTTCTTTACTTATATTCATTAAGTATCATGCATATATTGTGTCGTACAACATTAGTGAAACACATCAAGATACCACTTAAAACAATCAAAACAGAAAGCCTACCTAGTGCCACAGGGAACATTTTTCACCTCATCTGTCTGCAGTGTCGTCTACAGGACAAGAACAAAGCTTTATCAGGACAAATCACCCAACGCAATTATCAGACATCAGTTTCATGTGATACAAAAATGGGATGATTTACATTTACAATTTTAGTCATGACATTGCTTCAAATATTTGAAATGTTGTCTGTCCGTCCATGCATCCGTCCGTCCATCCCACCAATCCAGCCCGCTCGCCCGTCCGCTTTTTTTTTTTTAGGATTATTAAATACCAAACAAACAGGGAGATAAATCACTATTATTATCAATACAAAATACTTTTAATATCAGGAAATCAGGAGGAATACTTTAACTTCATTCTGCGAGGTATTCTGTGGGATGTTAAAAGCTAATTATGGCATTAAGTAAAAAAAAAAAAGCATGTTTTGAGCACACAAGAACAGTGCTCATCTGCCAAACCAACGACATTGAACCAACAAAATGCGAGCACGCATGCACTTGCTGAACGATAGTGTGGCTGAATGATGTTAAAAAAAAAAAAATCAGGAAGGGTATGGAATTTAGAAGTAAGGAAGTTCCTCATCCGTCATACTAATTTTAGTATTATCTGGCTATTAGCCGGAGCCTCAGCATCACAATGTCATCCAAGTCAGGTAAGTCCTTTGGTAATAATGAGCCTGTTAACTAGTTAAAGTAGACTCAGGAAGGTTGTTTAACTGTAATGCATGCAATGTAAGTCACATTTTTTGGAGAAACACTCTACAAAAACCACGGCCAAAAACAGTGGAGTTCAAATTCACAGCCAAAATGCACCCTTCCGTGAACGTGTCATTACGAGTCAGAGCCCGAATGTTAATGTAAAGTCGCCCCTTACAGTATAATTTACCGGACCAATTTTTTTTTTTACCTGGTACAATACAAACACGCATTCACTTGAATCACCTGTACAGACTTGTAGGAGGTGATGAATGGAAGCATAAGATGGAAACCGGGTCCACTTGTGATGGTCAAGAGAGCTCCTCCCCTGTTTTGGAAAAAAATTTAGGAATACTAGTGAGGGATTATAAAACAAAGACGTCTTTCTCAATTGTAATGAATTAGGACACCGGAACCACTAAAATCCAGTGCCCTAAAGGCTGAACAACTGTGAAGCAAATTTAAAAAGGTGAAGATAAAATGAAGGGCGAATTGAATGGCCCAGTGATCGACGCCAAACTTGAAAGGAGGTATGAGCTATAAATGCAAGCGACTGAACTACACGATCGATCACTTTTGTTCAAAATCATTTTCAATATATATTCAATATATATTCAATATAATATTCGAACGTTCCGATAACACAATGATAACGACATTGCCCAGTTCTAACGCATACATTTCTTTTAACTGCCACTTCTGAGTTTTATTGTTGTCTTTTTGTTGTGTTGGTGTTCAGGGCTTCTGGCAACTGTCCTGCTTTACTTCGAGTGCTGAGATGTCAGAGTTTACAAACGCACCACCCTGAGCGAGTGGTGGGTGAATGTTGCTTGTGTGCTCTTACAGGTCGATGCCAACCACAGCATACAAAAACGAATTTTATTTTTAATAATCTTGAGTTTGTTGACCATCCATAACCAGCATCCATAATTCATAGTTGCGTACCACAACAGGACATCGCGTGTAGCTTTCCATCAGACGCACACGGAAGCCTGTGTATGCTAACTACAACTTGCATCCAGACACCCTTTTTAGAGATAAAATCAAGCATCAGCTACAACGTGCTTCTTTTTAATGTTCATTTATCACCACCGCGCTTCCATGAAAGGGAGGTTTGGATCGTATTAAGTATTTTATTGAAATGCGCCCGGACTTTCTCTTTTGCTAGTGTTTCCATCACGGATGACCCTAGCACGACTGAGCATGTGCGTCATACAGGCAACGAGAGAAGGGACGAAGTATTTTAAGAGAAAATACAGCAGTAAATAAATATACGCATAAATAAACGACTCATCGACTCGTCAAATTAATTGTCGATTTTGAAGACTAAACTTGGCTGCACGTCAGTGAACTACTTACGAAATTTCTACTAAGATGAATTCCCAAGGCCTTGCTCATTATGTTTACAATGTCTTTGGCTAACGGATTTGAAGCAGATGGCTGTTGTACAGCTAAGCAGGCTAACTGCCAAATGCACATCACACTCACCTGTAGTATACTCCAGTGTGACCTTCATCGATCTTGTGAATAGAAGCTAAAAGCGCTGCTCCAGTAAGAGCCACAATAATTGAGACGATGGCACTCAATTGTGCCATTCTAGATAGCAAAGAGAATAATGAATGGTTAGTTCAACCGTAGTGTTCCAAATAAAATGATGACATGATCCAAAACTCTCCTCGCATAATATAACTTTTTGACCTGCATTCACCCAGCAACACATGTAGCATTACTATATACCAACACAACCGTAAAGTAGCAAACACTGGCTTTATGCTCACTGTTTATCTGCGCTCAGCTAAAGCTTATCCTGACATTATCTAGGACTCGATAACCTTGTCACACTCAAAGAGGATTGAACCTCAAGCGTGAAAATCCCTGCTGGTAAAAAATGTGTTTGAAAACAACCTGTGCAACTATGGGGAACCCCTCTAATATATACCCACATTAAAAGTTTAGATAAACCTGCATCAAATAAAGTTTTAGCTTGCACCGTTCAGCAGAATGCGGATAATAATTTTAGACAGGAAACAGAACCTTGATGGCACGCTTTTAAGTTGGTGGACATTCAATGCGCATCTACGAGTTACCTGCGCTCACTGCCCTGTCTTTTGCGTCACCAAATCATCAGACTTGTGGCCAAATGGACATTGAGCTGTGCTAACGCTACACGGTAGCAAAACAATACCACACATTCTTTAAAACGAGTTGCCAGAGATCGGAGCTGCTACACTATTTATGACGGCATGCATTACTCAAGATAAAATGTCGGTTCGGTGAAGTTCTTACCTTCTGTGTGGTCCAAATTGATGCTAAAAACCGGAAGAGCTGTCAAACACCTGCTAAGTTCTTCCTCACATTATTCAAACGGGTTAAAAGGAGCGCTACTGACCTCTAGCGGATGAAGCACTCCGCACGCGATAGATAGATAGATAGATAGATAGATAGATAGATAGATAGATAGATAGATAGATAGATAGATAGATAGATAGATAGATGGATGGATGGATGGATGGATGGATGGATGGATGGATGGATGGATGGATGGATGGATGGATGGATGGATGGATAGATAGATAGATAGATAGATAGATAGATAGATAGATAGATAGATAGATGGATGGATGGATGGATGGATGGATGGATGGATGGATGGATGGATGGATGGATGGATAGATAGATAGATAGATAGATAGATAGATAGATAGATAGATAGATAGATAGATAGATAGATAGATAGATAGATAGATAGATAGATAGATAGATAGATAGATAAATAGATTGCCCGAAAGAACCTGATCAAAACACCTCAGGTCTAAAAACTGAAGTTGTTTATAATCGTACTAAATGCTTTACCCATTACAAACAGCAGACGGCGACAAAGACCAATCAATATTTTGCCATGTCGCTGCAGCCACAGGAGTCTCAACAATGTCGATTTACGACAGTGTTTTTCCCATGTTTTATTCACAAACTTTCACTTCAATAGTGATGCTCTAACACCTGAAGTAGACCATCAACAAAGGGGGGAGGGGTCTGGTTTACTGTAAGGCTTTGTTTTATGTAGACAAATAAAAATAAAGTCATATTTATTTATGTATTTATCACCTGCAATCCCAAGGCTTTCGACTTAAAATGGCAGTGGCACCTTATTTTTAGACATTGGCCTCTTGAGAAATTCACATAGCAGCAGCGCTAACCCCAAGGTGTGCCCATGGCAGCTCTGTGCTTTGCATTTTAAACAGGTTGGAGAGATTGGGGGAGAGAAAGGGAACAACAGAGCAAGGGAAAAGAAGTTTGTCAGAGTTCATTAAGTATCAAGGGAACATCGCTGGAACTGGCAGCGTAAGCCGCGCCGGGGCCCTCGCGCCATTAATCACGACTGACATGAAACTAGGGGCTGAGGGAGGATGGTGAGAGGGAGGGTGGCTCTGCCAGAGACTGCTAGTGATTATAGCAAAGGGTCCCATGCAGTCCAGACCAGGGTTGTCGTGCTGAGTACTGGAAAGTACAGGAAATCATTGCCAAGATGATGCTCCCAACAATCAGTCGAGAGGTCAAAGAGTAGAGAATCTTAGTCTGTCACAAATGTGTTCATCTCTTCCTTTGTTTAACTCATGATCTCACCCCCATTTATTTTTTTGTGCTGAGCCTCTGACTAATAGCCCACAGAAGAGAGAGAAAATATGGCAATTACACAGTGCCGCTCATCTATCTAAGTCTGCCTGACAAGTTTCTCCTTAGACCCCGAAAGCATTGTTGTAGCTCCGCACGCTGCATGCCGCCACCCTAGAAGAAGAAATAAATGGAGGAGAGAAAGAGAGTGTAGAGAATACTGGTGAGTGGAGAAGATGGAGGCCTCTGTTAAGTGCTGTGCTTGAAAGCCAGTCTGGCCTCATTAGCTGTCAGTTGTAACAATACTGAGCTGGCAGCGAAGACTGCTCCCAGTCTCGGTGCCATAAATCACAGGCTGACAGGGCCCTGACAGGGCTGGGAACTTACACACATGCAGGACTTGCTTGGCTCTGGCTCTCTGCTGCTCTCTTTTCTTCCTGCTTTTTCCACCGCACTCTTGCTATTTATCCTCCCACTCCCTTCTCTTTCTTTGTTGGTATCGCTCCCCACATTTGCTTTGAATGTCTTTCCTTCTTAATCTCACTCAGATCATCACGGCTTGATAGTAGAAAACTCGGGATGATGCTTTGATGAACACATTTAAGATTCTTTTTGTCCCATATACTGTATATAAACAGGCTGTATGGTAGTGGACATGTCTGCTTGATAGTAAACATACTGTGATGGATCGTCAGATAATAGAACTTGAGGGCTCTGCTTGTGTCAAGTTTGTTTACCCTGCTGTGTAAATACCAAATTATTATAAGTCAATGAACAGAAAAACACGGTTTATTATACAGTGGCACGTTGACTTACATGTTTTCCAAATCAAGCCTGTAGCTCAATTTACTTGTATGCCAAATCATTCACACTTTGAAAACCCTCACCAGAATCGTAGGTGTGCTGGAGTATATCATAACGGTCTTTTGTGTGATAGTCACCCTGAACCAGTTAATTGCAGGTATATGAAATTAAATTTCCCCATTGAATAGAATGGACTCTGTGTGTGGCAAGTCATGACATTTTATGAGGTTTATTCCAAGCTACCAGGACACCGTTTGGAGGTAAAATAACCTTAAAATTAGGTTAACGTGGGTTTTCCCTGCTGTTCATGCGAGGCAGTTTGCGATAGAGACGTGATATCGGTCACGAAGTTTCCATATCCTCATTCTGCAGTTAATTGCCTGTCATGATATTTTATTATTGGTTGTCTTTCATTTTTTCATAAACTCAAATTTGGTGCAGATTTGTTGCATCTGCACCATAGAATGTGACAACACCATGGACCCGCTGGTCTGAATCATTTAAGAAATGATTGCATGAGCCAAGGCGAGCCAGGCTTACTGCTGTTCTTAACCACAGCAACCAGCTTATTTTCATACTTTTGGTCCCACACACACTTATGTAGACCATCTCCTTGTTGGTTGAGCCAAATGTCCTCAATAAATTTGCCTCTTGAAGACAATTCCAAAACACGTGAGTAGTCAAACATGGAAATGTTAATGCAGAAGCAATAAAGTGCACTTTTCGAGTGATCGGTTTAAGCCTTATTGCATTCGTGTTCATCCAAACAGCTGCTAAACTATTGCAAAACAAGTGTCGTCCTGACTTTGAGGTGGAGCAAAAAAAGCAAGATTTTTTTAAAAATAATTGAAATGCAAAGTGTCTGTGTGGTTTTTAGTAGGGACTGTATGATTTTATTTGCATGTGGAGGGAGTCATGGTCCGTTTGCTTGCCTGAGTAGGAGCTGCTAAAGCTGTCTGCCGCCATCCATTATGGTGACGTTTGTGACACAACTGGACTGGCGAGGAAGGAAGCTGAAGACTGCGGGCCATCAATCATCACATTTTGACACACACACGCACGCACACACACACACACACACACACACACACACACACACACACACACACACACACACACACACACACACACACACACACACGGTTGGCTACATACACACAGGTGTGCATATATACGATGTAAACACTAAGAATGAGTTCACAGATGGTTAACATGCCCTTAAACTTGGCTTTTAGAAAGCATGTGTGGGAACGCCCCTGCCCTCCAGTGCAGCATGTTAGTGGCTAGCACCGATTGGACCCATCTGGATCTCACACTCGGGGTCAGCTGAGGTACAACGAATGATGAATTCAATTGACAAAAGTGATTTGAATCGAAGCCTGTAATCATTTAACCGAGATGCAAAACCCACAACATCTCCACTCTGTATCCAAAGCACACATGACACAACATGACATCATTTACTGTATTAGAATTTCTTCTCATGTCAAATGTTTATTGGAACATTTCTGAACTCAAGTTGTTCTTCATTGCCTTCTTAAGTTCCACAGCACGTTCCACAATGAAACAATCATTGTTTGCATCCAAATGTGACACAGGTTCCAGATTGTAATGTTTGTCAAATGTAATCTATGGCTACGACTCCTACTACTTGAAAATATGATAATCCAGTGTGTTGAAGAGCAAATAGGACAACGGCATCCACATGGATCAAGCCAATAAAGCAAAATCTTTTCAAATCAATTTAAAATCAAGAGTTCCTTTAAGTAACCTAACTCATCCTGCCTGTGGATATGATTAAAACCATTTGTGCATACATGAAGTATTACTCTTTGGTGTTTAATTACAGTCACTCACATTCCCAGTTGACCTGGCATGCACACTAGAACACTATATAAGTATGATTGTTTCCAGATTTGTGCACAGGAGGATTTCTCCACCATGTTAGCATGTAAAAGTATTTTGAAAACGGTCCACACTCCAGTGTCAGTCTCACGACGTCATCACTTGAAGCCACTTACTTGCTGTATTTTGTGTCCATGCCATTTAAACACTATCTATAGTGAGCATTTCTCAGTAACTCAGAAAACGTAATTATACCAAATTACTGTGAACATCTAATCCAACCATGAATGTCATCACAATGAAAATCAATAAATATCACTTGCATATAGTATGTTTGCCATTTCTTTTGTTCACCAAAATGAACATTTCAGACATACCAATGAGCATATTATTTAAATAAATGTTTCTAAGTACTTGACCAAATCCAAATTTAGAGTTATGGCTTCTTGACTGTAGTATCTTCCTGTCTTTTAACATTCCAGGCAGCACTGAGGTCTACTGGCAAAGGTGCAGTGTAATTACAAAAAGTAAGAAGACATGAAGCAAAAAAAAAAAAAAGGTCCCCAACTTACTCTCACTGACTCCAGGGATATTTATTGATCCCAATGCTCAAAGAGAAAATACATGCTTTAAGTAATGTATGCTGATTTTGCATTTTTTGTTACTCCATGTCTCATTAGTTTCAATATAAAAGTTTATAATTGCAGAATATCTCATTTTCATTAGCCCGTCTAGCCCTAGTGTGTGTTATCACTGAATGAAGGTGCATAAATGTCAATAAATAACTAAATGCACAAGCATAAATGACATGTAAGTTGATGGGAGAATCTGCGTAGTCTGTGCAACTGAGCATGTTTTCACTCGTACGTCCGTAGAAGAATATGGGAAAATCCACACAGTGTTAAAGATTCAGATTCCAGTGGAACTTGCTAATGGTGACCTCTCGGTGTTCTCCTACATTGAGCTGACTGCAAAACTCACCCAATAACATCTTCTTCACGGGTGTCTGCCTGATTTTGATTTATAAAGAAATATTAGAGGTGTTTTTATGTCTCTGTGTGTGAAAGTTTGTGTTATGTGTGCATCCCTGCATGTGGGTGGACAGGGAAATTTGTGAATTTGTGCTCTGGTCTGTTGAGGCTGAATCTAGCTGCAATGTATTTACAGTACAGTGTTGTGCTGAGCTGTGGGGGTGTGGGAAAGCGATCACAGTGGACTTCAGAGAGAACTGAGGAAGAATGAGGAAATTGCAGACAGATAGGCCTAATGGTGGTGCTGAGGGAGTAGATTGGAGGGCCAACAGCTGCTAGCCATCCATCTGAAACCAGCCAAGGAGAGTTTGACTGGACCGGACTGCTCAGTCTTGAAATATTTCTACTTAACCTTTTTGGGATGAGAAACTTTCTTTCTCAGAAGAGCCACTGATGTTACGATATATAGTTTGTGTGTGAAGACAGAGGTGTGCACTTTACATTTTCCCCCAAATTAACATGACGTGTGGCAGATGAGTTAATTTTCTTACATCATGAGTATGTTTTTTTACATCATAAATATCCACAGCTATGCTTATTTTATAATTTTTGGACAAGGGTTACTTTGAACAACCCTTTTCGTTTAAAATTCGTTTTTGAATGTCAATTTGTCATAATAATGTCTGACTAAAAGGACATGGTGTTTTACTTTTACGCTCGTAAACATCCAAACAACGGCATCATCTGCTGTCCAGATTGCTCATCTAATTTAAGTATTTTGTCATAAGTGAAAAGAAAATCCTCTTAATACGGACGTTTTGAAAACCAGTGTAGAAATCGAGAGTTTTGGAAGACTGCTCTATAATATAAAATATCCTTTGTTTCTGCCATCATAACAACTGTAATGCATCCAGCAGATGCGTACCATAACTCTCCTTCTCCCTTGATGCAGGCTGCACAGTGGCGCGATTGGTGCATGTATGAGGTATGGATTTAGCCATCTAATTGCTTTTGTATTTCCCAAAGGAGAGAAAAATGTATATTGTAAACTCCTATTTAGATGTGACTTAGATATAGTCCAGATATACAATATATATATATACAATAAAGTGCCACTTAGAGTCAAATGTAACAGATTTTCATGGGATTGATCATGTTATGTAAGCATAAAAAGACACAATGATTCATAATCCTTCAAAGCTAGGAACATCTTTTATTGTCATATTTGATTATATGACACAAACCTTATGAAGAGTTTTTGGCTTTCGACTGAATGTTGTTATCGTTCTACTACTTTAGGAGGGACTGGGTATGGTTGTAACCCTTTTTTCTTCAGGATCATTAACTTGCTTTTGAGTCTGAGATCTCAAATTTGAATCCAAATAACCCACATTGGTTTTACTATAAATGGCACCAATTGAAATGTCTCTAAAAATATCACATTCCTCATGAGGTAGTTCCAGCAGGTAGGGGTAGGTTGTATGTATATGCTGGGTGAAGCTGTAACAATTAAACAAAATGCAAAGGCCAAACTTTGGGATATATAATGTAATGTAAATAAAATGCAATTAAATATTATTTGTCACAATCGTGTGCCCAGAATGTCAAACCCCAAAGCAGAACCTGAACACAAATGAGAGCTGACGCTGTATTATTGAAAGAAGGGAGCTGGAGACATGAACAAGCCAAATACTACAAACAAAAAAACTACATCAGCAAATGACTAACACAAAAACAAGAAACAGGCACAAATGCAAACGACATAATGGGAGCAGGATGCCGGAACAATCCTGAGTAAAACTATAGTAACAAGTGCACAACGCGAACAAAGGACTAAGAATTGTCCCCAATTACGCTTATACACAAAAACAATGACGAACTAAGCTTGACTACACATGAAACAGGCAACTAAAGTATAACTGTACACGATTGATCCAGGACACAAGCAAAAAGCAATAATATTGCATTTCTTTGTCAAAACCTGCTGTGCTCTATTTGTTAATGTTTTACAAGTGATACTGACTGCTGTGAAAAAGGGCCATTAGAAAAGCAAAGCTAGTGGGGACTTTTGCACCATACTGTATATGCTAACATATGCATGTGCACACAAGCCCCCACTTTACCTTCAGCACAGGCAGCTGCACATATGCACACAATCAAGTGTGAATGCATGCGAGCACACACACACTTCACATTAGATACACACTCACAAACTCACAACTTCTAACCTCACTGTGGTCTCACACAGCAGGCCTGCCATAAATCAATGGGCAGGATCGTGTCTGCCAGTTAGACTAAACAAGAGCATTTGTGAGGATTTGCTCTCGCCCATTAATCATCTTGACAGCTTAAAAAACACATTTCCCCTTTAATGACTGTATTTGGATAATCAGCTCTCTTCCCTTCCCGCCCTCTCCTTGGCTTCAACTGCTATATGGGAAGTTTTTTTTTTTTAAATTCCATAAGCGCTATGATTACTTAGGGAGCTTGTGGGTAATATACAATGATTGAGGAAAAGGTGAAGGAGGAGGCAATAAAGGTGAAGAAGGCTCTCGCTACATCTAAAAGGGTTCACAAAAAGAGTAAAAATAATCACACTGCCTGTTGGAACTTATTCTTACTCTTAGTCCATAAACCACAAGGACTCCGCTAATATAAACTTGAGTGTGAATGTGTGTACTAGTGAGTCACTCTTAGACTAAATTAAACACAGAGATCCGATGGAAGGCCCTGAATCACGGACAACAACCACCAACATTTTAATGAGTCACATTTGCTTGAATTATGTTGAAAATGTGTGACCTGAAAGTCTTATTTGATGTTAGTACACAGATTAAATTTAATTTAATAAACAAAGTCAAAGGTCAATATTTTCTCACACAAGATTACTAATATAGAGGGTTATCAAACCAACACTCTGTAATAGATTAAGATGAATGCTAAGGAACTAGATTATTTATTTGTTATTTTTCCCTTTTGTATAAACAGTATTTTTTTTCTCAAAGGTTTGGTTTGCCTCATACTGTTTACCACCATGGTAAGTCAATTACATTTATTACTTTACTTTGTATCGAATATCC
The DNA here is from genome assembly GCF_059516105.1 of Syngnathus floridae. Classification (NCBI taxonomy): domain Eukaryota; kingdom Metazoa; phylum Chordata; class Actinopteri; order Syngnathiformes; family Syngnathidae; genus Syngnathus; species Syngnathus floridae. Next base: position 13,715,023 of record NC_142417.1, on the reverse strand, counting down.
CATTATGTTTCTCTTTTCTGGTGTGATGCTCTAAATTATAAGGCGCATAACCTGTATGCCCTTGTCCTCTAGTTTAGCAGATGATTGTGATCATAATGGCACCGAATATCTTCAGGGAAGAATTAAAACAGAGCTAGAAACTATAATAAATAAAGAGGCTGCATCACAAGTGCAGAATGTGCAAAATTGGAACTCAGACCCAAATTGTCAGTCAGAGCATGAATCAGAACTATCTGAACTTCTCCTCATTTCCTGCCAGGTCACGCTCATTTCCGAAGACTTGTGACATAGTTGCTGCAATTTCTCGACAAATGGAATCCAGATGGATACAGAGTGTACTGTTAGCACTGCACTATATCATAACTCACAGTCTTTCATCCTCCCCAGGTACGTGTACGGGCTGTTAATATTGACAAACACCGATGGATTTGGGGGCAACTCCAACAGCAGAGTTTTCCGCGTCGAAGCAAAGAAAGTTTAATTGTATTTACACAGGCTAAATGCTTGTCATGATATCTCAAAGAACCAAATATCAAGTCCACTTGACAATGGGACTAGAAATAGCCATGATTGTTGTAGGTTGGAACAAGCTGTTTTTCATCCATGAATCCATGCAATCCATGAATCCATGCATTCATGCATTCATGCACCCATCAAGTCAAGTCAAGTCAAGTTTATTTGTATAGCCCTAAATCACAAACAGTCTCAAAGGGCTTCACATAGCCAAAAATTGACAATTATTCTCAAAGCATCCCCTGATCTTAAGCTCCCAAAAGGGCAAGGAAAAACTCAAAAAAACCCTGCCAGGGGAAAATGAGAAACCTTGAGAAGGGACCACAAATGGAAGGATCCCCGTTTCAGGATCACCAGGTTAAATTATGCATCCATGCATCCATGCATCCATGCATCCATCTATCCATCCATCCATCCATCCATCCATCCATCCATCCATCCATCCATCCATCCATCCATCCATCCATCCATCCATCCATCCATCCATCCATCCATCCATCCGTCCGTCCGTCCGTCCGTCCGTCCGTCCGTCCATCCATCCATCCATCCATCCATCCATCCATCAGCCACCCATCCACCCAACTACCTACCATCAATCTGAACCGCTTTGGTCACAGGGGTCGCGGGCGTGATGGAGCCTATCCGAGCGTTCTATGGGTACATGCCGAACTGGTTGCCAATTGCAGGGCACACATAGTTATTATAAAGTCTTTATTAACTATGCAGATTATGCTGATATTCTTATTTGTAAAGCCAATCGCACACTGAGCCCAAACTGAATTATCATGCCATGTGTGGGGTTCAGCAACAACTATAATGATTCATAACTTGTCCCCATGGACAATTGTTTATTTAATTCATTTCATTTTGTTACATTCTTTTTATCATGATTCATTTTTCCAATACAGTTCATTTTTTTAATTTAAAAACATTGCTTGTCACAGAGTGAAATAAAGCTCATAAGACAAGGTACAATTGCATCTTTCTAACTTGGTGCAGTTGTACAAGACAGCAGTACAAGAGTCTGTTAGGATTGTAAGAGGGCTGTTGGAAGAGTCGGTCGCAGAGTTATGCAGAGACAGAACAGACTTTGTGTGACAGAGCTTGACGAGGGATGTGTTCACGCCATCTGGCCCGCTTTAACACTGTGGTCACTGTCTGATGCCAAAAGCTCTGTACTGGGTCCTGATGTTAAACACAGAGGTGGTAGTCATGGAGTTGAGGTTAATGTTTTGTTTCAGAGACACGGATAGTGAGACATAGACAGGAGGAAAAAAAGGAGCCCCCTTGTCTGTGTCTCCCTCTCTGGCTCTGTCCTGGCTGTCAGCAGCATTGGTGAGTTGAGTAAGAGCTGGCTCTAATTGAAGAGCCGCTCCACACCCTGTCGTCATTAATCACCGGCGCTGTCAACTGGCTGCTCGGGACCTCACAGTGGCACTCTGCAGTGTCTCGGCATCTCACAGGGGGGAAAATATTAGTCCTCTCCATCACCATCTGTCACAGTTACTTTGATTTTGACGATCAATCTTTTCCTGGAACTACAGTGATATCATTCACTCTTCATAACAGATAGAGGTTATTGAAGTATGACCTCTGTCAAGTGTGAAAGGTGATATTTTTGCTGTTTGGTTAGCTTTGTTTGGTTCAAGGAAAAATGAAATTAAAGGAAATGTTTTATGGATGGAAGCCACTGTTCAGAGGTAGGAACATTTACATTTGGTGCCAATGTGGATACAGGAATTTCAATCGTTAGTCCAATTGATCTATTCATAACAACAACAACAAATATATGCAAACGGGTTATAGTCTCTTGTTACGTCATGATCAAATGAAAAATGGTAAGGTCCCTTTATTCGGTGTGTCAACCCCAACATTGAACATCTGATTAATGTTTTGTATGTAGAACATGAATTAAACAGGCAAAATCCACAGTTTTTATCCATCTCAGGGGGCGGCCATTTTGCCACTTGCCGTCGAGTGAAAACGACATCATATTTGCCGGGTCTCGGGTCACAACCAATCAAATCTCAGCAACAGAACACTGGTGAGCTGGTTGTGACCTGAGACTTGGCAACAGTGATGTAATTTTCAATTGACAGTAAGTGGCAAAATGTCCGCCACCCCTGAGAAGGATAAAAACAGGTGAATTTTGCTGCCTCTATCATAGGGACCTATTGCACCCAATCCCCAGAAATTATTCCTGATGTTTTTGTGTGATCTTTACAGACTTACTGGAAGCTATATATAATACAGTAAATACTACATTTTAGAAATGGAACAAGAGCTTGATACTGCAAAACAGTCCAAAAAGTAATTTTTGTTTTAGTAAATGAGCGGTGCTGTTTTATAGTATAAAAACAACAGAAATTCTGAGACCTGCCTCACATGTCAACTACTGCAGACAAAGGATCGAGGCTGAGTACACATACTTCTACAAGCACACAAGCCCCACACAGGCAACATAAATGGAGTGTGTGGGTGTTGACTCAGCTGCAAGAGTGTGTGGGGGGAGATAGATGGCGAAGACTGATGAGCAAGGGAATAGGGAGAATAGTGAAGCATTTGATGAACGAGTGCAAACCAGCAACAGTGAAATTAATTCCACCTCCAGACATGATTGAAAGTTCTCCCCTCTATGTGACCTCTGCTGTAAACCATTTCCTACCAGCTCAGCTTGTCAGCTGTACCTGCAATTTGTGACATTCCTTTTTATAACCTAGATCACAATGTACAATTTAATTCAATGTAACGTGTAATTTTTACTGCAGTACGGGGTGTCCTTGTACTTCTGCAACACAACTATAGGGGGCAACACAATCCAGTGTATTTACAGTGGCATCACGATGAGTACTTGGAAAAACAGACAGCAAATACATAAATGTAATATTTTTGCATTAGCTTGCCTTCACCATATTTGAAATTCCATCAAAACTGAGTCAGTAGCTGGAGGAGTGCAGATGGAGACTTCTATTCAAGTGGAGTGGGTTGCTCCACTTTCTATATAAAAAAAATAGCGTAGTGTCCCAAAGAGCTGCCCAGACTGGTGATCAGGGCGCTGTGACCTTGCTGGTGAGGCAGGGGCTGCTTGTGGTTTGGGAGGGTCATCCATTTTGTTAATGGTCCTGTCAAGTGACACCTGTGCTTGCCTTTCCCTGTCTGGAGTGCTAATGAACCGCGAGAGAGGAGGAGTCTGGGAGTCGGGGTCAATAGTCACCTCGGAGACTCTTTGCCATCGTCACCGACAGCATGCCAGCCAAATAGAGTGGAGAGACAGATATATTATCAGCACCCAAATACTCCAATAGAAGACGAACTGGCTCTTTCCTTTCAAATTAGTGTCGCTACAAAAACCCAGTCAGTGTTGCTGACATACAGAAACGCAGTAAAAAAAACAAAAAAAAGAAAAAGGTTCCTCACTTTAGGATGGAAGCCTCCATGCTCAAAGTTCCAGTCCATTTTTTTTCCCAGGCAAGGTATCAGGACTTTGATGAATATTGTTCTAATAACCACATCCCTTTGGTCATTTATGGCCTTTGTGTTGCAGGTCTATTTGTTAGAGTGAGGTGATCCTGAGTCTCCCTCAAGTCATTATTGAAGTCCCAGTGACCCAGTGGCCACACCACTCCACCATCCGCTCTGCTGAGAAGACTGTTTTGGGGCCTCACAAACAGGAATCAGCAATTAAAAGCTGCACTCTAGTCAACAAAAGCAATGTCGGTGAGTGATGGAGGGAGGAGGGCTGGCAGGAGGAGGAGGGATGGAAGTCCTCAGCTAACAGTGCTAATGTGACCCAGGATGCCCTCTCTGGGACAGCCCTGTCAACTGATATGCGCCATGAAATATTACACACAGCCCTGCATAGAACAGCTGGAATTATGAATAGACCTATTTAAGTGCAATGAAGACAGACTGAGTGCTCAACAGCTGCTCAATTGCATTTTATCGTGTATAAATATACTTAAGAATGAGGGAAAACAAGTCAAATGCAATCAAGTATCATTTATTTAATAAAATAAGACTTTCCCAAGTTGGTTGAATATTACAGTCTATTAACAGATTTGACCTCTGGTCTTCTTATGTTTGTACCATTTGTGACCCCAAATCAATGCCCCACATGAAGGCTTGAAAAAATATTACATCTTTGCATATTTACAAATAAAAATAATTTTCACTGACATGCACGTCTCCAGAATCTGAATAAGCATTCAAAGATGAATAAAGTAAACCTTAGGAGAGTTAAAGACATAATCGAGAATAAAGCATTATAGTCCATCTTTATCATGGTGCAACATTTTTAGAGCGTGTACTAGCCATTATGGTAATATATTTTAATCATTCTAGATTTTTGAGTAACAGGTTTTTTTTTTTTTTGGACAAGGATAAAAATCCCCCAGAGTTGAAGCAAGCGCATGTGTGAAAAATAAATACAGAATCTCCGTTTTGGGTGACATCAAAAAAAGAAAAGATACAAATAACAAAATCGAGAGATGAAAAACAATTTCATCATTTTCAAGCTTTGCTTATTGGTATCATTAATAGCATTATGTCTATTGGATCTGTGTGGCTTCCAAACATCACCAGTCGCAGTTGTGAGGCTAACAGGTGGTATTCCCGACAGGCTGACCATCAAGAATGATGCCCTGACTGCTGAAGATTCTTCTGCGAGCAGTCTATCTTCGGGATTGCTCCGGAGAGTTCAAGATGGTTCTTGCAAGCGGTGAAAGTCATTGCTATTTGTGATATCACGGGTATCCGAGGGCAGAGGCCGAGCCTAGTCTCTGACTGTAGAGAGCGTAAGGGGAGTAATAAGCTGAAGATGAAGGTATGGATGGCATGGGAAGGCCAGGTGCTCCAGGCAGGTGGGATTTGCTATAGGGGTGGTAGCGGGCTAGGCCCAAGCCAGGGGACCCTCGGAGAGAGAAGGAGCTGGGCAGGGAGCCCGGGCTGCTGTGCGGCGGGAGATGAAGATGGCAGGAGGCAGTCGATGAAATGGACGAAGGGTACGCTGACAAGAGTTTACTCTCCACCATCCCAGGTAAAGCTGTGTGGGTACGCAAGTGGGCGAGGAGCTCCTCTGAAGTGGCAAATCTCTTGTCACAGGGACCTCCGACAGATACCCAGTTACAGGCGTGTGGTAACGGTTCATTGGGAAGCATGAAACCATAAGTGTAGAGCGGGTGCGACAGAGAGGGCGTGGTGCTGGAAGACAAGGCGCTAGAGTGCAAGGAGTGCAGGTGGTGCGAAGGGTAGACTAGGGGAAAGCCAGACTTGAGACTTGAGGGGTCATGGACGCAGGTGGAACAGTTATTTCCTCCCAAGTGGGCTGCATTAGGGTAAGTCAAACAATAAGGGTCCCGGCACAAGCCCTGCATCAAGGACGGCGGTGAGGCTCCGGTCAGCGGACTGGAACTAGGGTGTTTACTTGGAAGTCCTAACCCCAGACTAGACTTGGTAGGGTCCAAGCCAGGAACAAACTGTGAGGGGTAACCTGCATAGGCTCCCACGATGGACCCATGGTAGCCCATTGAAGCAGGAGGCAATGGAAAAACTGAATGTCCTGGTTTAAAGGGGGAGACAGGTGCGATGTGGCCAGAGACCAGGTTACCCTGAGAGGCCTGTGTGTCGGCCTTGCTCTCAGGCCGTGGACTACTGGCAGAGCTGGCATTACTGGAGTTGGCGCTGGCCCGTATGTGGCTGGAGTTGGCCAACTGAGCCCCGTCCATTACCGACTTAGCTGTATCTGAGTCCTTTTTGTCTCCGCTGCTGTTAATGTCCGAGCTGGGCTGCTCCAAACTGGCAGGCTTGTCCATGTGTGAGGCCTGTGAGTGCGCCAGTGGTTGTGCGGATGGGGAATGACTTTGTGTATGTGGCTGGCTCTGAATGTGAAGCTGAGGGGAGCTTGGTGATTTGGAATGGGGTGGGAAAGATGGACAAGAAACACTGCCACCGCTCGAGGTTCCGTTGGCCACCCTGAAAGTTTTATCTGAAGACCCCTTGGACACTTGAACTTCTTTACGACATTCGCCCGATGACTTGGAGTAAGGTTTGAAGCTGGACTTGTCCTCCGAGGAGTGGTGCTGCTCTCCAGACTTGGATGATCGGCTCGTGGACTCTTTGTCTCCTAAACTGCCGGAGGAGAGGGAGGCAAGCTTGGAAGAGGAGGGAGGGTCCGGTTTGCCAATTTGAGAGCATGTCTGAGCCAGCAAAGCTAATGGACTCTTTTTGGCATCCAGCTAAGGAAAGGAAAAAAAAGAGAGAATAGTTTGTGATATTAAACTTTTAAGTGTCATTGTAATCTCCTTTAAATGTCCAACATGGGGAAATTTTATATCACATAAATTAAAACTGTACTGCACAGTTAAACTGTGTGGATGCTCTGCTATCATACATTATCACAGAGAAAAGTCATGAACATCTCATTATTGTGCAACTTCTAAAAGCATATACAAAAGGAATTGAGGCTAAGAAAATGAATCTTGATCAATGGAAAAAAAAGTATCACATTTAATTTATTGATTAAGTAAATCGTTTTTTTTTCTTCTTTTTAAATATATAGTCTCAGATCAAGGTTATCACTTAGTTTGAAGGTTTGTTTTTGTGTTTGCCTCTCACCTCGATGCTGACTGGTGCGGACTGAAGGGGTTGAAGGTACTCCGGGTGGAGCAAGTGGCCGCTGTGCGCCGTCAACATCTTTACAATCCTGATCGGGAGCCGTTTGGCCTGACGTGACGGGTCTAACGGAGACTTGGCTCTGCACGCAGGCGGGTTTTCCACTCCTGTTCGGCGAGAACCACCACTGTCGACGTTATGATCCTGGAACTGGCTGCGTAAAAACAATCTGGAGCCGCTGGTCGGATCTCTCATCGGGGTCCGAACGCGTAAAAGAACGCAGATAATTTTTTTGTGGACACTGAACTAAAAATCATTTACCAGATCCGTTCATGATCAAATTCATCCGAAGAGAATTCAATAATCCAAATAAGGCTTGTGCGCAGTGCGGAACCAATCAGTTGCCTATAGATAAATAAATGACATCCTTTAAGAGGCTCTTCACTGTTCTAGCTAGTTGAGTATTCCTCGATCCAGTTCTCAAAATGTAAAACCACTTGTGTTAAGAATATTCCCGAGGAGAAAGAAAGAAGGTGAAGGTGCTGCGACGTGCGAGTTCTCCGTCTGACTGCTGTAGCTTGTCCCTTTGCGAGTTCCTGCACATCTCCAAGGGGAGGGGCGCTGTTTCTAAGCAGTCGGTCACCGCCCAATAACGAAGCTTCGTTGCTCAATAGAGGCGCGGTTTAGCTTATGGGCCTCACCCTCATGCAAAATGTGACTTCAACAAACCACACGCATGATTTACACACGATACCTAAACTCCAAAAGGTAAAAATGAATGATGCTTTGAAAGTCATTTTAGAAGAAAAAGTATTCTGCGACATGCAACGTCCTGCTACTCTAATGATAAATCTGACAAACTTGAAATTGACCCCCCCCCCCCCCCACACACACACACGCACACACTGAAAAAAGCAAAAAAATAAAATAAATAAATAAATAAAAATAACCACACCATCTAACAGTGTGGGCAGTTTAATGTGCAATCATTCCTCAACTATCATGATTGATGATTTTAATGATACAACTTCATCTGATTTACAGACTCAAAAGAGCCTGCTATGCTTAGGATTGTTTGGGAATTTTGACATCCAAACCATAACTTTAATTATGACTAGAAAAAAGATCGAACATATTCAAGATTTGTTCTTTCAACATTGCAACTTTATTCTCATAACTTTAGGACATTTCCTAAATCTGTGGCCTCTGACTGCTTTATAATAAAGTTTATGTTCTGAAGCTTAGCGACCAACCCCTGTATTGAATTAATTCTGACATATACGTGATATTAATATAGTAAGTTGTCTTCCAGTCTTTAATTCATCTAAAGAGATGCATTCCAGCAGATCCTCGTGATTCAACTTTCTTTTGTTGTGATAGTGAATACAAACTCCCAAATCTCTCAGGTTTTAAAGGCCCAATCTGCTCTTTTCAGCTTTTAGTGGATAAACAAAGAATATCCCCCATTAATTTTCCTCATAGAAGAAGTAGATCTTTCAATGAATTCTTGTTAGAACATCTATTTCACCCACAGATCCAGAGTCAGTTTATATATATTACATTGAATCATCACCTTTCCTTTGAGTTTTTACAGGTAAATATGTGAGGCGTTTCACACTTTCGTCATCACCAACCGAACGTGTGTGTATGAGACACCTCTTTATTACAAAAGCAGCGACTGTTTATCGGCAGCTGAGAGGCGAGGCAGCGTCACTTGGTTGTCACTCAACGGCGTCACTGTTCGACCTGTCATCATCGGGCTTAGCCTTCATTCATCGCCCACACGTCGCCACTCACGCCTCAGCAGCTTTCAGAGATCCAAGACACTCTGAGCGCAGAACATGCATGCCAGATTTAGTGCGCACATTGTCTGTCGCTGCCTTGTTGAGACAAGTAAACAGGTGACCCTCAAAGTGAGATTCACTCGGAGAGCCTATTGTGAATTTCAAACACGTACGACCGACGGTTAATGTGTGAGCTTTTCGACTCATGTAGTCACCCCCTTGTTAAAAGGGCGAATGGCTGCAGTGTGGGTGGGGTTGCACATGCAAGAGAAGGGACTGAGGTGGGTGTTTAAAAGTAGACCAAAGAAGTGGGGATTGGGAAAAGTCAGACAAAGGCAGTGAGAGAATGAAACAAGGGGAGGGCTCAAACAACAGGGAGGAACTGCTTTCATGTGGTCCTTCACGCAGGCTGGTAACAGCTGTTTTGGCATGTTGATGACGGATGGCTGTTTCCTGTTGTGGATATTTTAAAAGGGACAGCCTTTCGGTTAAAGAGGATTCTCAGCATGTTCGGGTCTTTGCCAGCCCTCGGGCCATTTCCATGCTTCTCTAGGGCCGTATCAAAGCAATGTGTTTGGCCGGGACGGAGAGCAAACAAAGCCCACAGGATGAGGCTGACTGAGGCTCACGAGGAGCGAGGAGGGCCGGACCCTCCGTGTCCCTGTGATCCTAAGATTTATAGAGCAGCTGAGGCTTGTAATGGACGCCATAGCTCTGTGGTAGGCCCTAATTCATCCTGGTGTTGAAAGGCTGCTGTTTGTCTGACTCCACAGTATATATTTGTAACACTGACATTAGGCAGCTGAATAGTTCAAGCCAGAAAATCTGCTGGTCTTAACACCATGTTTGGGCGAGCCAAGACATTTTGTTGCACACATAGAAGTTAGCCTTTTCTGTAGCTCCTTGTGATTCAATGACACAAGCTCATAATAGTCTGTTTATTTGTTTTTGTTGTTGTTGTTTCACCCTCTAGCTATTATACTCTTTGGTGCATTCACTGGTGCCAGCCAGACACTGTCAGAGTCTGGATGTCGGACTGTACAAAGAGTACGAGAGAGAGAGAGAGAGAGAGAGAGAGAGAGAGAGAGAGAGAGAGAGAGAGAGAGAGAGAGAGAGAGAGAGAGAGAGAGAGAGAAATGATAAAAGCGCCAGGGAGGCCGAGAAGGGAAAACGAGTGTAAATAACTCCTATTTAATTATCTGTGACTGACTTATGGGGTGTGTGGAATGGGGATAGAGGCCTGAGGCTGGGGCCCTGCTATAGCCCTCATGTTTTCTCCAGCAGCAATAAAACCAAAGGGAAAAAGTGGATTAAGACAGTTTCATGGGGTGTAGCAGACATGGCATTTAGACCCAAACACTTAAAAGGAGCCTTCCAGGCAACATTCCAGTCAAGACAGTTGAAACAAGGATTTCCCTGAGCTAAAAGGTCCACAAACAATATCTACACCGCCTAGCCGACGTGTTTACTTGTCATCATTTATGTTTGTGTGCTTCCCTTTGTGACCTGCACACTAATCCGTGTATAGTGCATCACATGCCAAAACATAGCTGTGCAGACAAACAAAAATGACACGTCACGAGTGTGTGTGTTTTTTTTTGTATTTTGGTCATGCCGTACCTGTGTGCGTTTGTCAGAGTTACACTTGACAACCTTATCTCATCACTTTAGGAAGGAGATTGTCGTTCTTGTCAAGTTGTCACGTCTCACAAGCTAACTCTCTTATCCACCCGGCCTCCCTGTCGTCTATCTGTCTGCAATATAATCACACAGGGATAATAGCTTCCCCTCTATACTCACAGAATGGAACTTTTATTTCCGTATCCTACGCTGCACAGAGTTCCGCCTGTGTGGACTTGCTGCACCTGAAACGCATTCGCAGACACACATAGGCCGCACATTGCCCAAATTATGTGCGACTCAAGTTCTCTCTGTACAGTCTTTAATAAAAGCGGCCATTGTCCTCTACATGGAGAAGTTATCTAGAGCACGAAGAGAGGAGGGGCTGTCTGGAGGTTTGACTTGTTCTGCCAAACAGTGTCTGTGTCAAATCAGATTTCTTGAATTTTCAGATGAGTCCAGAAGTCATTTATTTTTTACTGCCTGATGGCAGATAAAGGTTCCCTGTGGTTGAGGAAATATCATAACTTACTTCTGAGCACATTAGGTCATGCTTGATACAGTCAATGCTCCTTCCTGCTATGGTGACTGAACCTCTCTGTCAGTGGTATGAATAACTCAGCCATTTGTAGCCAGATAAATAGCAGAAGGTAACGGAAGTGGTAGAATCGACAGAGTTTCTACCAAACATGATCTGAGATGATGATGAGGAGCGGGGGTTGAGCAACCAGTCAAACGTCAACAAAATGAAGTGGGACTGGGCTATGTAAGCTGCCAAGTTGTTCAAGAGACAAGGGGTACCCTCACTCTGTTGAAAGTAAATCAATGCAAGTCAATCTTTCAAGCTTGACACATCAAACAAACATTTATTGAAGCTGTCACCCTTTGCCGTTTATCTCTCTGTGGGAGTATGAAAGCCCGCAAAATGTGGATACAGTGATTCTGACAAAGGCAATACATAAAGCTGTCTTGCAGGCTGAATGAAAAACAACACATTGAGTGGATTTTTTAAAACCTGCTCTGTTTTAGCTGACTTTGAGACTATATATTTAAAAACAATACATCTTCCATAAAAGAAGGTTTTAAGAACTGGCAGTCATGGATAACACATTCCAAATTCACTGGCCAAAATATTTCCCTCAACTGGGTCCTTGTGATGACAAAGCACCGTGCTTGTCCCTGGCAGTAATTCACCGGTTCAGATGGCTACAAAAAAGCAAGGCAATATATCAAACAACCCTCCCGAGACACACATACACGCTCACACGCACGAACACGCACACACATTAGCCCAGCAAAGTCACATACAGCTGTTTGTCATATGAGTGTGTATTGTCACACAGGCTACAGGCCAAGATGACACTTATGAAATATTTTCCTTGCTGACCTTAGCTACTGCCTCAGCAAGGGAAATTAATCCACTTTCGGAGCAAACGGCAACACACACATATACACACACACACATAAAAATATGCTAACTCTGGTGATTGCAAAGCATAGATGCAGCAGGTTTGTTGTGTTGGTAGTAAAAATTACATCTACTCCTGATTAATTCCAACGTTACTTGATAAGTGTGGCACACGAGAGCAGACAAATGCACAACCATATGCAAATGAAAATGCACGTGTATGAAAACAACAGAAGTTGAGCATTTTTCTAGTAGTCTGCATTATTTTGTTTGTTTTCATTGTTCTAAATGCCAACCATCCACTCAAGTTTAGGGTTTAGACATCAAAATCGAATACTGAAAATACTGATGCTGAAAATCAATTAGAATCAAGTTCATTCATTCCTAAGATAATGTTTTGTTTATCCATATCTTGAAATTGTATCATCGGCCTCTCCTTGGCCTTTTCCACAGTATATTTTTAGGGGTAGGGGTAAAAGGTTAAGGGGCATAAGAGAAGGCCAAGGGCTGGAGTACTGGGGCAAAAGTCTATTGGGTCATGGGGGGGTAAAGAAATAAAGGCGGTAACAGTTGAAGGGCATTTGCTCCTTTTGCTGACCTACTTTGCAAACGGACTTATCTCGAAAGAGAGAAGGGCTATAAATCCCCAAAACAGATGCGCCAATGGGGAAGTTTCACTAGCAAGTGATTCATCACTGTGACTAAAACTAATGGAATGAACAATAAAATGTATATACAACCACAAACCACTCTCTGTCCTGTGAAAATACCCTAGCTTAAAAAATGTTTTAACAAATATGTTAATATAAATATGCTCAGAATAGTGTATTTTATCATGTTCGAACAATGCCACTAAAAGTAAACTAATACAGATTTAGTTTTCTGATTAAGTGAGATGTAGATCTTTAGTCTTATACAAAGAATATACTGTATTTGAGCATACTGTACATAAAAATATTCAGTATTTTGATGAGACTTTTATTTGATTTTTTTAAGTTACCGCTGAGAGAGTAGAAGGGTATTTCTTTATGCCAGAAGGTTTCACTAGCAACATTAATGGCCTGAGAGTGTACAATGGAGGGCGTGTGGGATGAGGACGGAGGGGCTGGAGAGGAAGGAGAGGGAGCAAAAGAGTAAGTGCAGTTTTCCTCTTCATCCAGGGTGATGAATGAGTTTTCGAACAAGGCAGAATATACATCATATCACCTTTAATGGGTGCACATTTCTACAGCCATAACTCAGTGTTTGGAAATAGGGAGGGGAGGATGAAATACGACTTTGTATATTCCTCCCAGCGACACTTTTACGAGCCCTCCCTGCAGTATAAAGGCATTGATTGCTATTTCAAAGCTCCATGTCCGACTCAGAGCTGAGTACCTCCAGCTGCCGGTGAAAAGGCAGCCAGAAAGTTCTTTACCACATGGAGCCCCCAAAAATGCCTGCTCCGATCAGGTAAACAGGCAGCTTTGAGGTGAATACAACAGGGGTCACTGACCAGGTAGCCCCACATGAGTAGTTTGTGGGCCTGTTCCAAAAAATGATGGGACAATTTAATTTTCTTGCAATGTTGTGTAAGTGAACATTTCAACAGTGGCAGAGATTTATAGAAATAAACTATTATATGAATGTGTTTCCTAATATATTGAATCAAATCATTGACATGATCAATGTCTTCACATATATGAATATCATTCATGATAGAATAAAAATTCCACATAGTCTCTTAGCTTCACTAGAAGTTGAACCCCAGTGTGCTCTACTTTTGTTGGTTTTTGTTGTTAAGTACCGACACATGCCTGCCGGGAACACTCAACACACATGTGCGTGTCCTGTTTTATTTCACCGTCAACAGTTTTTATTGACGTAGCAATCATGTCAGTAAAAAATGTCCTCTTTGAGATCCCAGGCTCCAAAACACTGTTATCATGCAAAAGGACAGAGAGGTGACGCTGACCGAGAGTTGACCGGGATGATGCCATTATTTTTGTAATAATCAAATTGGACACTGGAATAAAGTGTGGAAAAGATCACATTTATTTTGTGTACTTGCGAAAATCTTAACTGTATTCAAACTGCAGGCCGGTTGATCACAAGAGACACAAAATATTCTTGGAGGGGGACTAAATAAAGGAAATCTAAAAACCATGCAGCAACCACTGTTCTCCAAAATTAGTGATGAATTAGAATTGCAGAATGTTATTACAAGTATGCATAATATGTCGTTTTAGCTTTGTGTGTTCAAGATATTTTCCAATTCATTGCAGACTGGAACACAAACATCAGAGTCCCTCAAATCCATCCAACATTTCTCGGAAAAGTGAAACTTCAATTTCAAATGGTACATATTCTACTCTAGGAGGTTGTTATATAATACTGTGCTATGACTGCAATCAAAATTGTCACCACAATATTGTTTTGAGCACTAGTATAGTGAATCTGCAATATCTCAGTTTTTTTGTACTAAAACAGCAAATACGACAAAATATTCCATCGAAACGTCACATGGTTTATGATCGGAGGATATCTAACCACTCAGCCATTTGATACAGAGCACCTCCATTTTGAAGTGCTCAATTGCATTTTTTACAACTGACACAATTAAATATAATGCTGAATTTACTTTGATGGATGAAAAGTGCTTCAGGTCTGTCTATTTTTTTTTTAATGCTCTTAAATTAACACTAAAAGAAAATGCTCCTATCCAATTCACTTTGAGTATAGATTAGTAGGTGAATGAACCAAAAGGACAATTTTATGAAGTCCTCGAGTATAAGGTTCTTAAGTCATTGTACAACATTAGAATGACTGGTTGATTGGGCAGTAAGTGAAATGCAGTCGCTTGATAATCAAATCTACAAAGAATGCACTAATGAATTCAACATCATTCAAAAGCTTGCAAGACCAGCAAAGCAGATAAAGTGTTGGATAATGTCAGAATAATTGTGTCGGACTTCCCTGGTGATGGAAAACAGTCCCAAACGCAAAAGACCAGATTAGATTTTGCCAGACATCTCATTAACAGTCTAATTTTGGAACAAAATAATGGAAAAACCATCACATAGAGAACTAAACGAACATGGACGTGTTCCAAGGCCTCATGTGTCAAACATGGCTGGGGGGGGATTGTTATGGCTGCTAATGGCACAGGCTCACTTTGGTTTATTGATGATGTGACATTGTTTAAATACTCTGCAAATAACACTGCAGTCAATAAATACATATTTTAAATTGATGGTGTTAACAAACCTGACAAATGAATTGATTAAAAAAAAAAAATAGGCCGCCAAGTATACAAAATGAGGTATAGCTAGCTATCCGCACATTGTAGCGGTAGAAATGATAGAGCGGAGGACACATGGTAGCCGCCCACATATGTCACTGGATGCCGTTTTATCTACAGCCCCAAAATCCAGAAAACTGAAATTGCGAAAAGCAGTTTAATGCTGTACCTCCACACTACAGTACTAGCATACAGAAGTTCTGAGTCTTTGCACATGTTTTCAGCAAGATAACTAATGTATTTAGGAACAAATCTCTGAATTCACTCACCGGAGTCTTCAACTATTTGATGTTTGACAAAAATATTCTGACAGAAATTCTTAGCCGAGCAAGACAAGGCAAGTACGGGTGTCCTTGCCTTTGCTCTACTGAAGCTCCTTAACTGACAGAAGTTGAGCAATTTGTACACAAACAAAAAATGTTAAAAGCCAAACATGAATCTTTGAGGTAAATCTGTTCTGCTATGTGAAATCAGGAACTCTCTCGAAACTTCAGAATAAATCATGAGACTTCAGCCTTGGGAGCATTGAAAGCATTGACTCCATCAAAGAAACAAATATCCCTTCAGCTCCCTTTCATATCATATCTACATGGACAAACATACTTAGTTATGCTTGAAATAAATGGAGCCCCTTAAAAAGTATGGCATTTATTGGAGCTGAATATACAATACAGTAGATACATCAAAAGTAAAAGAGATTCAGTGGATAACAGCTATATTGGAGGGATAGAAATACAAAGTGTAGAAATTCCCCTTCCTCATCTGTTTCAGTATCCAAACTATGATTTAAAACCTTATCTGGATGTCTGCCACAAACACTTCATTTATTCCAGCGGAGGCCAAGTAGAATTATTGTTGTGTAAAAGCCCAAAGACTTTTAGAAGATCAAAGTTCCACCGTATAAATCATGTTTCCCCGCAGTCCCAACTCAACTCCCCATTTCCTGACTTCTTCGCCGAGCTTATACTGTACTTTCATGCCACATCCATCAAAGGCAGGCACACACAAATAACTTTCTCTTAAAATATGACACAATCTTTGATTTGGTACCAAATAAAATTCGTACCATATCACTCTCAACTTTCAACTGTTCCTGCCCTTGCAGGACTTTGTGTCTCTTTTGCTGCTACTATTGAGTATGTTTACATGCAAAAATTAATTGTGTTAGTCTGGTTAGCATACGCCTCTGAAAAGGTTCTGTCAAAACAGGCTTTTCACAACTCCTGTTCCACGTACACCCAGGAATTTGCATGCTCCGAGTATAGTATTAGAGCCAAAACAAGTTCAGCACAGACACTCACTATACTCACCCCTTTGTGTTGATAGCAATTGCGAGGCCTTTGTTGAGTTTCACCAAAGGTCCTGAAGCCCAACCTACCAGGCTGTTGGGGTGTGCTTACTATAATGAAATCCATATGATTGACATATTGTTGGCCATGTCTTTTGTATCTGATTGGTTATTGTTGGCTATCTTTTGTCTCTGATTGGCTGTTCTTCCTCACGTGCGGTGGTTTCTTAAAAGATAATACCCAAGAGCCTTTGCTAGTATTTTCCCCATCTTGAAATATTTTTTAAAGTTTTATATTTTAATAAATCAATAAACAAACACTTTTAATTCAATCTGTCATCTTAAACTTGACAGTTGTACAATATACAATATATATTCCAATTTCGCAAGTAGCAATGGAGCAGGGTGAACAGTGTCTGACTTGCACGAGACAGAGTCGCCTTGTTAAAAAGCTTATTTCAGCGAGACAAGAAATTAAAATAAAATGTAAAGTAAAATGTGTGATGTAATTATTGATCCTTGGGGCATAAACCACACAAAGAGTGTTTGAATTTGGTTCCAAATGCATGTCTCCTTTTATGAAAAGTCAAGCTTGTTGATCGCTTCAGTGCAGATGACGCCGACGTTAAGTAAGTACAAGAGTTTGTTTTTAAATCAAATAGTCCAGAAATTTCAAACAAACTTTTAAAATCTGGAACATAGTCAGATTAAGGTCTTCAATATCAGTCATCTGTCTTTTATAGTTTGATTCTTCTTCATGTTGATAAATATTTTGTTGATATATAAAGAACAACAGTTTGCATGTAAATTTTATTAACAATCAGAAGAATTTGTAATCAAAGAGTAAGCAATTTTACTTGAGTTGTGTTCCCTCTTTGGGTTGAAGTAACCATGTAGCTTTCCCACCCTATGCAGGTGTACGTTTAGTATTTGTGAGGAAGTTAATTGCTGATTTTAGCTTCCCGACACAAGTATGTGTCAACGCTGATGCTTTGAGGCGTTTTTTTCTTTGAAGGAAGTATGTCGGATAGCAATAAATGGTAGTTACTTGTGATCCGTAATTATGCACATCTGTCAGACAACAGTCCCATTTTTAATTTCAATAATTGTTCATGACAGGTAAATTATAGGTGTAGTTCACATAGTGACGTGGATGTCACTGTACTTTTTTTTAAGTGGCCGCAGTTCTCACAGAATTGACAGTAGAAGGAATACCTTATAAACATGGCCCTATATGCTACACTTGCTTTTTAGGTCTCCAAGACATCTTCAGCTTTTTGGTCCGACCTAACATCGAGCTCAAGTCAGGATGAAGCAATTGATGTTTTCCACCCTGTTTTTATGACGCACATAGCACATTTGTTGTTCTGTTCAGTGCACATTTCCCCCCCAACTTTTCTTAATGAACACAACACTGGATTAAATTTTTGTTGTTACATAATTTATGTGTGAATATGCTCTTCCTCTTGCCTGTGGTGCAGCTGGTTTGGTCGTATTTATTTTGTCTTTCATTCTGTCTTTTGTTTGTTACTTTTCTCCTCCTGGGAGTTGTGTTCTGCTCAGTTCCCCTGTCATTTTAAGCAGTTAAATGCCTTGATGTTGAGGTCTTGCATTTGTTTTGAATTACTGTATGTCACTACAAGATGGTAGGTGTGACTATTTGTCATTTCTGACAATTCATTTCAATGACTAATTGTCATTTCCATACAAAGTGCATCCACTCGTTTTCAGGTTGTCACTGACCAATTTTTAATACTATCCATTTTTGGCTCCTTATAAAAGTGAGAGGAATCATTGTTGGCTATGATGCAATTGTCACCATCATGATAGCAGGTTAAATTAATAAAGTCAAATAAATGTCAGAACATGGTTACGTGTGAAGCTGTGGAGGCGAGCTTTCTGTTCTTCTGAGGAATTTGTCACCACCCTCATTGGCTGGCAGATTGTATCAGCCAACACAGCAGCTGTGCGTACTCTACATGCTGCGAGAAAAAATAGGAAGAAGAGGGTTTAGTGATAAAACTGTGAAGGATTATCCGTCATTTGGCAAGCCCATGCTGATTTGCAATCAAAACGGATTTTGCTGTAGAAAGAAATGACAGGAAGGGAAAAGATGGGAAGGAGGCAACAAAGTGGAGGCGGGAGGATTGACGAAGGCGCGGGGTTGGGGGAGTTGACATGCTCAGAAGGATTTTGGTTTCTGTTTAACTTCATACCCACTCCCCACCCCTTCCAGTCCCGCCTCCCCCTCAATTCAATGAGCCATGTGTCAGTCACACCAATATTTTGAAATTGCCACGCAAACATAGTTGAATGATTGGAGTTGTCAGTCAAAGTAAATGTGTTGTCTGTCACTGGAGGAACTGGGACAAAGAGAAAAAATGCAGACACTTACACAATTGTTATGAAATACATTTTGTTTCGCAGGATCTTTCACAGGTGTTCATTTACAATAATAAACAGAGGTGTATAAGCTATCTTACAGCTTTAATATTACACATAATGTACTGTACATAATAAAATATGGCAACTCAAAAGCTTCCTTCCTGCCAAGCACTGAAAAAAACTGTGTGTATGTCTTCTTCTCCAAAATGATATAATTAGAGAGAGTTTGTTAAGGAAACTTTGAACAAAACCCTCTTTGTGGGTCTGAATCCTCCTCAGCAAAATGTACCAGTCTGAGATTAATGACTTGTGGCTGGCGCGCTCCGACCTTTTGACTGGGCCAGTATAGCCACCCCTGCCAAATGCCCCCTTTGTGCTAAACTTGTCACCCCAGTGACAAGCCAACATCCGTGTTCCTGGAGCTGAGTGGCTGTCTCTTGAAGTTTAAAATGGAGGTGTGAGATGAGGCACGTTTGCCCATCAAAGGCGGAACAGTCATCTCTTGAAGCCATGACAGCCTTCAATGAAACTTACTAGCGCTTGGGGGGATTTTATAGCACCGATGGGTCGATAGGTAATGGGGGCTCTCATGTGCAATGCAAATTTATCCACACCAATGACTGACTGACAGCACCTTCAACTTCTTTCACTTTTTCTCTTCCATTAGTATTTCCCTAAAATTCAACGTACCTGCTATTGTGTTAATGAATAAAATGTAAATTCAAACTTGACGGTAAAAGATAAAGATTAAAAATACCGTCCAAAAAATCTATTTGAGTTGGGATGGGTTTATATATTTATGTTGTTGACACAACATCGCACTATACTGTCATGCCCTCGAATATTATACACACCCCAAAAATTGCTCTTCAAAAGCTAATAATAACTTATGGTTACCTAGTGACCACCATGAAGCTCAGAATCTGTCTTCCTGCATGCCAAAGATCAAAATCCTTTTACACTACCCGCACCAATAGTGGACATGCTTGTAGGGGTTTTCAAAAGTGATTACCAGCTACTGACATGACATGCATACCACAGTAGTCAGTTGTTTTTGCAGCTCCAAGAGAGCAGGAATCACTTAAACTTTTTCTGTCTTTCAGCGAAAAGTTTTTTTTCGGAAAGACAGTAACATTTTACTGTATTTACGTGAATGTCAATCTCGAGACAGTATCGTAAATGTGCGCGAAACATCAGAACGATTGCCTGTAACTGCCTTCGGAGGAACAAATAAAGTTATTCACCTGTTCTGAGCGGCCCCGAGTCAGATAGGCACGAGGTAGGGGGTGGGTTGTCGTAGCGGGAGGGGGAAAATGTGTAATTAATGTGTTACTAAGTCAACCCTTTCCCTTTAGGCAAACTCTCTCTTCGTACCCCTTCTGTCTTTTTCTTTGCTCCTGCTCCTCCATCACCTGGGCGTCTTCCTACGAACTTTGAGGGATTAGGCTTGCGAGGGCTGGCTGGTAGTTATGGCTGCCAGCGAGACTCCTCAGGTTTCACTCAGGGCCGCGTGTCTCCCCGAGGCGACAGGGCGATGTCAGCGTCTGTCAGCTTGTGTCTGTCATCTAAGCCCCGTCAGTGGCGGCTCTGCCAGCACGCCATCACGGCTCTGTCGCTCCTTGTTTCCTTCTGGCTTATGATCTGAGACACCCAGACAGTGCAACTGGCTTCACAGCTCCAAAATGTTCCCCTCACCCGACCCCCTTTGTGCAGCACGGCTACTTAACTTGACACAACAAACACAAGGTCAAGGTGTGTGTCTTGTCTAAGTGCCTGAGTGCGGCGTCACATTGTTACGGGTGCCGGTAGATGAAAGCTGGGTGTGTCACCTTGCCTGTAAGTATGTCTGCGTTTGTATGTGTGCGTGTGTGTGAGGGCAAGTCAGGCAGCTTTGAGTGACAGCGTGAGTGAGGTGAAGCCAAGCGGCGTCTCTTTGTAAAAGTGCACCTACCTTCTCTACCCACAAGTCCCTCCTGGCAACAAACTGTCACAGCTGACAGGCCTCACAAAAGAAGGAGAGCGAAGGGAGGCAGGGGGTACGGGGATTAGAAAAAAAGTTTAAGAGATGAAATTAAAGCAAAGAAGGGAACCTGACAGCACCTTGAGAAGAGGCATTGTCTGCGAAGGGAAATATATCTGCGCGAGCTGGCTTTGATCAGTGGAGGATGAGAGTAGAGAAGCGCTTGTAAAGCTCCCTCCCGAAGCTCATTGAAAAGACCGGAGAGGACGAGAAGCGAGTCAGGACCGCAGATAACCATGGTTAAGGGGGAAGGGCTTTTTCCCGTTGACCACGACTGGAAAGCAAACGCTTTGACTGTGGCTTTGAGCCTCCATCTTTTCCCGCTCGCAAACTATGCCAAAGTGCCAAGATGGAGATCAACGTGTAGTCCTCCACAAAGAACCGAGCCACACGTTAAAGGCTGGCAGAGGGGGGGAGGGTATAGAGCAGGACGTTGTAAGGAAGAACCTTTGAAACACATGAGGGAGAACACAGAATGGGAAACTGGAGGGAGGAAGAGGGAAGAATAAGTGGAAGTGGCGGTAGCAGGGGGGAAAGGAGATAATCACCTTTTTTGTGATTCACTGTGGTGTTGCCGGTTCGAGGAGGGGTGCGCTGTTTTTATCTGAGGAGGGAGTGAAGTGGCAAGGAGCACTGCTCCAGTGCCCCTCCATGCCTGCATGCAGCAGCAGCCACTTTGATAGATAGACAAAGCAGCATGCTGAAGGGGAACCTCCTGCTGGCAGGATCTGAGCAGCCTGTTTACAGAGGAGCTTGTCTGATCTGAAGCCCTGCTTGCCCTCTTGTATGGAAAACACTTGCTCTTTGATGTCTCTCTCCCTCTGTCTACGTTTCTTTCTTACGCTTATTTTGCTGCTGTCTCTCACGCCTGTGATTTCCTCTCACTGCTGCCTGACACATATCAAATTCTGCTTTGCATTATCAGCACCAACCTCCAAACATCTTGCATTCTACTAAAGGTTTTAGGTGCACAGCAGTTCACTCCAGGCAAGAAAGTGTGTTTGTGTGTGTGTGTGTGTGTGTGTGTGTGTGCGTGTGTGTGTGTGTGTGTGTGTGTGTGTGTGTGTGTGTGTGTGTGTGTGTGTGTGTGCATCCTGACAGGGTCACACAGGGCTTGTCAACAGGCGGTCTACTTTAATATGACATATTAATGTGTCCTGCCAGTGCCAATAACTCTACACAAGCAGCACATGTGTGCATATTTATTAGAGTCCATAACATTTTCTCCCCTGTGAAATATTAAACCCATTACGTGTGCTGGGAGCCGCTAAGTGTGTTCATAAAACAGCAAGCGTGTTGTTTTTCAGCCCCCTCCAACAGACACTGTAGTAAATACGTTTCTCAGGTGGTGCATTTGTGTAAATGTGTGTTTTTTGACATGTGGCCGGTTTTTCTGCAATTTTAATTACATATTCACCCCAAAGAAATTCACCCTTGTTTGAACTTCATTCACAATGCCCGTTAAATATGATTTCATATCTGCTACAATTTACACTTGGTCCAGATCATGGGTGTCAAACTCAACGCCTGGGGGCCAGATACTTAACAAAAGGGCCACCATCATTGAACCTTGGAGAGTTGCACATATTCAAAGCACTAGGTGTCAAAATACAGCTCAGAGTAGAGAAATGCAAGCCTTATAAAGACAATCTCAAAGTAAAAATACACTCAATAATATTAAATTATGATATTTTCTTACTGATTTTTCTTGATCTACATCATAAGAATTTATATCTACAACATTTAATTGGTGCGTAGACTCACTTCTTCCCACGGCAGCAGAATAGCTTGTATTTTTGTACACTCTTTCTCTTAGTAATAGATTATCTGTCTTGAACTTTCACGGAGCCATGTTCAAAATGTTCTTATTGTATTAACCAGTGGACAAAACAGCATAGTCATTCCGCATTAAAAGCAGTCCTGTGTAAACGGACACAAGTTCACAAGTCCACCCAAGTATTTTCAAGAGGAATGAAGTTTTTCCTAATGCATGTGTTTCTGTGTCTGCTTTTCATATTAATGATGCACATTATTGCAACAACAGATCACTCAGTTTGCGGCTTGATTCATAGCGCCTGTTACTTCACTTGAATCTATAGACATTATCTACACAGGTTTTATGGACCATTAGCTCCACAAGAAGATGGAATGTAAATGAGGCATAATAAATCAAATCAGATGAAACACTCACACAGCATGACGAGCTACTACTTGAACTCAACAGATGCCTTGGTCGCTGCCTTTGGGGTACCAAGTACTTGTATCATGGGACTTTTTTTTTTCATGGATCTATATGCAGTCTGTATTTGATTTATTACACTCTTTGTCATTTGTCCAGAATACACAGTAAAGAAAGATGAATAACGTTGGAGACATAATGTACTTTGACTTGTGTGTATTATTTTGTTTGTGTTATTTCTACAGCTGAATATCATTCGAACACCAAGAGAGATTCAATCTCATAAAGGAGAATGAACTGGAGGCCCCACAGCTTCTTTTTCACCTTCCTCAGCCCCGATCTTTGTCCTGTTGTCTTTTCCCTGGCGAATGTCTTTAGTTAAGTTGACTATGTCTGAAGCGTCCTGCCTTGACACTTCTCTAGACCTCATCACCAAGCTGATGATCTTTTGGATGGATTAAGTAATTGAAAGGGCGTGAGCTATTCCACACTGAATATGTATCTCTCCAGTCCAACCCAAAAGTCATTGCACTTAATTTGAGGACAATTGGTTTTGACTCCACTCAAAGACTATTCCCACCATTCTGTAACCAATATATTCTTTTCTATTCTTGTCACTTGCTATTTTCTTTTTCTTGTGATAATGGGTTAGCTAAGCAACTCTGCAAGCTTTTCCTGCACAATCCCCTGTCTTTTCCCTCCCCCTTGCCTTTGGACATGCTTTCAACATTGACGACTGTGACAGATTGGACGATGAGACACATGACATCAGTTCAAATGGAAGACAAGAATAAGAAGACATGTGATGCAGTGTGAAGAGGTCACTGGAATTGCTTGAACCAAGCCTCTCACACTTGCACGCACGCACGCACACGCACACACACACACACACACACAGACACACACACACACACACACACTCCCAAACCACAACTAATGGTAAACATATGATCAGCCTTTTTCAAAGATCTCTTCCCTGTACAACCATCGAGCCCCAATCAAAACAGGAATATGAATAAAAGCAATCACCCGCCGCTGCAGTTTGGTGGCTCAAATTGAAAGTGACAGCTTGACACGTAATATGGCACCCGTAATGTGATTAGGCCAGCGTGCCACTCTCTTCTTAAACTCCCACATCCTAAAGAGCGAGCCTCACGTCCAACTCCGCCAAGCACACTCAGGCTCTCGTCTCCAAAAAAGGGGGGCAGAGAGGGCCATCTTGTCTCCCACTTTCTTTGAGACGAATTGAGATGATGCCGCTGTTGAATCATAACCCCCTGGAGGGGAATTGCAAACACATGTAGGGGGTGAGAGAAGGAGCATTTTTAGGTCGAGAGACGTCCATGCCAAGAACAGAGGAGCTGAGTGGGAGAAAGTGAGCAGTGGTATGCATTAAATTAGTCATTATCAGGCGCGAAGCTGGCCTGGGTCCTCCTGTCAATCCGTATGATGTAAATGAACACTGACATGTCAATGGTATCACCCACAGTTACTCATGACGGTGTCTAAGAGTGAAATGTGAAGAAACACCAGAGTAAAGTAGTGGAATAACACAATTTAAAACTTGAGAAAAACATGGAAAGTTTGTACTAGTGGATCAGAATGTGTTTGAAACTGCAAGATACTTTAAAGAAGAAAAGTGAACCATCAGTTTATATAAATAATTAAGCAGAAAAGTAAAACTGGATGTTGGAGTCAAACACAAAATTAGAAAAAAGGTTCAAAAGACTGCTTGGTTGATGGTGTGTGTGGGGGGGGGGCGGTTATATAACTGGGTCGCAGAAATGAAAAAAGAAGTATCGTTTTTGGCATTCAGAATAAGCAGGAAGCCGAGACGAAGGCCACATTTCCAAATGAATCTTCCCAGATTGATCTTGGCTGAGTCCTGGTTTAGCATGGAGGAGAGCTGGTACTCACTTTCTTTAAAAAAAAAATGTAAAGTCAAGATTTCTTTTAGTCTGGGGATTTCCCTCGAATGTTGCTGATAGAATGAAAAATGGAGTACAAAACTTTAGTGGGGACACAACATTGAAAATGAATGGATGGCAGTGGTTAATGTACAACTGGGACTCCGAGGGAGTAGCATTGGTCAGCCAAGCACAGTAAAATTAAATGCTGCTCGGTTTCCAAAAATGAGGGTCATTTCTCAACTGTGTTTAAAAATGTGTCAACAGCCAGAAAGATGGACTCAACCTGCCAATTACATCTGCTGCCCAAACCCTTTAGAGCATTTAGACATATCTCAAAGTCAAATAGCAATTTATTTTATGTGAAGCCATGCCTCAACCAGAAATGTCTGCCTAATCATGAAAGCAAATGAGTGTCATACATTAGCCCTCACTTGACTCCTTCAAGATCTATTTTCTTCCTTCTCTTCAATCTCTCCATCGGCCCTCCCCTGCCTTTTAGTTCAAGAAAAGCCTGTCGCAAGGAATCAAGTCAAGCAAAAGACATAGTTGAGCACCCGTGACAGGCTGAAAGCCACTCAAATGGGTCTATAATGAGTCTAATAATGGTGTGGGTAAGCATAATTGACTTGAGTTGGGGCCCCAGAGAGCCAAAGAATTCACCAAATGATGACTGCAGCGTGAGCTGGCAGGCGATGATGAGTCTTCATTCGCCATGATACGACAAGGCTGGAGCAGAAGGTGGACAAGCTCTAAGTCTGCCATTCCCCCCGTGGGCCGGGCCGCGAGGGCTGAGCCGCAGTCAGAGCTGCTCATCACTGAGCACTGAACTGGAAAATCGCACATGACTGGATGCTTCCAGAAGGCCTCAGATGGCTCAACGGCGACCCTGTCTTCTTTGAAATAGAGAACCGGGTGACCTCACACCGCCCAGGGAGTACATGTTAACTGCATCTCCCCTTCCCAGAGCGGGCAGGCAGTATGTGTGCTGTTCAACTCTAGTCGAGTGTAGGCTTGTATATGTCTGTGGGCGATAGCACCCCCAAGAAACGAGCGACTTATGGACAGATAATCACACAATCTTCGCTGAAAAGAAAAGTATCTAAACAAACAAACAAACAAACAAGCAAACAAACAGTATGTCTGATCCAGCATTAGAGAGATGTTTGTATCTCCTCTGAATCTCGAGCAGGGTTGTCAAGCATGGTTATGGTTTCCCTCGTGGGGCCATTAATGACTTAAATAGAAATAGATGGCCTCTCATACGATCACATACACACAACAGAATCCAGTGATAAAAAGTTCAACAATTTTCTAATTTATTTTGAAAGTGGAATTGTGACAAAAATATTGCAATATCTTGCTGTTATTAGAAGGAAGACAATTTACAGTTTTGATATTTTTAATAAGAAACATTGAGTTGACACACATGATTTGCCTTTGCGGGCCACGTAAAATAATCTGGTGGGCTGGATCTGGCCCCCAGGCCTTGAGTTTGACACCTATGATATAGAGGCTGGCAGTGTATACTTATATGGTGCTGGAATTATTCCAATGGAGTATATCCATGTAGATTGTAGATTTAGGGCATGACATTTACCTTTAATGGATCAAATTTTACTCGAGTTGTATTGATCATGATCTACGTGCCCTTGTCACTGACCTCTATGTTTCCAACTATTGCTCCAAACAAACATATTCATGATGCCTTTTCTCTGTTGTACAACTCTTCCCTGTCCACCCCCTTGTCTTACGACAAACATGTGGCTGGCACTCACACAGCGTTGTCTAAACTGAGGCGACAGGCTACTGACAGCTCATGTGCCAGAGTGGAACGTGCCAGTAGGCAAGATTTGAGAAAAATATGCACTCTGTCATTTCCTTTCCATATCACTGACGTCATCATTTTGTCAAGAAGCCAATATATGAGTACGTAGCGGATGTATGTGGGACTGTGTGTTTGTATGCGTGTGTTTGAGAGATAAGATGTCTCATAGTGTATGTGGGTGGAGAACATGATATATGCCAGAGCGTATCACAGGAACACAGTGACAGGTGACGAAATATTCCCGTGTCATCGCAACAAAGTCATCAAAAGTTGAAGTCAAATGATTAGATCGCTGCACTTGACGTGTTTTGAATGCACTTTTCGATTTGCACGTTTTGAACCCACACGCTTGCTGTTGGTATGCCCAACCTTTAAACGGCTTCCCCGAACTTAACGTTTGATCCTTCCTGCTGGAAAAGCGGGCTGAAAGATAACATTTCAAGGGAAGCAAAGTGGAAGAAAAACAGCCTGCAGAAAGCCAGGCTGCTGAACATGCTCACTGTCAGCTTCTTTCCTTTAATTTGATGCCTCTGTCTCTACCGCCGGCAGTTGAGACTAATCTCATTGAACGCTAGAAATGAGTGTTGGTGACAGGGATGTCAACAGCGGTTTGTTTCGAGCTCAGCGGGAGAACAGTACCTGCCTGTGTGTCTCTGTTACACAAGTGCCTCCGGCCTTCCCTCCCTTGTGTGTCCAAGTCATTTGGCGTTACTGTCAATCCCACAGGCCAACAGCGACATGCTTAATCACTCTACATCGGTGCCCTGCTTGCGCGCACACACACACACATGCACGCACGCACGCACACACGCACACGCACACGTTTCCTTGGCTGACAGTTTGAATGGAATCCCACCACCGTTTCAAAACATCCTACCCAAAAGCATCTGTTTTCCTTTGAGTGGAAGAGTAGAATGGGAACAGAGGGATTTCCAACAGGTGAGCGTGTACAAGTGTATTGAAGAGCATTCCAGATTAATGCTGAGCAGACTGTCATGTAAGTAAAGTTACAAGACAGAAGCTCCATTGTTCTGCCCATATTCAAAGTCACATTTATGCAGTATCATTTCGTCTTGTCAAGAAAACAGGATGAACGAATACGTTTTTGAATGAGAGGAAATCTTGATTACCTGTCTGCGGAATCCTGCAGTATCTTTGTTAGTACCTGAAGGCAGCACCACAGAAAAGGTAGGTGATTTTTCTTGGAGGGGGGCGGATTTCCATATACTGAAATGTAAGGCCTACTAGACTAGACGAAATCAACAATATGGCAGCTGAAAATAGATAAAGCTGCTCCTTTGTGTAGGCAGACATACTCCGTGTTCATATTTATTGGGACATGGTTGCTAATCACATTTAATGTCCTTGTAAAACTGCTGGAGTGGAAATCTGTGAATGTAAACATAAACATATACCTGACTAAGTTTGCCTTCCTCTGTCCTCTGCGCTTCCTCTGTGTCTCAATTTCTCCCCCATGGTTGTCAGTCACCCAATGGAGCCTGCTGGAAAGACATCCTGCAGGGAGAATAAGGAGGTGGTGGGTGTTAACCGAGGTCACAAGTTCAGCGTAAACTGATGAGAAGAGTTGTGCTTTGGGTTGAGAAAGAAAGTACTATCACGGGGAGATGTTCAGTACACGTGTGTTCTAAGTGGGTGAGTACAAATCCTCGTGACGGCTGAAGCAAGTAAGAGTACAGGGCAGATCCGGTACGGCAGTGAGAAGGAGAATCCGATTCATCTTGATCAAAGGCTTGTGTCAGTGACAAAGGACCGTTTGTTTAGCCTAAGCATGACATGTATCTGAGAGCCATAAATTACAGGGAGAATTAGAGGAGCCTGGTGGATTTCATGCTTGTGTGCCTGTCTGTCTCTTTGGGTGCAGCACACACACGTACATGCACGTATGCCTCCAGAATCGCTCAGACCACACACACTCACACGAGGAGCTGGGAAGGGGTATGCGAATGTGACGTGAGAGGTGATGAAGGCATGTGTCAAGCACTGGATGAGTGGGTGGGGAGGCTGTGAACTTAACAGAGGACTGTGGTGAAATTGTTCTTTAACTCTCAAATATGCATTCCTCAGTGCACAAGGCTCACATTGACAAAGCCGTCACGTGAAAAAGGATTCGTTTTACAGTATTGTTGTGATATGGGCCTAGTAGGTTCACGTTCATAAAAATCATATTTCGCAGACCGAGGTCAAATGGTCAAAGTGTCACATCTATAACTTTCTTTTTTTATAGCTACAGACATAACTCAACAAGCATATCAGCAAAGTGCACAGTCTGTCTGCCTGTGCCAGGATAAAATCTACCAAAACCACGTTACAAAACCTGTGCCGCAACTTTCTTACTGTCAAGAGCGCTGGGGATGTGGAATGGAAAAAGACATTAGCGTGCCGGAATTCCCAGTGAAGCATAACATGGTCTACCAAATTCACAAAATGTGTAAATAAAAAAGAAAAAATTTAGTTGATCTGACGATGTCAACTCTTCCTTCCCCAGCACAAGTCAGGATAATAAATAAAATAAGTGACAGTAAAGTTGCAACACATTGCTTTATTGGCCCACAGAAAGACAAATGGACATTGTGTGTCTGCTCATGACGTTTTTAGGGGCCTAAATTTTGAAATCTTTGAATGGATTGTTGAGGGGATGTTTGTGTGTGTTTTTTTTATAAATTGAATCCAATTCAATCAAAAATGTGTCTGCATATGAAAATCAACTCCTCTTCTTCATGTTAAGGGTATTAAAATTTGCTAAAATAATGGCACAGGAAAAAAAATCAAGGGATGGGCTGGAAACAGTTACCGGAAACAGTAATGTTCTCATTCTTTCCTAACCACTAACCAATGCTAATTTTAAAAAACATGAGTAGCATTTCTCAGTTTCAACATTAATTGTTGATCAGGAAACCGAGTCAAGTGTCGAGTAAGAGTCAAGAAACATTTCAGCAAAGTGTTCTTCTACCACACAACTCCAATTTCCAACGCAAATCAAATTACTACGAAAGTCTTTGTTCGCATATTGACTACATAGCATATCCAGATGGTTTACTTTGGCAAAACTACTGGCCCCAGCTTACTTACTTGAGTGTTAGTTGTTGAACGTGGATTGTTTTGACAAGGAAGTCTGTAGGTGGATGCTTTTAAAAACACAAACAAAAATGTTTCCCTTTTGCTTGTTTGTTGCCATCTAAACATATCATCCACTTTGTCAAATCTGCCTCACGCCCCTTTCCCACTGTTCAGAAAAATATTTTGTGACTACATGTCCTCTGCAAGTGGTTTCCTCCATCTACCTGGTGTTTATTTACAGATATGACAAACCTTTTTTAATATTCATGCCATTCTTTTCTTCTAGATTCAAGATTCAAATTCAAACCAAAGTGTTTATGTACCGTATTTTCCGGACTATAAAGCGCACTGGACTACATGTCCTCTGCAAGTGGTTTCCTCCATCTACCTGGTGTTTATTTACAGATATGACAAACCTTTTTTAATATTCATGCCATTCTTTTCTTCTAGATTCAAGATTCAAATTCAAACCAAAGTGTTTATGTACCGTATTTTCCGGACTATAAAGCGCACTGGACTATAAGGCGAGGGAAGTCTGGGAGTCCCTCCTAAAGCTGCTGCCCCCGCGACCCGACCCCGGATAAGCGGAAGAAGATGGATGGATGGATGGATGGATGGATGGACTATAAGGCGCACCTTCAATGAATGGCCCATTTTAAAACTTTGTCCTTATATAAGGCGCACTGGACTATAAGGTGCACCATTAATGCATCATGTCAGATTTTTAATCCAAATCAAATCATTCTCCATTTTATCTTTTTTATTTCAACTTCAGATGCAACAAATTACTTTATAATCATAAAATAATGATCCATAGTCTTTTTGATTGATGATTCATAGTCTTCAGCGGGCCACATATGATTGATTTCATGACACAATGCTTCGGGCCAGTTTAAATTTAGGAATTTGGTCCATATATAAGGCGCACCGGACTATAAGGCGCACTGTTGGCTTTTCAGAAAATTTTAGGTTTTTAGGTGCGCCTTATAGTCCGGAAAATACGGTATATGGATGTGTGTTTGTGTGTGTGTGTGTGTGTGTGTGTGTGTGTGTGTGTGTGTGTGTGTGTGTGTGTGTGTGTGTGTGTGTGTGTGTGCGTGTGTAGTGGGGCGGATTTAGATGTTGTCATGATGTTATTACTAATAGTGATGTGTGTGTGCGTGCGTGCTTGCACGTGCGTGCGTGCGTTGTCAAGTGCAATTAGTTGTTGAAAAGGTTACAGTGTACTTTGCGTATGTACCTTATGCAACCTTTCTGCCTGCTCTGCTTGGATGACATTTGTTTGAAGTTGTGTGCCAAAGCCATCATCTGTGTTTACGCTGTGCTGACATGTTTGGCAAAACATTTCAATAGCAATTATCTAGTAATCAAAAAATGACAGATGAATTAAGAAAAATAGTTGGTGAGCTGATTAGGTATGACGTTTGATCTGATGACTTGAGATCCTTCCAAGCCTAACTCAGTCAATCAGTTTGTTTGTGAATGAAAAGCATTTTGTGGGAACAAAATAATCGAGCCTCCAATGTGATACTGGAGAGCACTTTTCTGGAAGGCCAGTGAAAAGGAGGGGGGGAAAAAACGTGTAATGAATTTAAATGGTGGAAAAAAGGGGGGCCAAGATTTGACAAATTAGTTTGAACACTTTTGACTGTCAAGCTGTTAATTTATGACTGTGCAAACTTCCAAGTGTTTACCTTGGAAGCCTAACACAGAGGCCCACAGCTCTTGGAGGTGACTGCTAAATGAAATATGGAGGCAGCTGGGCTATTTATTTATTTATTTCCCTGCCTGGCGCTTTCACAGCCCTATTTGTTTTAATCCTCATGAGTGTTGTAGGAGAAACTGATTCCTGTTCACATTAATAAAAATAATATTTTGCAGAGCGAGGTCTAATGGTCAAAATGTCACATCTATGACTCTTTCTTTTTCCTAGCCACAGACATAACTCAACAAGCTGCTCTTATATTTGCTTCACTCCGAGCTGCCAAGGACAAAGCTTTATTTAGTTAGTCCTACCTTGACTTGCTATATGCAGCCTAGATGACAACAGCAACGGATTATTACATTGCCTGATCACAACTTTATCTTTGTAGTTTGCAGTTGTGTAGAAAGGCAATGTATTTTACAACACTTTCAAAGTCAGTCAAAATATTAAATAAACATTTGTCATTATGGCTCCATGCAGTTCAGCACCACTGCGCGATCAATAATGAATGTCAAATCATCACTTCTCTGTCGGTTTCAAATAAAACCAAGCACTATTATCTTTATGAGGGCAGATTTTTTATACATGCCGCTTTTGATAAAGATAAAGTGTTGTTGCTCTAAATGTGCTCAATTTAGAAGCCAATGAGTCTACATCTTCAGTGGTGCAGTGAGTCCACAAATACACACAAGCCATACTTGGGCTGTGGCCACACATACAATGGTATTTTTAAAAATATACTTTTTGGCGCACTGGGGTCAAATGAATTCCATCCACGCCAGTGATGTTTAAAAAGGGGACGAAAATACCAAAGCAACAGGTGGTGTCACGGCCCCTACACAAAAAAACCCAAGTATATATAAAATACCCCAGTGTAAATAATAAAAATTAAATTAAATTAAAAATTGAATATATATATATATATATATATATATATATATATATATATATATATATATATATATATATATATATATATATATATATATATATATACGTATATATACATATACATACGTTCAATTAACTTGACATGTCATCACCGTGCTTTATACTGGCTAAACAATGAATGAGCTACGGAAACTGTTGGTCCCCTGAACAAATTTACCAGTACTTTTGGTGCTAAAGAAGTTATTCCTGATCTTGGAGAACTTCAGAAGCTCTTTATCTTGCCGCTTAACGCACATCGCCAACCTCCCCCTTCCCTCCTATTCTCTCTGGGATCACTCCTCTCTGAAGCGTTTGACTGAAAACATGTGCTCTTTAATCACCAGGGTGACAGACCCTACCCTGCATTTGTGCCTCTGCCCCACTGCAACAATAAAGGCAGGGTCATGCTCAGTGTCAGCTCCAGGCATAGGGGTTGGAGGGAGGAGACGACTTAAAGATAGACACCAAGAAAGAAAAGATAGATATGGTTCATAGCAATGAATTGTACGTTGTCTTCTTTTTGCCCAAGTGAGAATGTGTTTGTGTGTGAGTATGTGTGTCTGTGTGCGTGTTTGTTTCATCAAGATCGAGGTTAGGGACTCACAGGATCCCATGACCTTTTAACCTGGGGGACCTTGTGCTTCTGTTTGTCTGGCTGATTGACAAATGAAGGAGAAGGCAACAGGGTGTGTGTGTCTGTTTGTGTATGTGTGTCTGTTTGTGTGTGAGTGAGCAACTTATTTGCTATATAACAAAAAAAAAAAATTCCAATCAACTATTTCCCAATATTATATCATGAAATTCCCATTTCAGCATGCAAGAACACGCCTTGTTATATGCGTACAACTTTGAGCATGCAAGTGTGTGTGTGTGTTTGTTTCTAAATTCTTTTGGAGTTCACGGTGAGGCCAGGCCCCATGGCGCAATGCGGGAGGGGGGGGGGAGGCCATTTATTACACAGCGGTGACACAGGGACAGCCGGGGCCTGTAATTGATGCCTCCTTTGCGGCAGGAGAGCCTCTCAGTCAGGCAGCAAAGGAAAAGGGTCACTGTGCAGACAGGCCAGAGGGTGAGGTGGACCTAAGGAGGAATTTACTCCAAAACACTCACCTTGATCATATTTGACGGCTTTTGAACTTTTGAGACTGACTTCATGTCTTAAATTAGGTCTGACATCAACACGATAACAATTCTTGGAAAAACCTCCTAAATACCTGAGCGACACTGTCAGAATTAGTGACTCAGAGGACATTTTCTGCACAGGTATAAAGCAAAAGAGTCTTTAACCTCCAGGAAGGCAATGGGTTTTCTTGGGCAGTTTTATTATGGAATGTTTGAGTCACGAAGCAGAAAGTTGTGACGGGTCTTGCTCCGGCAGTTCTTATGACTTTCTGCTACTTTAAGCCATCGTCCATAGTTTGAATTCCATCATTTAGAGCTGATGGATGGTCACACGCGTATTATCACTTGTGAGGTCCTTCACTGGTGGAACATCTGTTTAAATATTCTCTGTGACGGATGAGGTAGTTCATTGACCTGTTGAGGGCATTTCCACACTGAGTAAGATTTGGGCCATTTGCAAGTGAACACTACCTTATTGTACATCTGTCTTCTGTG
Organism: Syngnathus floridae; assembly: GCF_059516105.1. NCBI lineage: Eukaryota > Metazoa > Chordata > Actinopteri > Syngnathiformes > Syngnathidae > Syngnathus > Syngnathus floridae. Next base: position 13,680,872 of record NC_142417.1, on the reverse strand, counting down.
CTACACTTAGCTCAGTATACATTCGTATGTGTTGTAGGCTATTCAAGTCAAGTGTGCATTTGGTAATGTAGTAAAGTAATCAAAATAAAAATGAAATTAAATTATCAAAAACCTTTTCAAAATAAAACCATTTTGAAAATGCTTATTGTATTACATTTTCCCGGACAAAAACTGACAAGCCCAATTATGCTTTCTTGATCCGTTATTTCAGGGGTGTCAAACTTATTTTTGTCGATGGCCCCATCATAGTCATAGTTTGCTTCAAAGGGCCATTAAAATTGTCAACCCAAATAAATGTATGAAGGTTTCATATTGTACATATAGCATAGGCTACACAACAAACTGATGAATAACAAGCTTTCAAAACAGAAACTAATAAAAACTGTTCAAATATTTAAAAATGAAATATTGAAATTAAGTAAAAATAAAAATCATTTTAAAAAATGGATGGTAATAACAAATTGCTAAAGAAAGCTCTTTTTCAAAAGTGAAAACAATTTGAAATTTTGGAATTGACATGAATTCGATGCACAATCTGTCTTCGCGGGCCACCTGAAATGATGTGGTGGGACGTATTTGGCCCCCGGGCCTTGACTTTGACACCTGTGCATTATTTGGTTGATGAAATCCAATACAAAATGTACAACCTCATTGTAATTCACAGAGAGGGGTTTCTGATATCATGGTTACCTTGTCACTTTGAATATTACAAATAGCTCCAGCTCTTATGAGGTTGGTGTCAAGATCATCTATGTTATTCTTACAATACTGTGTTAATATATTTCAAGTAAATCATGGTTGCTACGTGTTTTCGCTCAATTAAATTGGGGAAAAGATGCAACCACAGGATTCCATTTTAGATATGAGCAACGTGTCAGATAGAAGTCTTGAGCGGAAGCAGCAGTCAGATGGAGAGCGTGCCCGGCTGTCAGCTGAGGAAGAGCGATGGGCTGCCAAGCAGATGGACTCCCCCTCGTCAGGGTCCTTTCACTTCCTGTGGTTGTCCTTTGATCTGCCTGATGACTAATGACTCCCCAGTGAAGAGCAAGGCAGGCAGACAGGGATCTTTATGTATGTGCGTGTGTGTGTGTGTGTGTTTGTGTGTGTTTGTGTGTGTGTGTGTGTGTGTGTGTGTGTGTGTGTGTGTGTGTGTGTGTGTGTGTGTGTGTGTGTGTGTGTGTGTGTGTGTGTGTGTGTGTGTGTGTGTGTGTGTGTGTGTGTGTATGAGAGAGGGCTTTTACATGTAGTACAGGGGGAACCTCTTTGGTGGCTTTCACCCCCCCCACCGCCACCACCCCGCACTTTGCTCTCCTGTAGCAGCAGAAGATGAAGAGGAGAAGGAGAAGAGGTGTTTGAGGAGACAGGGGTGATTGAGAGAGGCCAGTGAAGGAGGTCAAACACGGGGCAACAAGAGACCAAGTAACCCACACGCTGTGACGATACACAAAGATAGCCTACATGACCTCTCGGGGTGACTTGTGATATGCACTGGTCTTAACTGATGATGGGAGTCATAGAAAATAAATGAAAGAGACCACTTGGACACAAATCTCATCCTACAGCTACACGATGACATGGACTTTGAAAACAAAAATGGCCTTTGTGTTTTGGAAAAATGTCATATCCAGATACAGTGGTACCCTGACTTGTGAGGTTATTTCATGACTAAGCTCCTAGCTCAATTTACTTGTATAGCAAATCAGCATTTCTTATTGCAATGATTTGCCCCTACAGTTAAAAGAGAAATATCATTTAATGAATTAAAGCTGTGTAATTGTTTGAAAACATGATATTACGTAAAATAGAAATGAATACGTTCCATAATAGTGCCTTTAAGAGGCGTGGCCAAGTTAGTGACTTAAGAAAATTGGCCATTTAGTCTGCGCGTCAGTGTCTGAGTATGAGTGATGACTTCATGTAGCTGCTAGCAAATGGTCTCATTTTCTAATTGCGTAATTGACCATTTCATCCGTTTAATAAATGGCTAAAAGTGCACTTTGTGACTTTCTTCTTCTTTCTTTTTTTTTTTTTTACTAAACTGAAGCACCCTTGCAACCCAAATATTGGCTCGCAACACCAAAGAGAAAATAAATCAAGCAACATGTGACTCACAAAGTTCACATATTGAGGAAAAGACAAGAATAAGTTTATACAAAACTTGAAGAAACAAAATTTATGGAAATGCTGGACTATGCATGCCTGGCCAGTAATTTGCACACATGTCCACTACCTACTAATAGTCTTTATTAGGTCTTTATTTAATTTTTTTATTTCTTAAATACGCTTCATTATGTGAGGTTTGATGATTTGTCATGAGAAATGTGTGTTTCCACTAGAGGACATTTTCAAAAAGCTCTAACTCCGCACTTTCTTTGCAAAGCTTTATAAACGCCTGTGACATTTGCAAAACTTTGCATTTAAACTTTTCAACTCTGCCTCTAAAACACTGTTATGCATTCTCAAAATATAATGATTGTGTTGCGCCCCTTAGATGACATCTTTCTGTGTTGTTTTGTTTTTCTTCCCAATGACAATGACTTTGCAAAGAAAAGAGATATAGAGTCCCTGCCGCAGCACGGATGGAAAGTGAAATGAAATTAGAACCAGGTGTGTGAAGAATGGGAATAAGAGGGAACAGACAGAAAGCGTAGGAGGTGGCTGAGAGCTGACCTAAGCAAAAGGCTAGCAGGTCAATCAGGGGTCAGTGGGTACAAGAGGAGGGGGCTGGTGAAGGTGAGAAGGTGAATGGAGGGTAGAAGACAGAGGTTGATGTGTTAGTTTAAACAGGTCACCGCTCAGCTAGTCGCCAAGGGAAGTGACCCCGTGCTTGCTTCTGATTGGTTGACCGTTTAGCTAGCGGGGCACTTAAGCCACTTTCGCTTTGGCTGACTGCGCCTTTCGTGTGGATTCATTGCCGTGGAACGGGATGAGTGACAGTGCTGCTTTGGTGGGATGTCTTGATCTCACCAATTACTGGAGCCGGGGCCTTTTGTTGCCTTCCTGCCAGCCCTTGTCAGAGATCACACGGGCCGTCAGTCAGATGCGCCTTCCCACAGAGATACGGAGTGATTGACAAGCACACCGATTGACAGATTGCTGCTGTAGCTGTGTGTAGTGTAAATGACTGCTGCTAGTTCAGCATGGGGTTAATGAACAAAGATATTTCACTCCCTCATTGGCTGGTGAAAAATAGCTTAAGCCCTAAAGTCATGAAGGGCTTTTGTGATTTAGGCACTCCTGGCATTCTTACATGACACAAAGTAAACGGAACTTAATGCGAGTTTTAGGCGATATGTCAGTATTTCTAACCCCAAGACACTTTTTTTCCACTTGCTGGTTTTATTTGCACTTTCTGGATGGTCTGCCTAAAGGTGACACAGATGACTCAAACATTTCCATAAGAAAATAGAGCAACGTGGCTAAAGTGTCACCGAATGGCCACGTTAGGTCAGGAGTGTTCCAACCTTCAAAAAAAACAAAAAAACACACCCTTTGACATTCAAATCAATAAGCTGGGCCTGCAATTTGTCCCCGGGACTCCAGTGAACTTTTAACACTGACAACTTTGCTTTGAAGAATGCAAATATGATCCACCCCTCTTAAAACGTTTATAGGGAAGGCAGCGGCAGCAGCGCTGCGTCTAAACACTTGCAGATGATTTATCACCCACAGGATCCTTCGGCACGGGTTAAAAGCAGATGAGGAGCAAACTGGGCTGGATCAAAGATAAACACAAATAAATCTGGTGAAAAGGAGAGAGAGAGAAATGGGCCATGGGCCGGGAAGGATGTGGAAACGGGAGGTGGAGGCAAAGAGGGGAGTGGCGCTTAGTTGATTTATGGGCCTTTTGGTATTTAAATCACCCACATACAACAGCCCTTCTCGTGAAACCTCGCTCCTGCTTCGGTTTAACCCCTAGCTGCTCATTTGGGATACACTGGTGCCGATTGGGTTTTTGACCCCGGCCGGCCAATAGGACTGCTCTGCCGCCAACTCCTCAATCACGGCCAACTGCCCAGAAAGCAGCAAAAGCACGCTGGCCAGAAAGTCGCAGCCGTCACCCCTGACAACTCATTGTCTGAAGGCCTACTTTTGCACTGGTAGCAGAAAAGGGCGGGGGCTTGGCTTACAGGGTGTCAAAATGATGTAACGATGGCGGCCAAGCCATGAAAGGATGGCTATGTTTCATTTTCCAAGAAGTGTGAAAGAACAGGAGGAAGGAAAGAGACGTCTGGAAGGGATAGGCAGCAGGAGAGAGGGAGGCGGTGAATGAGCAATATATGAGTGTTGAGAGAGCAGTGGGGGGAAAAAAAGAAGGAACGCCAAGGCTTCAGGTTTGATGTGGGCGTTTTTTTGACAGCTATAATTCTCCAGCCTACAGAATTTCATCAACACAAGTTGTGTTAAAGCTGCGCCGCAGGGCTGCGGCCCTTTCAAGTCCCAAGCTCTGACAGGTAGATTTATTAGTCCTGAAATTTGTACAGATCAGGCATCACTCATGGCAAACTGTCAAAGTGTCAAGGCTGCAATGTTCCTGCAGGGGCCCTTTTGCTTTTTCTCTGCCTTTCTGCTGGGACACAAGGTTTCTCACCACAAATCCAGCATGAAACATTATCGCTGTGTGAGCCAGAATATGAGGAGCAGAATTCAGATCCCACTTAAGTCATCGTAGCCAAACATTTTTGACATGGAGAGGAAATAAAGAGCGACATAAATCACAGAGAAGTACATTTGTCAGAGATTAGCTGAAAAAAATGGGAAAGTATTATCGAGAAGGGTTTTTTTTGCCAGTTTGACGTATGGCTAGTTTTTGGGGGGGAGACATGCTTTAAACTTCAGTAAATCCTGTCATTGCCCCACATCAAATTATCTGCTGTGAATATGTGCACTGCAAAAAATGGTGGCTCATGTGATATCTATCTGAATTATTTTCAACATAGTAATATCGTAACGGTAATTGTTAAAAATGTACATTTTATTTGTGCTACTAAATGCCAATGAATTATTATTTTAAATGCAATAACTGATATACCTCATTTTTCTTTCCTGATTTTTTTTTCTCTCTCTCTCCCCCTCCCTCCCCCTCTCAGGGACTTTTTCCTTGCCTCAGTTGCCTTAAGGCTTGATCCTCTGGGGTTCAGGTCTTTTTTTTTTTCAATGCGTGAGAAGTGTGGTTGAAGACCTTCGCCACTTCTTTGATGTGAATTGGAGCAGTACGAATAAAATGGACTTGCCTTGAAATCACCTTAAGCCAATTCTTCCTCAGAGGAGGTTGGAGAGAGCATAAATCACACAAGGGTGCTGAGTGACAGACGGAAAAAGGAGGAGAAGGCGGCAGTAAACACGGGGCATGTGCAGGTTAAACTTCACATGACTAGATTTATGACCTGGTGCAAGCTGTTGGTTCACAACAGGATAGTCCCACTCACCGAGGTGTACAACCTTAAAAAAATAAAAAGAAGGAAAAAGAATGGAGGAGGGCAGGTTGGAGGCGGAGCAGACCCGTTACCAGAGGAGGGAACTGAGTCGACTCCCATGGCTGCCTGTTACGAATTCCCTTTAGCCTGACATCTGGCTCTGATATTTCAGAGTTAATTAGTCTTATTGGGGTTGTCTGAAGATAAATCCATCATCCAGCAAAGAACACAAACATTTTGAAAAATGAAAAGAAGTGAGGTGACACATTGTTTGAAATCTGTTGATGGGAGTGAGCAGTTTGGGTTAATGTAGAAGATATTATTTTGTCTGTGTCTTATTTATTGGGCCTACTGAGTGGGAGGCTTTCCCCTATCATTAGGTAGAAAAAGTACTGCATTCAAGTGAAACATCAGAGAAAACTTTTGCAGCGGCTTCTTAAGGAAATGTTTGTGTTTCTCTTATCTAATGGACTCATCCAGTGAAGAAGATTCTGAGCAGCAGTATCTTTTCTCTAAGGAGTAAGGCTTTGGTTTGTGGTTTGCATCCCACTGAGGAAAACATGATGTTAGTCTGGTCCCCAACGATGTGCACTTGAGCAAGGCCCTGATGACCCACACTAGTGTTAATAGATGTACTGCTGTTGGCGTGTTCCTGTACTTTTGTGTGATCTAGATTTTTGAATAAATAAAAAAATGGTGTAAGCTGAACTATTTAGTTTGATGCAGTAAAGAGCGCTACCTCAATTATTCATTGCAGTAAAACATTTCCAACATTTTAAAAATTTGATCAAAGCAGAAGTTATCGCCAAAATGCAATCAGTTACCAAATGGGCCCCAATACACATACCGTTCGTTGGTGGTGCACTATTTGTGTTTTTAGTCTTGTTCTCAGCACACTGGAATTGAGACCTACTTTTTGATCCGTTGAAGTTGAGAGCATAGCAAAGTCTCATAACATTTGAGAAAGTGTGGTGTTCTTTGAAATAAACATGAAATTGTCAGTATAACGTCTAAAACATCGTATTCACACACGCTGAAATTTTATTAAAGTGTATTCTGGGTAAAGTACATAATACAATGGATTAAGTCAGCCTGGTGCTGAGGAGTGAGTTTTAAAAAAAAAAAAAAAAAAAAAAAACAATGACTGGAAACCAAATTGGTGTCTGTCAATGAGGAAAAAAAGGGAAGATGAAAGAACATGTCAAGGGAATGATGATATCTCTTCTAGGCCTGGGGCACATGCACATCCACATTCAAGCACACCAACACACAACCTCTGACAGAGTTTTAATAAAACCTGTCCGACGCCCTCTCCTTTGGTAAAGTGAGTGATGGCCTGGATAGATTCCAGCACAAGCTATGCACTGCAACACTCGCGCAACACACACACAGCAAGCCAACAACATGAGGTATGGACGTCACTCATTCTCGTTTGTCTGCTTGTCTGTTCATCTCGTGTGTGTGTGTGTGTGTGTGTGTGTGTGTGTGTGTGTGTGTGTGTGTGTGTGTGTGTGTGTGTGTGTGTGTGTGTGCGTGTGTGTGTGTGTGTGTGTGTGTGTGTGTGTGTGTGTGTGTGTGCGTGTTTATTAATGACAACAACTATTTTACTGTAAATGAATCCAAGATGCAGCACGGTGGAGCACTGGTTAGCACCTCCGGCTCACAGTTCAGAGATTGGGGGGGGGTTGATACTCCAGCCCACCCTGTGTGTTTTTTTTTTCATGCATTGGTTTTCTCTGGGTACTTTGGTTTCGTCTCACATCCCAAAAACATGGTAGGCTGATTGAGTACTTTAAATTGCCCGTAGATTAATCCCAAGACCAGAAGCAAAAGTTTTGTCCATCTGTCTATTCATCCATCTGTCTGTCCATCCATCCATCCATCCATCCATCCATCCATCCATCCATCCATCCATCCATCCATCCATCCATCCATCCATCCATCCATCCATATATCCATCCATCCATCCATCCATCCATCCATCCATCCATCCATCCATCCGCCCGTCCGTCCGTCCGTCCGTCCGTCCGTTCATCCATCCATCCATCACTCCATCCATCCATCCATCCATCCATCCATCCATCCATCCATCCATCCATCCATCCATCCATCCATCCATCCATCCATCCATCATCAAATACTTTGCACAAATTGCACAAATAAGTGAACCACCATGCCACCGGATAAAACTATATAAAATGTTTGGTTTGTCTATACTGCACATTTTCAAAATAGGGGGTGGGTCTGTAACATATTTCTGCAATGACTAAGAGATCGCTGTCCATGCTCTCCATGACGTGACCACAACGTTGTTCTTTACTCTTGTGCACATTGGTGGATGGAGCTATTTTCCTCTGTGCAGTTGCTTGTGAACTACTGTGGACAGAATATCAATATTTGTGGAGTCAACAGGATGAGCTTGTATTTGATGGAAGCCCTCCAACATCTAATTACCTGCAGGACAAAGTTTATATGTTTGTGTTCAGGAGAAACCAAAGGAGGTCAAACATCTACGTACAAATGAGGTCTGGCTACTTGATATAATCCTGGCTTGCACACCAACAAACCTCTCAGCAAATCAAGTGTGCGTATGTTTGTCGTCATGAGTGAACAGCCTTGGCCCAATTACTAAAATGCAATTGGTTAGTTACTAGTTCCAAAAAAATAATTGAATTAGTAATTAAATTACTTCTTCATAAATATAACTAGTTACTTGGAAAAGTAATTATTGCATTACATTTTCAAAACCGTTAATGATGTCAAAGAATTTAGACTTTTGAGGAGGTGTCAATACAGTTGCATAAAGTAGAAAAGCATAGACCAGTGCTTCATTTACTAATATTTATTGAACAACAATGTTCCCCTTCGGTAAAATGGAACCAATTGTCAGGTTGTCCTGCCACTGTGCATGATAGATAGGCCTTCATGTATTCCCAAAGGAAGTCGACCAGTAGGGCAAAAGATCTAAGGATGACCACCGACCGCCACGTCTTTACTTGATGTATTGACTCTGAGGGATGCATCACCATTTCCTGCTTTTCAAAAGACAGGAACACCATTTGTTTTCGCTTCCTCTACACCTATCAGTAGGTGCACATGGTCAAACTGGTGTAAGACTTTTTCAGACTTCCTTTGAGTATCATGAATGACCTTTCGGAACGTGCACATTTACTTTTTAGAACTGAATAGATGAGGATGCAAAGAATTTATTTGAATGTTTCTTTGAGCGTGACTGCTCGTTTGATGGTCAGTAAAATACATAGTCATCATGTTTTATGACTTTTTTCATTCATTCATTTTCAAAACAGCCTTTAATGCTGATGTGATAAAGTGTCTCACATAGTTTTATAGCCTTTGGCCGCTAAAACAGATTGCTGCATTTCATCCACACCTGGCATTCGGTTGACTTAATATATGGTCAAATATTATTTGGAATTTGTTTTTATCTTATCAGCCTAAATCAGTTTCCATGAGATGAGACTTGTACAGGTTTGATTTGGAAACCTCACATCTATTTTACAATTGACTCCCCTCAAGGAAGAACATCAATGAATTTATTTATTTTTCCACCTTCAATTTATCTCAGCACATCAGGAAATTTGAATTTAATTTGAATTCCTCAAGGCTTTTGGCAAGTTAGTGAAAACTACTGTTTTCTCCAATTTCAATGATGACCAAAGAGCTACTTGTTTCTTGTTTTCTGCTCCACTGCATTCCTGTGAGATACTTCCAAGGCCTGTTTGTATGGACAGAAGCCCACGTGTGCACCCTGAGTGTCTCAGCTGTGCTGCCTGTCAGTCAAGAAAGGGCTTGATGAAAGGAGCCCCATTCCTCCACCTCCCACAACCAACACCTCCTCTGTTCCCTCTCGGCCCTGACAGCATGGCTGACCCCTTTTCCCCCTGTCAGCACTCAGGTATAATGTGAACTGTCACCAAGGTCCATTCCACCCCAGGCAGAACCCAGCAGCTGCATGGTTGTCTTTGGCGAAGGCCGGTGGGCAAGGAGGGAGGGCTCATTCTGTTAGGTCACAAGCTCCAGGTAAAAGTTCACTATTAGTAATAACAGCAAGACAACGTCCGAATCCGCCCCCTCCACACACACACACGCACACGCACACACACACACACAAACACACACTTTGGCTCTTTAGCCATTCAAGTAGTTTTTACATTAGACTATTGTGTATCGACAGAATACCTGAAGCTAATAAGGCTCAGGGCTGGGACTTGAGTGCCAGACCCATGCAAGCCTGGATAAAACAGGAAGTGTCAGAGAGGGCCCTTAGTCCATAAAAGGCCAAACCCAATTTTCATTAAAAATGGTGACCCTGAGAAAAGGTAAAATCAAGTTATAGGGTTCTGGACTTACCAACCGTTTAACCTTTTACTATTTGCATTGGCAGTAAAGCGTATGCATTTAACAAAGCCTTCAAGTGGTGACCCTCCCTCTTTGGTGGTTTTCACGCTGTCAGAAATATTTGTGTTATGTGAACTAAATTTGACCCGCCATATTTCTGATGTTTTCACAGTTATGCCTTCCAGCCTCACAATGTTGGGTCTGGCAATGTGGAATTTGTTCCAGTTATTGTGCTGGGGTTGAACATAATATTGTTTTGTACTCATTTTAAATAAATCCTTTGAACCAATCGTGATTGCCCAATTTACTAGTAGATCTTAACTTTTTATTCAGATAAAGCTCAGTGTTATTGTGATGTTAACTGTACTCAATTAAGGCCTTTGTTTTATTGCACATCTACTGTATATTATGTCCTGTACATATGTTTGGTTATAGATTGTGATTCAATGTGCTGCAGGCTGTGAAAGGACGGACCCCATTAGAAGCAAAGAGCGCTATTGGCCCTGCAGTGGCCAGGGTTGCTGACTTGCGGGATAATTTACTGCCCCTTCATCGTGGCGGAATGTGTTTGTAGCCAAGCATAATGGAGGCCATCCATTTTGCCTGTCGGAGGACGGAAACATTTTTTCCCCCAACTAACATAGAAAGGAAACTTGATCAATTACAGTTTTGTATTAATGGAGGTCAATAATTAAAATACAAATTGAGCTCGGAAGAAAAAAAGGCATCATGGGAAAGCCTTCATAGCTGTCGGCCACTTGTTGCAATTCGGGCCAAACTTTACACAGTTGAATTTTATTGATTTATTAGTTAGCTTATTCCTAAATGAGAAGGTGTCTTGAGCCACCAAAACCGACTTTGTTCCTCTGCAGTGAACTCTCGATCTCTCATACCTTGTTTCAAAGTTTCAACAAAAGTTTCTACTATGGGCAGGTTTGAAAATAAGATTGGAGCTCATTCACTCCGACTCAAAATGGTGTTCGGTTAGGATGATGGATGGATAATTCAGACACAGTATAAAAGCTGTCAAAAAAAACAACAAAAATAAATGAGTTTGTCGTTAAAATACCTTTGTCCATGCAAATTTCTGTTAGCCCGTCTATAGCATTTCACATAATATGGTAAAGAAGGAATGGGGTCGAAATACAAAAAGTCCTGCCTAGCTACAAAAACAGATATGCTCAAACCTCATTGAATAAAGTACATAAGCAGACAAGTATATTCACATATTAAATCAATGAAAGAAACATTTTAAGCATATAATTATACCTACACACCAAATCAATAAAGAAGACATAACTAGACATTTTTGATAAGTGGTAATGAGAAAGGTTTTTATAACTTTATGATCTGATATATATTTCTGAGCACTTTGAAATAACAAATGTTTTTTGATATATTGCCTGAATAGCTTAATGACCCTTAAGGAACTGTTTAATGGATGCCTGATGATTTTCTAAATCACGGACACTGCCAAAGTCGTCGAAAAATGTTCAGTACTTGATTGTATCTTATGTTTTGACTAATGCTAGACGCCAGTTTTCGATTACTACTGAACGTTCTAGACAGAGGGAAATATTTTGCCTAACAAAGAAAAGATATGGTTGAAAGCATGATTAAACGAAGAATATGATGACGTAAGCAAGTACATGGAGATCAAAAGAACAAACAAAAACATGGTAAGTGGTGAGTACAAACTTTGCATAGTCAGGGAACATTAATAAAGCGATGATGTCACAGCCAAAAGCTCACATAATTCCGTACAAAATGACAAAATTGAAAGAATGATGAATGGATGAGGTGGAACAATGTATGTGCAAGAATGGAGGAGAATGTTTACAGGAAGCTCACTTGGAGATAAAACCAGCAGGTGCCAGAGGGCGACAGCTCAGCCAAAGATGATCGTAAAGGCTGAAAGACGGAAAGGAAAACAACAGCCCCCACACATTGAATCGCCCATAATCAGCACCCAACCGCACGGAACCAGCTCTCACCGAACCAGCACCCACTCCCATGGAATCAGACTCTCCTGCGAACTTGCCCCACCCCAAAGACTCATCACCCATCAAACTCGGCCCACACTGGCATGTGCAACTGAATATAAGCTGACCAAATAACCTTGAACGTTGCCTTTTCTGAATGGAGACTTTCCGCTATTGAAAGGCCCAGCGCTGTATTGTACTTTCCTGAAAACAGAGCTTTCTTAGCAAGAATTGTGATTGAACTCAACCAACCTGTGTAAGTCTAATTTCTGCTTCAGTGTCTTAGCATTTTCCTAAATCTGAAGAAATCAAACGAGCACGCAGTCAGTAAATTAGATAACAGATGATTTGCAATAGCTTTTGCCGTGAGGCGCAGATAGCGCGCTCCCTAAGTTGTGGACAAAATCCAACAGTAACGTAAACAGTTTCATATTTTAACAAGGCATCATTTGGGAGTGACACACAAATAGGTCAAAGCAATCCTGTGTTCCGTCTTATGAGAACTGTGTGGGCAATTAAAGGAAATTACAAGTGTGTTTTTTTTTAAAAGGTTAAGTGTGTTGTATTAAGCCTAAAAGTGTTTATAGTGTGTGGGAGTGGTACAACTATATAAAGGAAACGTGTTTCTTTGTTCTTGCAGTATCAAATATTTTCACAGGTGGGTCCGGAATATGTCTCCTATAATAAAGCACTGCACTGTATTGAAAACAAAATGATTTATTGCTGCACCAACCCCCCCCCTTTCGAGATTAAACCCTTACTCCTCAAGACTGTTTGGCAAGGTTAGATCTTACTTGGTTTGGAAAAGTGCTTTGTGCTGCAAAACGAGGACACATTTGCGGCCCTCGAGATCATCAAAGTTGCCCAACCCTGACTTAAAGGACGGTTCAGTTAAGAGAAGGAAAAGGCATGGAGCAGTCCTGGACTCCCTGGGTAACATTGATGAATCTTTTCAAAGGCAAACCGGGCAGGAAAGAAAGTATCTAAATATATCCCATTAAACATTATTCAAAGACCTCAGTGTTAGTCTGCCTCCTGAGCATTTTCATGCCTCTGGCAGTTGGAGGGGGGAAATGGTGTGCAACGTCTCTCCTCTGTTCCTCTCTAGAACTGTCACATCGACCTTCACTGAGAGCCGCAGAGGAGAATAGGCTTGGAGGATGTTGGCGTGCAAGGGATATAAATCAAAACATACAACTCTACCTTGATGTGAGTTTGAATTTGCGTGTGCAATGTGATTGCTGACTACGTACACTGCCATTTTATTGAATTCCCTATGCTCTCCCACCGGTAGCTCGTCTCCATCTTGTTGAGATTTGTCTGGTTACTCTTGTTAGCAGCACGGCGAGAAGGGAAGTGGCTGTGGCTGTCAATGAAATTTACATTGTCTGTAGAGAGCAATCAGAGCACAGCAGCTTTATTTATGCCACATTAGGGGATTTGCCTGTGCTGCCTTCTCCTGGTTCAATCTATCAGATGGCTGTTTTCCAATTTCACTTTATTGGAACATGCCCTTGAGAGAGTGCTGAATAGCCGATGTGTTTATGTGTGTGTGCAAAGCTTTTATGACTGTGATGCTTTTGCAGAGGAGTGTGTTTGCATGTTTTCTCTCAATTTGGGATGATTTTGAATCGAGTGTATGTCCATCTGTTTTGGTATGTTCATTCAATAGCTTAAGTGTGATAAGCAAAAGGTAAAAGCTGACTCCACTACTAAACTAAGCAATTTTTTTCTCTCATGGGTTAACGGGGTGCTGAAATTATAGTTTAGAAATATGTTTTAACTCGGGCTATTAGTTTAACGGGTTAATTACATAAATTAATTACGCTGCAAATGAACTCGCTATAAAATTAAGACAATTAATCTTGAGTATTTTTCACTGTATTTCTATTGCATTTTTGAATAATACACTGGCTTAATTGGTTTGCTGCTTTGATTGACCTTTTTTCTTTTGAATTTCATTTAGAAAGCACACTTCACCAATAAAAATGTGCATTTCAAATCTTTGCTTCTTGGTATTTTCAATTGATTAGTCATGCACTAACATTTTGTAATGTCCCAGAATTTAAATTATTTAAAATATATATATCGTTTCGGGATCGATAGTAAATTGGTGGAATATAATGAGATACATACTCAAACATACTTTTTCCACAGTCTTTTGGTGCTGCTCATAGCATTTCGGTAACAATGAGCATATGGGAAAGAATACATAGCCGCAATCAACATGCATGACGGCGTTATGCCCGTAGGGTCCAAATGTCTCCTTTGGGGAAATGTATACCTTATATTGCATGTACCGTCTTTACTGCACACACTTAATTGAAAGGACTCAAATAAGCACAAAATTAAAGGATTGAAATCATCAAAGCCTGTTTTGGTACGCGAAATATGTGTGTCTGCACAGGACAACAACCACACAGGGCTGGCAAAAACTGGGCTCCTACAGAAACATACAGTTGTGCACTTAGTGGTGTAGCTAAAAGCTCCTGAGCTTCAGCTGTCAGGTCTTCCCCTATTGACTTGTCTTCTGGTGTAATCACCCCATTACAGTGGAGTCATCGGTTCTGCGTGCATTTCACTGGATTGCTGTCTCAGTAAGTGAGCTCGATGCAAATTGACATGGACACCCATGTGCAGGGCAAGCATGACAGAAGCTTGGTGTGCAAAATGCATGGGAGTATTCTGGCAGTGTAATGAATGACACAGAGGAGCTCATTTTTCACAGAGAATACAAAGTTTCTGATCCAGAAATACATGTCAGAGCTTGGAGGCAACAAAATGTGTGGCTCCAAATGCTGTTCATTAATCATGATAGGACTAGCAGCAGGAGCAAATGGACCCATATCTATCTTTTTTGTGAGAGTATTATAAATCTGCAATAACAGCTGCTTGACGGAGGGAGTAAACAGAAGAGTGGTGTGTCGCACAGTTTGCGCTTACACAGATCCTGCAACACCTGTTGGGATACATTGAGGATTTACTGATCACATGTTCTGCAATACCTGCTGCTAATTAACTAGCTCAGAAACCATGCCGCCTTTACTTTGTCCCCTGTATAATTCTTAAATTCACACATTATTTTGTGAAGTTGTGCCAGTTTTGAAATGAATTGATAAATGATGCCTTTCTTCATGGGTGGCTGGAGCCTATCCTGGCTGAATTAGGGCAATCAGGGGAGTTCACACTGAACTGGTCGCCAGCCAATTGCAGGGCACACATAATCAAAGAACCACTCACACCTACAGACAATTTGAAGCGGACTACCATCAGTGTCTTTTGGAATGTGGATGGAAAACGGAGCACCTGGAGGAACCCCACGGAGGCACGGGGAGAACATGCAAACTCCACACTGGGAGGCTGGAGCCAGACTCAAACCCTGCACCTCTAAACTGCGAGGCGAAGCGCCCCACCGTGCTGTTTGCAGAATAATTGGACTAGATAAGCACTCAGCAATCAAGAAGAACAAAATGTAAACACGGAGATGAAAAAGACAAAGTCACTCCAGCTTTCATATGTTCCAATTGCGCCCCATGTTTAACCAGTGCAGCCTGCACATCCTGGAGACATGAGAGGGCAATTTAGGCCTGAATTAATTGAGGTTGTAAAAAGACAATAAATGAGGGGAGGGTGTGGGTCGGATTGCTGTGTCAGTAAGCGTAATGACTGTAGAGCGCTGCGGCAGGCGGGTGGTTGATAAATTAGGCAGGCGTGAACTTAACACCCCTCCTTACCACTAGGAGTCGAAGGGGGGAGGACAGAAGGTGCAAGACTCCGATCGCGGGTGGAGAAGGTGATCGCACTGATGCAGTGGCTGTGCTTCTCTTGGCTGCACACTGATTTTTGCTTTCATTCCCATCCACTGCCCGTTCAAACCCTCAGTCAGACAAACACAACTTAGCTTTATCAGTCTCATACATTACAATTGAACTACTGCTCTCTCCTAATAACCTTTAAGGGAAACAACATGCACACATGAACATGCAGATATTTCTAACACCAGCTGAATGTAGAAGTAAAATATATTTTATTTTTATTATCTTATATTTTCAAACCTCAACCATCCCATTCATTCACGCATAATTATCACGGGGCATTGCGCCTACGGTTTCTCTCTGGCCAGACGGCCTCGTCAACATCGCAGGCAATGTCCAGACAGGGCTGGAAGAACCACTTAAAGGGCCGCATGAAGCCCTGACAGGGCTCAAAGCCTACATTTCCACATCCATGTCATGATCAGGTCGGACAACTATATTATTGTTTGGAAATTCAAAACTGAAAATTGTGTGCTGTGTTTTGACAACAAGGGGCTGTGAAACTGACATCAAATTGTAAATAAGGAAAGTCATACTTCTAAATGGAAGGAAATCTAAAGGGTAACAAATTGGATCAAACAATTGGGGACAAAAGTAAAGGTTGTGAAAATTGTGCCTAATTTTTGCTTTTTGTGTTTTTTTAATCCAAAAACACTTTAAGATTGAATGAGACATACAGTATCTTGATTTATCCTCAGAGGGATACTTTTGTGATTTTGATCACCAACACAGTTACAACAACTTTTCTTATTGTCCTATTTTTTTAATCATTCATTTTTTGTTATTATTAATAGCAGTGGTTGCAGTTGGCTTGCAACCAGCCCAGCGTTTACACCACTTCTCACCCAAAGTGAGCTAGAATAGGCGCAGGCTCATCCAAGTGCCTAATGAGGACAAGTGGTACACAAAATGGATGGTTTGATTGTAGCACAGAAAAATGGGTGTAATTATAATTTTTGTTTTTTTGGTATGCCCCAATTACAGCATACTTTGGACGAAAATCTCATTTTTTATATTGTGACAAAACAAAAGAAGCTGTTGAATACAACTATAACTAGTAAAAGTTAAATTTACTGGATTCTCACAACAATCCATAACCGAAATATTTTTTTTCTGAACTGGGGCCTGCACGCTTCAGTATGGTGACGAATGGTTGGTTTCCACGATAACAGATGGGTTACACACCAGGAAATGGTAGTTTTATCTAGTTTGTCTATTGAATTCTTTTACACTCCACAAAAGTGTAAAACATGAAAAGATAAAAAGTTGGGTTAAAAAAATAACCCAAACTGAGTCAAAAATGGACCGGTCCAAATTTTAGGGTATCATTTATCTAATAGTTGCATCAAATGAGTAAATCACAAAGCAGCCATTTTGGGGGGATTGTTCAATAGAGCACAGCAATAAAACTAGCATTTACCCTCAACTTTCTGTCCAAGTGAATTTGCATCTCACTTTGAAGGAAAGGACATAATGAGAAACATGCAG
Source organism: Syngnathus floridae (assembly GCF_059516105.1). NCBI lineage: Eukaryota > Metazoa > Chordata > Actinopteri > Syngnathiformes > Syngnathidae > Syngnathus > Syngnathus floridae. The sequence goes on along the minus strand of NC_142417.1, from coordinate 13,663,811 downwards.
GAGCTGGACACAAAATTACTGATCGATCAAGCGCACCAGGAGTACTTGTTGCAACTATGACGATGGGAGTTCACAGAGCTTGACAATTTTTTTGGGGAGTTTCCCTCTCGCTCTACGGGTGTGTGCTTACAATCATACAAAGGCTTGGCAGCTTACAAATTTGGGTTACAGTGGTACACATCTTTGAAACGAGTATATTTTTATTGGCAGGATCAGCCAGGTAAGCTCATTGGCAGCTGTGGTTTGGCTGTCAGGTGAATGGCTATTAGTCGAGCCGATTAGGGATTTGCCACTTTTTTCCACCCTTAAATTAAATAAAAAATCTGAGCCGAATGGGGAAGTGGCAGTGGGCAGCCCACTCGTGGCCTCCCACTGCTCAAGACACATCTTTCATCATTATTTAATAGCAAATACTTGGCCATTTGTAATGACTGCCGTCCATTTACGACATTCTTGTTTTGGTAGTCTGTTGAGTGCTCATCACTTCTTTAGTTGCTCTTGCTGCCGCACCATTTTTAAAGTGAGGCTTTTGCGTTTACTCAAAAGGAACAACATGTTTTCTATACTGCCAAACTAGCCTGGTTACATTTGGCGCAGTGCATTGTGGGATGCCTGACGTCAACGTCTGAAGCTCTATGTAAATTGCTTCTCTACCTAACAGGATTACTAGTAGCCAAACATGCTTGGCTGCACAGTTGCTGTTGGCTTTGATTAATGAAATAGCCCACGGATATTACGTACAATGAATGAGAGCTACACTGTGTTTTTAAAAATAGTACCATGGCCTATTATTCCAAAGGACAGAGCAGACATTCTTCACTTGCACGTGCACATTTTGCCACCATGAATTGCAGTGTTGTCAAATCAGTTAATTAAGGTGGGCATAGAAGATGGGTTGTGTGTCCCAAACTGTGGTTGTGTGGCCAGAGCAATGTGCACTAAGGGTGGTACCTGTGGAGTAAAGGGCACACACAGCTGGTGTGAGAGTGTGTATAAAAGTGTTGGCATAAGCAGATTTGAGTTCGAGCTAGATATATCCTGAAATATTGTCATGTAACAGTATCTGTATCCGTGCAGTTAAAAAAGCCTGACTAGCTGTCTTATGTTTACGAGGGGTGCGCATGAAATCCTGTCAACTCTTGTCTGAAAGGAAACATGTACTACAAATATCAACGTCAGTAATCGTTAGCAGTACATATTTTGCTGTGCACTATGAACAGCCTCTCGCAAAGAACCTGTTTCTTGCATGTGACATTTACTGGTCCCTACCGAAGAAGAACCAGATTTTTAATGATGGGAACTATGTCAGGAATTGTGCTTCACATGATTTATGACTACAGCTTTATAATAAGCAACCTAATTAAAGGAGCTATTAAAATTGCAAGCAGGCAAACCAATTAAGCTGTCTGGCCCTCGATCTATGATTCTATTCAAGGTGTTGGCACGTCAGATGTTAGTGTATTTTTTTAGGTAAACTAAATCTATAAACGTACGCACTGAACACTATACCCTTTTCTCCATGAGGATCTTATCACAGTCCCGAGATATTGCTATTTTTTCAGTTTTATTTTTCTCGACTTTTTGCTACACAATGCAAAATCTTTATTGCATTACTTTGCCTGTGTTTTCTTTTTTTTGTCATCTTGCAATCAATCGATTCCATCAAAAGTCCAAATCCTGTTATTAATCTTCAGTTTTTAATGTCTTCTTTCCACTGAGAATCTTAGTTTAATCTTACTGCTTGTCTTAATTACTTAGAATTTGCATTGAGTTGAGCATTTATCATGTGTTTTTCATTCCTTAGTCCCAGTCATGCTCCTTCGGTGAATAAATTCTATGATAAACTCTAATAATTTTGTTCAATTTGTGTGGTCTGCTTAGGGGTCCAAGTCTTGGCGAAAGTGTCTCAATCAGCTCCTTTCCCTAGAGACTTCACCAGCAGTCTCTCGTTTTCATGACCATGCGCAATAACTCCGTTTGATTTGGGATTTTTTTTAAACATGCTGTTTTTTCCTTTTCACCACTTTTTTACGTAGGCATTTATGCACATGTAATTAAAATCAAGTCATTCTTCTAACTCAAGAAATGAAACAAACGATATGGTGTAATCTCGTGTCTTCTTGGTGCATCATTGCTCTTTGTTTCCTCTCAGTGAGGTGAACACGAGGGAGGCTGTGAAAGAGCTAGTGTGTGAAGATGAAGCTATTTGCTACTGTCACAAGTCTCCCGTTGAGGACGGATGAGAGAACCATAGAGGAGAGGGAGCCACAGAGGAGCGGATAGGTTCATCCATCACAACGGCGCGGGACTGACACAACAAAAGATGGAGTGCTGAGAGAGGCCTCTCGGCTGCGAGGGGCCAGGGAACACGAAACAATATTTTTTGGCGCCTGTCAGGCTTGTCCAATAAAGCAGGCCGATATATGAACTATCTAGCACTGATGTAATGTGCCTCATAAATCTGCTTTAATTACTCGGTGCGGGGACAACCATTGGAAGCCCGCGTCTGGATTTATAGCGTCTACACTTGGCATCTTAACGACTCTGTGCTTTTAATATCATTACCCTGTAATTTATTATGCTGCCAGGGTGCACACCCAAACTGTCAGCATAACTCTTGTTTATTTATATCCGTTTAAAGGCCACTTCGGTGACACGGGCATTTAGCACATTTCAGTCGGGCTTTAATCATTTGTTCTAATGAGGCCATTTTGCAGCAGTGTCCTCTGGCTGGCTCCAACTGTGTCTTGATGTTCCGGCCAAGCTCTGGGAAGCCGCCGAGGTGGAAAGATAGTTTGCTGGGTCATGGTGCTGTGGGTCTGTTTCCTGCTCCAGATTCAGTGCCACTCTGTAGGAGGCCAGACCAACACTGGGCAGCATGAAAGGCAACATTTAGCTGGGCATGCTGGCGTAAAACCTCTTTCTATACTTCCCATGTTAAATTACTGAAAAGCTCTCACAGCAGTCTCGGTTTTCCTCTCCATCTCTCTCTGGTCACCTCTCATTACCCTTCCTGACTTATCTATTCTATTCATTTGGTTCTCTAATTTATCCTACTTTGCTCCTCATTGTCTGACTGCTGAGGAGAAAGGACGGTGGGAGGGTGGAGGCAAAGGGGGGTGTAAGGTGGCGTTATAAAAAGGGTTGAGGACAGAGTTGGAGTTCCTGCTGGGATGTCAAGCTAATGGTTTCCAGAGTAGGCTCGATATTGCACCCAGATGATTGTCTTGTTTCACCCATCTCCTTAATGCTGGCTGCTAAATGTCTGCGTGGCCACCGGGACAGTGACATATTAGTTTTGTGCCGCTCTGTAATCTGTTACCTCTAAAGCTGCCAACATACTAAAGATTTGATTAATGTTGGTCCATTTGGACCCTGTAATTGGCTGCAACTGGGGCGCAGTATAATCAAGCGGTCTTATGCACAGCAGCCAACCAGTAGAAAGCGACAGACAGAGAGCACCCGAGTTAATTCAGCCCGAACCTGAAACTGACAAATCATCTCTTTTTTCACCTGGTTTTCACGTGAAATGATGTTTTGACAACTGTTCTGTAACTTTTACTGTGCATTTTAACAGTTTTTAAGAGTGATAATTGTTTAGAGTGGCATTGATGTTAATTATGGACATGTTAATATGAAATAGATTAACTCTTCATACAATGTATGCTGTATAGTGGGGCTGCAACAATGCATTCTATATTCTGAGTTTTTGGTAGAGTCCAAAGTTCCCATATGTCATATTAGCTACGGGGTGAAAAGTGTTACTGTCTTGTGTTCTAGCTACACGTCTAACTGTAAACAAATACAGTGCAGCTAATCCGATAGTTAGCAGGTGTCATGGCTTGAAATTCACTTCGTCCAACTTGTTAACTCACTTGAAACAGCATCACATGATGAGGAAAATCAGTGCTACATGGGAAGAAAGGGCCGTGTGAAAACACAGCTTCAGTTTTAATGGCCTCTCTGGGATCAACCCTGTGATAAGTCGAGGTTGTATCATTCTTTCTGCCATGCTGATTCAATCTTAATTTCCAGATATAAAAAGGCAGACTGAAGGCCATTGTCACCTTGGTTCAGAGAGAATGGTTGATTCTCATCATGAGGATTACTTGCGAGTGCAGGTCTTTATGCAACTACTGCTCAATTTAATGTGAATTTAATGTGAGTTTGTGCTCCATGGATTGATGCTTTTTTTTCTAAGGGTGGCTAGTGATTATCTACATACGTACATTATCATTGAGTTATAAAGAAAATAACTTTGTGCAAAAAAAATTGGTTTCCTAAACATTACAGTTCCCTTGTGTTTTGTATCACCCAACAACTTTTCATTTGCCTAGTTGCTGATTTAAAGTGAATACTAACAAATCCTCTTTTGGCAATGTAATAACAGCAAACCAGTCACACGATACTACTATGTCATTCAGCCGTCCGTCTGTCCCACTGTCCGTTCGTTCATCCATCCGTCCATCCAGCTAAACCACTTTTCTCACAGGGATTGCTGGCATGCTGGATAGGCTCCAGCATGATTTTGGGCAGTATGGGGACACCCTAAATTGGTTGCCAGCCAATTACAGTTCGCACATAGACAACAATTCAGTGCAACAATTTTGGAATGTGGGAGGAAACTGGAGTGCCCAGAGAAAACCCATGCAGGCACGGGGAGAACATGCAAACTCCACACAGGGATGGCCAGAGGTGGAATCAAACCCACACCCTCCTAACTGTGAGGCGGACGTGCTAATCAGTTACCCACTGTGCCGCCCTACCACCACCTCAACCCTATCGAAAACTTCTGGACCATGCTTCAAAAGTGGGTCTGCCAGGAAACCAATCGATTTTAATTACCTTTACCAAGTCTGCCAAAACGTGGTAAAATATCTAGCCTGAATTATATCAGGACACTGGTGATTACTAAAAAAAGCATTTCATTGAGGTGAAACTTGCTGAGGAGATTTAATTCAAACTGTCCACCTACTGCGCGCTGTCAGCTTTGATTGACTACAGCACGCCCGTGACCCTTGTGAGGATGAAGCGGTCCAAAAAATTGATGGATGGATAGATGAATTGTGTTGAAAGGCCAAATCAAATTCTTTCTCTAATCTCCATAAACTCTAGTAACTGAAGGTAAATTCTCAAAACAGAAAACACTTCAGAAGCATAAACCTAACAAATTGCTGTTGAGATTTGGTTAGGTCGTGGCTTATCGCCTTGTGTGATTAATGCGTTCACATGTGCTTGTGCGTGTGTGTAGGTGTGTGTATCTGCAACGATATCCAAAGACTAATGACAAGACAAACAGTGGTCTAATTCTGTCTCCCTCACTACCTATGTTTGTGTGTTGAAAGCTCCTTGACAGCTGTGGCATTACTGAACAGCAGGGCCAATTGTGTGTGTATGTGTGTGTGTGTGTGTGTGTGTGTGTGTGTGTGTGTGCGTGCGTGCGTGCGTGCGTGCGTGCGTGCGTGCGTGCGTGCGTGCGTGCGTGCGTGCGTGCGTGCGTGTGTGTGTGTGTGTGTGCGTGCGTGCGTGTGTGATGACAGCAAACTGAGAAAAACAGCATGTGCAGCTTGAAACGGTCTGGGAGAAGAGGACAAGAGGAGGAGAGAAATGATTCATGTGCTGAGGAGGAGGAGGAGGAGGAAGAAGACGACGGCTGACCCAACAGATTTCTGAACTGAAGCTGACCTTGCGATAACCCCTGTGAGCTTTGTGTGACCTCACAGCCCTCAGAAGGGCCCAGCAGGTTGAAGAGTGCACAGCAGGGATGTATTCATGTAGTGTTGTGAGGGGTTATATGACACTTGACTTTTGTTGGTCCATAAAGAAGACGTACATATAAGCATTCACAATTCAAAAAAATAAAAAGGATTGTAATTCATTCAAACTGTTGTTAAAATATCTGCTTCATCAACGAGATTTAGTTCGCAAAAACTTCCTTTGAATACATATTTTAAGCAGTAAATGTGCTCAAAAACACTATTTTTCCAATATTTAATCCATGTTTTGGTTTTCAATTTCACTTATTTCTAATGTGGACAAATGCTGTCACCTTTCACACCATGCATTCATTTTAATGTCACATTTGTAATTTGTTCACCCCATCTGTGCTTAATTGACCATAGGCTCCCTCTTTTACTAAATGCCTAAAAGACAAATGGTCAGCAGTGACAGAAGACTTGAGGGATTCCCCCAGCTGCAAAATATGGCCCTCTTACTTCAACTCTCACATTGTCCATCTTTCATTTATCATTCCCTTGATAAGCACCATAATGTAATTCATAAGCAAAAACATAGGTGGGGTTTTAAGTTGTCCAGCTGTTTCTAAAATAAGCAGCCACAACAATGTGACCACATCGTAATGATATCCAGAACAATATCAAATAGCAATAATATATATAATATAATAGCAGTAATATTCAGGTATGGTTAGTTAGTTGATTGTTCCAGAGAGTTATTCCTACTATGGTGGACTATAGATATGTATAAAAGACATCACTGATACCCAACTTTTAGATAACCAAATTAAAAGTCAAAATTAACATGATTCACTGATGTCCCATCAAACTGCAAATTTGCAAGTCTTTGCTTTGGTTTTACAGCCCTTAATTTTGATCTCCTGGTTTGGCTAACCACATTACAAAAACAGGGCTAAAACCTAAGAGAGCTATAAATATGAGTCATTCAAGGATGAAGTTACAAAACTGTGAGCATAACTATAATCCCATACTTTACTGTTGGAAAAAGTGGCATAGTTTCATGATTTTGTTAGTGTCTTGCCTATTTTCATACACTTCATTTTTTTAGATATGGTGAGTGGCGTATTCTACTCCCTTTGTGTCTTTTATTGGAGACTTACAGGCCTGTGATGTTCCCATGAAGGATAAAGCAATAGACAGTTACATTTTTGATCAAGATGATCAAGCCATTAGGGCAAGCGTGGATGAAGCTATTGTCGTCTATTTGTGGACCCGTTTATTCTAAGCTTTCTACGGACCGTTGGCATTGTGGTGGGGCTTGTGGTTAGTGCATCTGCCTCACAGTTGAGAGCTTCTGGGTTCCACCTTTCCGTCTCAAGTTTTGACTGTCTATATGTGGCCTGTGAAAGCAAATTAGTGTGTACCCTGTCTCTCACCTACAATCGCCCTCATCATATTACTAAGAAACTAATGTCATAAAGGATTTGATTCTTTCTTTTGTTAAACTGGGTCTGTCTCATTCATTGTCAATAAGTAAATATGATTTTATTTGGTTTAAAAAATTATTGCATGTGCACAATACCTACAAACTACAAAGACAAATAAAAAAACTGATGGAAAAAAAATCTGTGTAATCACATTCAAGTATTCTCTATCTCAGGGTTCGGCAACCCAAAATGTTCAAAGAGCCACATTGGCCCAAAAAAAACAAAATACATGCCTGTCTGGAGCTGCAAAAATCTAAAAGCTTTTTATAATGCAACATAAACTGTCAATACATAAGTTGTATGTCTACTATTAAAATAATGATAAAAAAAATAATGGTATCAATTTGATCATTTTTTCTTGCGGCCCATTGGAGTTCACAGACATGCATAGCAGAGCTGTCCGTTCGATATCGGTCACGTCACATGACTCATCCATCACAGGCAATTGAGAAAAAGCTGGAGCTGAATTGATGTCCTTGATTTGCTGATCGGTGATATTGTTTGTGCGGAGAGGCATGTCTTTCCTTTTCTGAATGATCTCGGTTTTGTTTTTGAAGTCCCAAAATATGCGCTTTATTATCTCCCGGGCTGCAACAAAACTTGCAGCAGTAGTAAAGTTTGGAGATGTGATCCACTTCTTGAAACTGTTTTTTCGGTCCTCAAATTTCTCCATCAGCACTGCAATTGCACGTTTCCTCTCAGTTGCAACTGGGTGATCGGCAGCAAATTTAGCATGCTTTAGCTGAATATGTCGCTCCAAATTCCTTTTCTTGTTATTTGACAACTTCTCATTGCAAAGCAAACATGCAGGCAATGCTTCAGCATTGGCAATGAAAACAAATAGTTGAGTCTATTCTTTCTTAAAGCCTCTGTTCTCATCAGCAATCTTTTTCTTTTTGCCTTTTGAATCCATGGCCCATCACTCACCTGTTTGTTTTCAACACACCTGTGATGTGTCGCAGGCTATGACGCAATTTTGCTATTTGGCGTCATTCTTAAATTCGGTATTTTTAATATATTTACAACTTCATACATTTTTACAGCATAAGAATGGTTGTGTCATGATTACCATATAAAACCCATATTTAAAATAAACAACAAAAACCAACATATTTTTCCATTTCCACGCATTTTTGCAAAAATTCCAGGAAGCCGCTAGGGTCGTGCCGACCCCTGCTCTATCTAAACCGTAACAAAAAATTGACAGCAAATAGCGCATTTGTATTTTTTTTTTTAAACAAAGACTTTGAAAACAGAAACTTCAACTAAATAAATAAACGCTTTCTTCTGCAATTCACCTTGTTGGCCAGATCAACATTCAGCTAAAGCTTTTGTGGTTCTTTCTAAAAGTTTCATTTGGAAACCTTTCAGAGGATTGCATTTTTTTTTTATTGATTTAATTTATTTCGGCAAGCACATAATCACATTTATTACAACATCATTTCACATTGTGTTTTCATATGACTTGTCGAAAAGGGAAACAGGTTGAAGCAATTCTGCTTATCAACTCCAGTCCCAATTTCAATCAAAGATTTACACTGCCAGACACATTGAGTTCATACATGTTCATGGTGTTACTTATAATACCACCAAGAGCCAAAAAAGTAAGAAAGAAAAACAGAATCATGGACATAGGGTAACTTTTGTAGCAATGACCAGTCAACTGAGAATTCGATGGATTGACAGTTTGATTTAAATACAACAGTGAAAAGTTATCTCAATTTCGAGAGCTTGCAGGCACTCTGGACAGCGCTCCCCAGCACCGGACGCCATTTGCTCCGACTGATCAGAGCCCATCGTCTGCCAAGCTGTCCTTACGTATGCTTGTCTATTTTCGTTTTGAGTCCAGACATCTCTCATTGTCATTGTCGCATTGTCATCATCTCTCTGGTCTCTCTGCTCTCAGCCCTCAAGTTATCCAGGTTATATACAGTAGACCAAAATTGGAAGTCCCTCATTGCCAAGGGCACCAGACTCCATTTCCTTCCACTTTTCGTACATGCACAGCACCGTGAAGGTCAGTGAGAGCCAACCAATTACGATGAGAATCAAGATGTACACATCTTCAATATCTTCCGTGTCCAACCGTGTACCATGGGAGCATCGCGGCTCCCCAGTTCTATCTAAAACCCAACAAGAACCATCATTGAAAGGTTCCATTCTGAACCCTGGTCTAGAGATTCTACAAAGAACCCTTTCACTCTGAATGCCAGCTCTGATGGTTGATTGAAGGTGTAGACATTCTAGGGGATTTTTGTCTCCTCTCGAATAGCCTGGGGGCGTCAGTTCAACTTTTAAAAAGTCCGACAGTCAGATTAAGACGTTCATATGCATTTTGTAAGGACAGGATCCATTAATTTTTGTATACTATGTTTCTCGAGTGCATGTAGACACTCACTGTGTAAATGAATAGTCCTTGATCACTTGTCTCTTCCTTCCTGCCAGTCTGCCTGCTGGGCTATGGCTCTGCAGTTTGCCCCCCCGCCCCACACCCAATAATTACACTTTACAACTTGCTCCACAGTAAATGCTACATAAATCTTCTGGCACCCTCCCGATTACATCCCCTGCCCTGCCCACGTTGACACACATACACACACAAACCCCCTTATCATGCAAACATCGTAATCCCTGGTCGCAATTTCCTCCCTTTATTGGAAGTCACTTCTGATTTAATGTTGCTTTGATGATTGCACAGTAAAATGCTACATGGGGTAAGATCGGTCAAGATTGTGCGGTGACTGGTTGTGTCCTTTCGTGTGTGCGTGCGCATGTGTGTGCTCATGTGTGTGTGCTGTCAGTGTGTTTGCTGACAGTATCCAGGCCTCGCTAGCTTTGAGTTGGCATCCCTCAATAGAGGCCTGTGCAGCGCAACCAAGCTTGTGTAGCCATGCTGTTTTTCTGTTTTCAATCACTGTAAACACCAGTCCCCTGTTGGCTCTCTGGCACCAAAGGAACATAAAGGAATCTTAACTCCCAAAGACAAACAGCTTCATACCCAGACATCCTCTGGCAAGCTTGCTTTGGGCCCCACTGGCCTCTCTTGAGTCATAGAGGGCAATGTTGAACTGGGGTTATTCAAGGTGACCACAGCTAGTTGAGATATGTGGCTTGGACTTTATGTAGCAGGCACAGCAAAAAAATAAAATAAAGGTTGGTGCTTGATTCCAAATATAATAATGACGATGTTGAAGTTTTTCAGAACAGACTCTAGAAATTCTAGAATGCTAAATTAAGCGGACGGTGTGTGTGGTGTGTTCATCAGTCAGTAGCTTGACTTCTTTTGTCACACCTCTGTCATCGTTCATCATGGACAGCTGGGCTGCAGGGTCACTCTGTGGGTTCAACGGGAGGGGAACGGAGGAGGGGGTCATAGGAAATCACTTTGAAAGTCTTTAGAATGCAATATTTAACCATTTATTATACAGCCTAGAGGGCAACCAAACTATTTCCTGGAGAAGAAAGTACTAATAATTTGAATAATACATGAATTTACATCATAAAATTATATGTCTGAGAGGAAAAGGTGTGAATATTTTTTAGACCTTAAGTTTTGTTTGAATGTTATTAATAAAGATTAAGATATACATTGTCACACTGTCAAAATGGCAACTTTACAGAAAATAAAAAAACAACATCATATTTGAATGCTCAGGCAGTTAATTTATGTTATTAGTACCTACACCATATGTATAGAAACAGTCAAAATGAATAAATCTAAGCTTTCAATTTTCGATACAGCTTGGACTCATTAGGGTCATAGGTGAGCTGGACCCTATCCCAGCAGACTGTTTAGAAGCAAAGTGTTTCATGGTCTGGTTGCCAGCCAATTGCAAATGTGTTGAAATCAATTTCAAAACATGTGAATCATAATTTCACACTAAAATGTTGTTGGTAGCACAGGAAACAATATTGAGAATATGAGGAAAAATGAGGTGCTATGTGAGAAAAGTCAAGCTGTCGTAGTGTCTCGGGTGTAATTTGTGTGTTGTAAACAGCAGCGTCCCACCATATTGTCTGGCATCAGATCATATTTTACCATGTTAACACACCATCTGTTTACCCTCATAAGCATACATTATACAAAATGAGTACGCGTACAGACTGCTGCATCGGGGAGCTGGGACAAACACACAAGCACACACACAATCCAACAATCGCATTCCCATTGGAATACACACATGCATAATATATAGTGCATAGCCTCGTGTCAATGTTGACGAGCCGAATCACATACTTGTCTGAGGAAATGCAGGTCAAATAAGTCATGTATATGGGACGTTTACACACAACCACAGAGACGCTGTTGCCTTGGTTAACTAAGTTGCTTGACGTTTGGCTCATACAAATGAAAAAAAATCTAATAAATGTTTGTGGAATTTCTCAATATAGTATATATATTCAGCACAAACACCGGCAACTATCACTGGCAATACCAACCTTAAAACAAATTACTATCAATAATTTAGTACTTCATTTGATCATCTACATCAGTTGCACACAATTAAGTGGTGTATTATAAACATTGTCCTATAATATAAACCTATATGATTAAGTATAAAATTCTTCTATAAAATTATTGTATTATTTTCAAGCAGAAAATGGCAAGTTAATCACCATATTTTAATCATGTACAACTGATTTACATGATCAAATTAAGTACTTTTTCTCGGTACATTGTTATGAGATGAATACTTGAACTGAATTGAATTATCGAGCTGCAAGAAACCCTAAAAAATATTTTTTTTAAATTTTGTTTTATCACTTGTACTACAGGGTAAACCTCGGCGCACAGATTGTGCATTGTGTAAAATGCATTGAAATCACCAATATGTCAACACATCCGCAGTATCTACATGTGTCCATCAACTGTATGAGCCATAAAGTCTGCATTAGATCAAGTCAAGTCAACTTTATTTATATAGCCCTTAATCACAAACGTGTCTCAAAGGGCTTCCCATGGCCACAATTGACAATTATTCTTGACATCCCCTGATCTTAAATCACAGGAGGGCAAGGAAAAACTCACAAAACCCCATTTGGGAAAAATGAGAAACCTTGAGAAGGGACCACAGATGGGAGGATCGACCAGGCTGCAATGGTTCCAGAGTGGGCAGCATTGAAAACACATTTTGAAAATCCAAAGAAAAAGTAGGTGTCCTCAAATAGTGTGAGAATGTCCCGATACAATCAAAAATATTTATTTATTTTAATTTTATTTATTTGTTTGTTTATTTGTTTATTAATCCATCTAATTATTTATTAATGCATTCATTCATGCATTATTGTATCATTTGTTAGAACATCACCCAAATGGGTAACTATTGTTTATATTTTTCTAAAATTGTGCTGTTTACTTGTTATCTTTTCAAGGTAAAGATAAAAAATGTTTTTGTACTGAAAATATACTAAACCGAAGCCTCTAAGGAACCAAAACGTGACTTAAGTATACCATTACACCCCTAGTGATTATGTGCTAGTGTATTTTTTGAATAGTAACTGAAAGTCCACCAGTGTCTGTTGACCCTTGAGCATGGATGGAGGGATTAGATTTTTTTCTAATTAGCAGTGCTAAGCAGTATTAAATTAGCTAGTATTGCTTCTTCACCAGGGTGGCACGGTGGCACACTGGTTTGTATGTCCGCCTCACAGTTCAGAGGTTGCAGGTTGTGGGTTTTCTAGGAGTACTCCAATTTCCACCCACATCCCCAAAACATGCGTGATCCGCCGATTGAGCACTCCAAATTGCCCATACATAGGTGTGAGTGCAAGTGCGGATGGTTGTTAGTCTCTGTGTGCCCTGCGATTGGCTGGCAACCAGTTCAGGGTGCCCCCGCCGACTGCCCGATGACTGTTGGGATAGGCTCCGGCACGCCCACGATGCTCGTGGGGACGAGCGGTACAGAAAATGGATGGATGGATAGATGTTTCTTTACCGTAGACATAAAATTGTAAATGACTTTCTTTTATTCAATGTGAAATTTAACACTCAGGCTTAGCTTAGTGTTCTGCAGTAAAATTGTGGAACACACAACAGTGTGGAATCAGTGTGGAAAAATAATCACAATAAAATCCTGCAATATTAGTAAATAAGCCACACCATAAGTACAATATGTATTTTGATGCAGTGAATGGGGACCGCTCAATATCTGCAACTTGTCAAGATATTTCATTAGTTATCTTGCTGCATGGACCCACCCTTTGGAAAAAGTTTCTCAGTGTTATTCGACAGCTGATTGCAAAAAATATTAGGACAGAAGTTATCGAGCATATAGGGAGGGGAAAGGGAAAATGCGGGCATCGGAGGAAGGAGAAGAGTAGCATTCTAGTTTGACAGAGGCTCATTCATCCTCTTTGCTTGAGCTGACAGAGCAGACACAGGGGACTACAGCCAATAAATCAGAGCCATCACATTCTGATGACACACGCAAACGCAGATATACAAGAGCCCTCCACACATTTTGCCACATTTATATACACATGAACAGGAAAAAAAGATTGGTCACTACTTCAACGCTTAAGTCTGTATCAATCTATCCATCATTGTCATTCTAACACTGTACAAAAGCCACCTCGCTTCCAAGTCTTCCATCTTTGTATACACTGCCTGTCTTTTACATGCTTCATTTTGTTCTGTAGCTCTAATAGAGGATGCACTCCAGCAGCGTAATGATTGCCCTACCCAGGGGTTATTGATCATGCCCGTGATTGATCTGAGGATCCCTCTGATTATTGGGTCATTAATCAGGCCTGGATTACCCTTTCAATGGACCTGCCACAGACTGCCCCATGTCTGCTGATGGATGACCAGCGATGAAGAAGCAGAGGAGGAGAGAACCTCTCAGCGGAAGGGAGCAGTAGGATCAAAAGCTCAGTTGCTTCACCCACACTATGGTGTTGAGCGTGAAAAAAAATGCTTTCATTGCGTTGTTGTTTAACATTTTGACAATGGTGCAACACTATCCACTGGCACGGACCTGCAAAACAACCATTAGTTTTGATGTTGAGAACTTGAGTTCCATTTTGAGATCCTTGTTTTTTTTCTCTCGCTCCTGTTTACATGAAAATTGTGGCAATTTGATCATGGATGTAAAAAAAACTTGAAATACATTGGAAAAAATGTTCAATATTCATGTAAATGATCATGAAACAAAGATGTTGGATGTTGATGTGTTGCGCGTTTATAATGATTCTCCATGTGCTTGACCACTTCAGATTCAGTAGCTCACACTTTTAATATCAGCCACTTTATCTGTTTCTAATTGGACATCCATCTAATGTTTCCTTGGAGAAAGCAGTTTCTCGGGGAATGAGTATTGACCGCGTGTGTAACAATCTCCACTGCAACCATTCCAAGAGTGTCACTTTGTAGTTCTGGCCTGTCCCTTGCTGAGAAACAAACGGATACAGGGGCAATTATGGATGAATAATGTACGCTAGGTTCGATTCTGGGAGAACTTGTGTTTAGATCAGACATTGACACTCACACACACACACACACACGCATGATTTCAGACTGCAGAAAAAGACTTACTAATGTCAGTACAGAATTGCATGTGTGTGTGCGTGCATGCGTGCGTGCGTGTGTGTGTGTCCTTCTATGTGCTCGTGAGTATGTGTGGCACATCGCTGTTCTGCTCACAGAGATTACATTTCAGAATGATCAAAAATACACTCGACAGTCCCGCCAGGATAATCAATCATCAGACCCGAGAAATGTGAGCGTGTGCGTTTGTGTGTGAGCATGCTTGCGTGTGTGAGAGGGACGGAAAGAGAGAAGAGATAGAGGGGTGAAAAGGAGAGAGAGAAGTAGGAGGGAATGGGAAAGAACGAGCATGGTATAAGTAGGGAAAGGGTGGGGGGGGGCCTGCTGGGGAGCTCAAATACATACATATAGTTGAGAGTCTATGTGTCTGCACTGGGGAATTGGAGTCATAAATCAAACAGGCTGTCAGGAGAGGTGCTGGGCTTGTTGAAAGACATGAAGGGGGGAGAGTGGTAAGATCGGGCGCAGGGCAGAGGAGGGGGCGGTCGGGTACTCTGTCATTCATGTGCAGCATCACACAATGAGCCCAAAGCAATTTCCCCCGAATGTCAGCGAAAGATGCAAGGTGGGGCAGATAAGGAAACTGTGTGCGTCTGTCTCCCGGTCTCCGCCCCTGTCCTCGACCCCGGGACGAGAGACACAGGCCCAAATCTCATTATGCCGACAAGATAGAATTTGCTCTCTGTGTAACCTTATTATCCTCACCTAGATAAGGAGGTGTAATTGCTCACAGCAACAACAGCCTTACAGCAGTGCCTATCGGTGAGTCTGCGCTCTGTTAAAATGTGCAAAAAGTAGAAAAAATATTTCAAGAGAATAAACACTGACAGCTCATCAGGGTAGATATATGAATCAAATATCCTCATTATCATATTTCGCTCATGTGTCTACTGCATCTGGATTCCAAATGCAAAAGAAGAAAAAATATATTATGTTGGCATGGATTGTTGTTTCGCTTAATATGAGCACCAATGCACAGCTGGAAGTGGCTCAGTTCCTAACTCTATCTTTCCATCCCACATTGCAGTCCAAGTCAAATAAGCAATCAGTAGGTGCTGAGTCCAGGGGTTCGATAGATTTTGGTGGACTGGCACCGGGGCGCTGGGTGTAAAAACGGGTGTAACTTCTCAAGTTTTCGTCAAATGTGTTTGGGGCTATGCTCATCTTGGCGTGCCGGCTGGTGCACAAAGCATCCTCGCCGCCGACACACCTGCTGGATATGAGTGTACTCCTTACACGTTTGGTAAAATATGTTGTCGATCATAATTTGAATCACAGCCTCTTCCATGTCTGAAACTTGGGTTGTCTGTTCTGACAAACTGGGGGAAAGCATGTGTAAATTTGTGAGTTAAACTCCATTGTTTTGTATGCATGTATTATACGTTACGTATTAATATGGTTTCAAAATAATTTAATGTTTGGCTTTTTTAAATATTTTTGCGGAATATATGGTGTGGGTAAAGTGCTATATGTTTTCTGCAATTACTATTTGAATTTTTATGTATTTATTTTCCAGGAAATACGTATATATATGCCATATGGGGCCAACTTCTTGATGTGAACATAATTTGAAAAAATACCACAGAAAATAATGAATAAAATTCATAAAAAGAGAAATAATTAGAATTACATCAAATGTGATATATACAGTTCATAGCTCCAAATGCTGAATGCGTTTTTAATTGTTTGTTCATCATTGTCAAGATGTTTCACCGCTGCCCCACACACTCACACACCTTTTATTATAGATAAGCGATTCATGTTGCCATAGAAACAGATTTCCTCCAGAAATAATTACTTAATACAAATGAACTGGATAAAAATACAAGGGGGGGAAAAAAAAACAAGATTTATTTTTGACAGATCCATTATAGTAAAAATAATCTGTGAATCCATCTGTGGTTATCTTGAGAAAAGTTGTGAGTCTTCCTGTATGTCAGAAGATTTTTTTGAGGCAGCCTTTTTTCAGTTATTCTTTGACAAACTGGAGCTGGATTTCACAATCCACAAGAGGGCTTTTATTTCCTAAAAATATTAATGTTTGCACTGGCAACATCATCCTGACTGTTGGATTACTTTCCACCCCCCAAAAAATCATATCAGTTCATATTTGCCATTATATAAACAGGAAATAATAAACAATTTTGTCCAATCAGAGACAATTTATGTGAGAACCAGATCAAAATGAATACAGCATCCACCCACTCCCAAAAAGACTGGTACAAGAACCCATACTGTGTTTTGAGGCAAGCCCTATCTTCTACTCAGAACTTTTCGACCTCCATGCCGGAGAGGTGACGAAGCCAGCTCCTGTGGCCGGGGATCAGACCGCCAGGGTACCCACCCGCCTTGGCTGCACCAGTGCCTTTCAGACCTTCCCACCGGTGGTGAGCCTACTATGTGGGAAGGAATGACATGTTACCTATTCAGTCTATGCCTGGCCAGGCTTGCCATGTAACCCACCTCCAGACCCACATCCGGGCAAGGAAAATTTAGATATATATACATTGTCATCATCATCATGATCATAGCCATGGTTTGTCTGGTCCCTCACCTAAAACTTGTTTGCCCTCGGTGACCCTTTCAGGGGCCGAAAGACCACGACAAAGGATCATAGGAACACAAAGTTACCTGCAACAAAAAAGTACACTCAACCAAATGTGAAACTCTTCAAGAATTTTATGACAGGCATTACAAAATGTCTGGCAACCACAAAAACACTTTTGGGAAGCGCATATATCCCAGTTACATTTTACATCACTAGCATTTATTCAGCTGAAAGCAAAAGCTGCAAATGTGGCCTTTTTGGTTAAGTCGAGCAATTTTGTGGTTGACCCTGTTGAAAGAGAATCGTGTTTGGTGTGTGTCTCCGTCTACATGCATTGGTTCATACACCCTTTTGACCACCTACAATGCATCACAGTGGAAGTCTCGCTCCCTCCTCCTGCCAAAATCATCATGGAAAGGCTAGCTTTATGTGCTTGTGGGCAACAGAGGAGAAGACGGGGAAATGTTGATGATTTGTAGGGAGACCATAATGGAAACAGTAGATTCTGCAGTGGGCCGCTCTACTGTTGAATCAGCACTGCCACCCAGTATGGTTGTGATAGTCTCGGACTCTCCGGCCGGCCTGGCTCACCCACTCTGTTATTTCTGTTTTCATGCCACTCTTCTAGACCTCCACAGCGTAGATTTTAGACTCATTCCAAACCACACTGTCCGCATATAGCAACAGAAAAAAATGCCAGAAGGCAAGACCCATTTTGCTAAATTCTTTTTTCCTGTGCCATGCATCATGGGAATTGCGTGTCAAAAATGCAAATATCGGTCTCTTTTTGCTCTAAATAAGTAAAAAATGAAAACAGCAAACTATACTGTTATTCCAAGACTGAGCCCCACTCTCAGGTGTGATCAAGCCGATGCCAAGAAGGAACAGAAGATGGCAGGGGGGGAAAAACGTGTTGAGAACCAACGCGATGACCTGGGTCGCCTCCTGGCGAGGCGGCTTTGAACCTGCCAACGCCACAGAGCAAACAGAGGGAAGGGAGGAGGTGGAGGGGGAAATAACAATATTCCACCAAGAGGGAGACACCAGTCCAAGCTAGTTTGGATGACTCAAGAGAGGTGAAAGTCTGCACATGTCCCACCTCTGACCTCGGTACAAGAGCTCGCTGGTAATAGAGCTTGTGTTTCTTTTCTGTCCCCTTCACTTTTTTGCATTTTAACATCTTTCACTGCGTGACTACACAGCTTCGTTCAGCATGGATACTCCAAGCCCAAAATGCAGAGCGATTTCCAAGACATACATGAACAGTAAGATGTAGCACAGATTGGCCAGAGAACACACCGTGCTGTTTCTTCCTCAATAAGTCTGTTTTCATGCATTTCTATATTTTTTCTGTGTTGATGTTAACCAGTTACACACTGATAGAAACAATGTAAATTACAATTTCAAGACGACCTTACTGTGTGGAGTTTACGTGTTCTGCCAATGTTTGTGGGTGTTTGGGTACCTGAGGGTTCCTCCCACTTTACAAATATATTCTGAAAAATATCCATGTTTGGTTAATTGAAAACTCTAAATTGTCTATTGCTGTGAATTTGGTTGTTTGTCAATTTGTGGCCTGTGATCTCTCCATTTGAAAAAGAATGGATGGATGATGTCATAGAAATCACAATAGCAAATCAAAGAAATCAAATCAAAGAAGTGTACCTGTTAAATACCTGTAACCAGTATATGAATGTTATGAATATACTGTAAATATTGATTTAATTCTATAAGTGACTTCAAGTGTGTGTTTTTTTCTTTACCCTTTGACATCACAAATCTTCAACAATCTTCCGTTTCATCATTATCAGCTCAGCTAAACATAGGAGGAGAGGTGAGCTCAACTTCACATGAATTTTCAGAATCACCAGCAAACATAGTTACGATTTATTACAATCGATCATTTGAGTCAATTGAAATTCAATTCAAAGTGCTGTCTGTGGGAGAAAATAAGAAAATAAGAAAACCTGATCTTATTTTCCATTCATCGTGCTTCAGCAACGCAAAGGAATCATCATACGAGTCAATCTCTTTTCTGTGAACGCTTACTTTGGGGCTTCTATGTGAGTGCAGGGTGACATGGTGGGAGGACACGCTGTCTAGCAAATAGCTGCACATTCCCACATCAGGGTGACTGACAATTGGACAGACCAGCTGCTGTCCTTTCTGCAGAGATGAGGAAGAGAGGATGACAAGGATGTGTGTGTTTTTGTGTCTTTTCGGCAGCACGCTTGTGATTTGATGTCACTGTGTTGCCATCATCTCCTTTGTGCGCTCCACATTCTGCTGCCCTTTGTGGCTGCCTCTTGCAGCGGGGCTGGCTGACAGGCTGTGAATAGACGACCCCGCTGCGCGGTGGCGGCCTGCCGCGTGGAGTTAAAACCCCGGCAGCCCCTATTAGTGTCACTGGCTTGTAGATGTGAGGATGAGAAGCCTTGTGTCCATCAGCGCGCATTTGTTCATTCTTGCGCCTTCTTTATGTTGCCTTTTCTCCGCTCCATCATTGCATCCATTTTCAGTAATGCTTCCACTGGGTCATGGCAGGACTGAACTGTATCCCAGTTTACAGCTGGCAATCCTTGACAGATCACCAGTCAAACAGAGAGCTTCTTCAATCATGTCTTGAGATTTTGGCAAAAAGAAAAAAAGTCATTTCCCAAGAGGCTTAATTGAATTGAAAAGTGAGGGGCGGAGACATGGGAGGTCTGTGAAAGAATGTGTGAAGAAGGGAAAGCGTGTGTGCATCCTAGCATGTAAATCATCAACCCCTCCTACTATTCTTCGTCTTCACTGATCTGCTTTCAGGTCACATGATTAATGATCCTCAGCTGTCATATACATGCTGCACTCCCGCCCACCTCTCGCTTCCACCCTCGCTTCATTTTGAATCCTGCAGGTTCAACTGTGAGAGAAGTCTGAATGACACCACAAGTTGACCAGAAGTAGCACAGAGAATTATCAAACAAACAATACGACCAGCTTGCAAAAAATAACATGGTAATGTAGGTTCAGGAACATCATAACTAATGAATATGTTGAAATAAAAAAAGGGGCAGTGGGGATTATTTACAGGGTCTGGGGAGGTTTTGTGTGTGCATGGCATTTCTTATCCAGAAAAGTTTTAATTGTCTAGTTTTTATTTGTGCCATATTTAGAGTACAACCGTCTGATCCTTTCATAAAATATGGGCGAAGTAAACGTGTTAAGAGATCTCGCTTCTCGTTTCTCTAAGAATAGTGGCCTCACAATGGACTAAGTGCTGAAAAGAATAATAACACTAATGACAGGCAAGACACATGAACCTGAGCCAGAATACACTCACAGATGTGAGTGAGTGCGCCCTTGCTTAGTATGTGTGTAACCAAAGTAAAGTCAGGCCTTTGTGCGTGTGTGCGTTTGAGTGTAAGCCATGAATGTGCCATCTGAGGACGTTTGAAAGAGGCCAGACGCCGGGTGTCAAGAAGTGCCTGGTCCCCCACCCGAGCAAGATGATGGATGACGGCGAATGAGAAGTTTCCTCTCCTGGACTGCAGCAGGCTGCCGTCAGATGATGGGCCAGCTGGTTTCCATCGCAGGGGCCGCAGGCTACAAAGGCAGCCAGGCCTCAAGACTGAACTGGAATTGTGATCTGTTTCATTGCACTGACAGCGCACAAGTACATTTGAACCGAAAGGCTGGCTAAAAACCACACACTTAGAAAATACATCATTGTCACTCTAGTGGATTAATTACACGTCACTGTGTGGTAACTTCCTTGTTCCTGCTTTGACACTTGACACTTACAGTTTTGGCCCATACTGAATTGCTTCTTTGACCTCGGAAAAGGTGAAATACTTGAGCATATTTTACCATGAGGTTTTCTTTTGAAAAGTTTTACTTGGTCACTGCGGTTGAGTAAGTCAGTCCATTCATGACAATTGTTCATTCATGACAATAATGTCAGTAAATATTCTTAGGCTTTTTTTTCCTTCTTGGAAGTCTAGAAATGAGATTTTCAGTTGTGAAGAGTGAAGTAAGTTTAACTGTGCTGCTATGAGAAATTTCAGCAAGAACCCATTTGTACTTTTGACAAAATGGATGATAGAAAAAATGATAAATTGTGCTTTTTTTCACGCCACTTACTTTTTTTTTATTGTTTCTTTTCTCACTTCTGGGGAAAAAAATAGTTCTTCTTTATAGATCAGTGTACCTCCGTCATCCGCAAGTCTGTCATCGGCAGTCCGTCACCAATCGTTATTTTTAATCCGCTCCCTTCAACACCAAATTGCATTTTGTGGCCGTTGTTTTAGGATCCCAGTAAAATCCCATGTCCACCTCTGCTCATTATTTTTACCGGTCTGAAGGTCAGTAAATGCAATGTGATTTCAAAGCCCGATCCTCACTATACCTGTAGTGAGCCACAAGATGCCACCAAACTCAGGTTCGTGACTTGGGGGCCCCAAGCAACTGCCTGGTTTGCCTGCTGACAAGAATTGCCTTTGGGTAATCTAGTAATCTTTCTGCTACGAAGACCAAAGTAGCCAATCCCCCGATCACTAATTGGCTGGATCAGTGAATGTATAATAAAAGGAATGCACTTACTTCGCTACTTGTGGGAATAGTAAAGGTCGCCAGTGATGACATTTTCCTCGCATCTCTGCAGAAGAAAATGGTGATAGGCTTGAAAAGTGTGGTCACTCTGAGGCACTGCAGTGCACGAGCTTCAAAATGTGTCAAATGTTTATTTTGTTGCATTCTATTAGTTCACGACTAGATGGCATTGAAACGTTTTTAAAAAAGACACACTGTCCCTTTAAGTCACCGTTGTCAA
This sequence comes from Syngnathus floridae, assembly GCF_059516105.1. Lineage (NCBI taxonomy): Eukaryota > Metazoa > Chordata > Actinopteri > Syngnathiformes > Syngnathidae > Syngnathus > Syngnathus floridae. The sequence goes on along the minus strand of NC_142417.1, from coordinate 13,641,724 downwards.
AGTCAAGGCCTGGGGGCCAGATACGGCCCGCCACATCTTTTTAGGTGGCCCACTAAGACAAATTGTGCAATGAATTCATGTCAATTCCAAAATTTCAAATTGTTTTCACTTTTAAAAAAATTAGATATTGTGAGCAATTTTTATTACCATTTATTTTTTTAAATATTTTTTATTTTTAGATATTTGATTGGATTTGATTTCAATATTTCATTTTTAAATATTTGAACAGTTTTTATTAGTCTCTGTTTTGAAAACTAGTTATTCATCAGTTTGTTGTGTAGCCTATACAATATAGTATACAATATGAGACGTTCATACATTTATTTGGGTTGAAATTTTTAATGGTCCTTTGAGGCAAATCATGACAATGATGTGGCCCGCGAAAAAAATAAGTTTGACACCCCTGCTTTAAGTCATTGTCAAATGACTTTTTATTTCTCGTATACTGAAGGACAGAAAATAAAGAATTTAGGTTCAACAATATCATTTTTTTCATAGACTTTATATTTAAGGCAGGTCAATACAACCATGTGTTGAGCTTGCTAAAGAGCTTTCTCTTGTCATCATACAACCCGGAGAAAAAGATTGGAGGAAATTCCCCAGTGCAAAGTAAACAGAACGATGCTCGGAGAGTTTTCGTAACCAATGTGGACTGGCTTGACCGGCTGCCATGTATGCAAGCTTCAGTAGCTAAGCAACCTGTCATAAATATTGTCCATCTGTGCCTCACAATAGATGGAAGGAGACATTCACCAAGGGAGGCCCATGAAGAAGGACATTGTTTACGGGGTCATTTTGACACTCTTGACAATCACATCAACACTAACTTGTATAGTCCCTTAAGTGAAGAGTACATTGTTGACTCATCTAATCACTACTCCTGTCTGCTGACAACACCTCCAGTCTCACATTTTCATCTTTCAGCTATCGATTCATCCATTTTTTCTACTGCTTGTCCTCAATAAAGTCACAGGTGAGCTGAAGCCTGGTTTTAAACAAAAGTTGGGGTACGCATTGGACTGATTGCCAGCTAATCACAGGGCACACACAGACAAAACCATTCACACCTACATTAAAACTTTTGAGCCATTTAGCGCTTCAATTAAACTAACATGCACGTTTTTGGAATGTGGGGAAAATACCCAGAGCAAACCCACATCATCACAGGAAAAAAAACATCACATCAGAACACACCACACAGGAATGCCTGAGCCGAGATTTGAACGTGATGTGCTAGTTATTGTCCACTTCTGAAAATTCTGGAAAATTCATTTGGAGGGGAAAAAAATGCTTACTTATGCGTCCATCCCATCGTTATTGGCGGTTTCAGCTTTGCCCAGACCTATGACAAACTTTTTGGCCTGTTTGTATGTTGTTGATTGAAAGCACAAGAAGATTTTGATTGGAGATTCTATATATGGTGTCATATGGAGTAATCCATGCCACCTCTTGAATATCTGATTTATAGACCCCATAGGTTGACTTGCCAAGAGATGAAGATGACTATTGGCAGTACCCAAGAGATGAAATTACAAGGCAGAATGGAAATAGTGAGACGGATAATGATGAAAATAATCTCTCCCCTCTGCTCTCTGGGATTTATTATTTGCACATTTCTGCCCAACATCCTCACTAAATTATTGTAAATCAGAGAGACACTCAGCATAGTTTGCTGTAAGATGAATGGATGTCAGCCAATAGCATATCAGGTATAAAATTAAGCTCCCCATATCCTCCGAATGGAATCAGGACTCTTCCAAATGCGAGTAAATATTGGATATCTGTATCAAAAATGGATTTATGGATAAATCAAAAGTGCAGTGGAAGCACAAACTTTGACCTAAGTTGAAATTGTAATTGCTACATGCAAATTCACTTTTTTAAAAATCTCTCTCTCTCTCTCTCTCTCTCTCTCTCTCTCTCTCTCTCTCTCTCTCTCTCTCTCTCTCTCTCTCTCTCTTGCTCTCTCTCTCTCTCTTGCTCTCTCTCTCGCTCTCGCTCTCTCTCTCATGCAGGTTTGTATTTCTTCTCTTCCCTATTCTCTAATTCAACAGTCCCATAGCCTCTCCATTTTTAAGGAGCGTGTTTCTTTTCCAGAGGACAGGGGAATCATGGAGCTATGTTGTGATGAGGACATTATGACTGATATTATTGTCTTGCGCAACCTCTGCAGTTACATAAAAAGCTCAAAAATGGCAGAAATGTTTGTGCAGGTCAGTGGTATAAGCTATTGTGGCTCATGGTCACTAACTGATGAGTGAAGGCTTTCCGTGCACTCATCAGCCAAATGCCGCTTCTGACATGCTCCGCTGTCTGCTTCTCTTCTTATCCTCCCGCCTCATTTAACCACAAACGCCTGTCTTTCGTCAAGATTAACGACTCTCTTTAGTGTGTGTGTTTGCGTGTGATCATGTGTGTGCCTGCACACATGCGTGTGTGCATATGAGTGTGTTGTCTCCGACTATTAGTGTGTGTTTTCCGCATTGACACAAACGAGTTTTCCATTTTTCCATTTGGCTGTTCTCTCAGCCAAAGCACGATCACTTAGTGATAGTATTGATAACACAGTAAATGTAGTGATTGACAGGATCAATAAGTGACCCGCAGGGAACAATGCCTTGCATATGGCAGACAAAGGCCAACAAGAGGACTGCACTACAGAGGGAGAGAGTGCACTTGGAGGTTGGAATCTATAATGGAGCTGGCTACAGCCTCTGGTCCTCCTCCAGGCCTCATTCATCTACATGACAAGACAATAGAAATGCAAAGCACAATACAATCCTGACAACGGACTCACATTGTAAGCACAGTCAAAGAATTGCTTGTGACACACTCCTTGTACTGATGTTGATCAGTCACCGACTCATTAGTTCTCACTGCCATTCTTTTAGATGGACAGTGAGTGCATCACCTTATGTAAATAATGTGATTGAGTTGGCAAAAGGACTTAGATCATCCGGCCAGTCAAATTATGTTGCAATAACTCTAACAGGTTCTTCTATAGTCACCTCTTATAGTCACCTCTCTTCTTCTCACCACAGAATCGTCCTGTAAAAAAAGAAATAGAATGTTGAATTGCTCTTCCAAGAGGATGGGTTTTTGATAAATAGATACAAAAAGAAAAAAACAGAATGATGAGGGTTGATGGGGAAATTTCTGTTCAGAGTCAATACATTTTTGAGTTAATGCTGTTTTGTTTTCTTTGTTTTGATACATACCAACTTATGAAAACTAGTTATCAATTGATTAATATGTGTTCATTTAGCACACTAATTTTTTATCATAAGGGCTTGAATTTAAGCTTTACTTACCAAATCCATGAATATTTTTTGATATTGTTGAAATTTTTCTTGAGTGAGTAGAATTTGGAGTTACTCAAGTCAAAAGATCGAAACTCGCATACTGTATATTTAGGGATTTGGTTATCAAACATGCATTTACAAAAGTTTTACTTACTTTGCAGAGTAGTACTGTTTCTTCTAAAGGCTGACATTTAAGTAAAATTTGCAAGGAGCATAGTAGTCCATTGTTTTTTTTACTGATGAGTGAAATAAAATGATAATGTCAAGAAGTACGGATGAAGTAAATGGTCAGTGATGATTTACCACATCTGAAATCTATGTTTTCCCTCATTTTAGTAAAAATTAGAGATGAAAGTTTTGTTCCAGATTATTGTTTTACCTCCATACAAATTCTAAACTAAACAACTATTTCGACTGTAATTGTGCTTTATCCCAAAAGGCTGTTGTGTTAAATAGCATTCCTTTCCTGTGTACCCATCGGCTCCAGTTATCCCTTAAGGAGCAGCTACTTTATAAATATGTATTGCATATATGTATAATCAAGGATTGAGAGTTTCAGTTCATCCCCACCCACTTCGCTTTTTCACTCTCTGTCTCTGCTCTCAGCTGTTCAAATATTGTTTTTCTATTTAAACTGAGCTTGGGGAAATATTTACTCTGGGCCACTGAAGCAGGGTGGATATGAATGGGCATCATCTCCTCTTGTCAAATTAGCCGCTGCTCACTGCCTGCTAATGTCTGAGTAATTGGAAAGACTGGCAGGGCGGCCACTCTGACTCGAGGTTTAGTATGAACATCACGTGCTGTCAGCCATCTCTGGGGTTTGGGACACAGCACGCCACCGTTGAGGTCACCTCACAAGGTACTTGCTCATATTCACAATGACCCACAGTTCTCGATTGCTGTCAAATGTTGACATATGGAAGAGGGGTATTTGTTTAAACACGTAAATCATATAAAACTAACGGAGCTGGAAATGATCTAATGTTGTAGCCCAGATGGGTTTAATGTAATGAAACGTGTGAACATTTGAAAACCAGAACTTCTATAATTGCAGTTTGAAAGTTGGATACTGGATTATTATAGTTCATTTCAACGATTCAAATGTTTGTGGCTATAAGCAGTGCACTGCCTAATAGTGTGATAGTTGCAGGTCATTATGTCCATTCATTTCTTTTTTAACTAATACTGTTTAGTACTGAATTATTGGAACTGGGCCTGTCAATGTGGTGTTAAACACAGCATGGTGGAAACCAATAAAAAAATAAGGGAATCATATTGAGGGGATGTGTTTCTTGCAGTCCCTATTTGAAGATTGTTGTTTAATAATGTATTTTGTGCACTGTATATAAAACTGGAAACTGAGGAATCGGTTAAACATAGACATGAACGCAGTCTGGTTACAGCCTGCCCCCTCCTGTTTTGTTGCACATTTTAATTAAAAGTACATGTTAATAATGTCACAAGAAATAAAGGCTCATGCAGCAGCGCACCCTTGAAAACAACAAATGGATGATAGAAGTGTTTGTCAGCAGACAGTAAGTTCACGTGCTAATGGAAAGCTACATTTTCTCCTAAAAGGGATCCAAGTGTAGCTGATGAGATGGGCCCGAAAGTGAGAATAGCATAGGCGGAGAAGGAGAGGAAGAAAAGCAGCCACTGTGCTGATATTGATCTTCTGTCAGAGAGATTGATAGAGCAATAAGGAGCTGAGGAGAGAAGAGATGAGAAGTGGAGTAAAGGGGGAGGAGGGCAAGGTGGGAGAGAGGATTGCAGCATGGAAGATGAATGGACGGCTCGGCGGGCAGGATGCTGGAGTGAGATCGAGGTGAAAGAAAAGAGCGAAGAGGGGAGAGGTGGTGAAAAAGTTGTAGACAGCCAATGGAGGAGGAGTGGAAGAGCGGGTGATGGTGAGAGGCATCGAGTGAAAGATGAAAGATCAGGTGTCTTGCTTAATTAGGTCAAGGAGTGCATGGAGACGGACTGATTGACGATTTAGAGGATAGCGAGAGAAGTGATAGGGAGAGAAAAGGAATGAAAGAGACTTGATTGGATTAATGTGTGAAAGGGAATTGCGTTGGGATTGCTGAGACATTTAACATGACCTACTGACATCTAATGGTACCATACAAATTCTTTAATGAAGTCGCCAGCAGAGTGTCGTCATTTGACCACAGCTGCTGTTTGGCCCACGAGTATGGAGTCGAGCAATAATGTGTGTGTGCGTGGGTGTGTGGCCATGTGTGTGGATAGATATCACTCAAGTCCAAGGACTAAATAGAGAGTATTGCCAGCCAGCAGGGTCAAAGGGGCTTCACGACCATGTGCACAAATGCACACAAGATGCCCTTCAGGACATGCTGTTAGTGTTTGTGATATACATATGTGACACATTGGGATAAAACCAGGATCAGGACTCCAAAAGTACAAATTGAATTTTTTGCTATGTGGGGAGGGTGACACGGTGAAGCACTGGTTGGCGTGTCCACATCACAGTGTGGGTTCGAAAAAGAGCATAACCATCCGAGCCAACCTCCTGTACAGTCCTCAGGCTCCCCAACAATAGCGGTAGCAATTTGCATTATTTTAATGCAATGGTTTTCCTTATTTAGATTTGTTTCAAGACTACAGTTACACTTGACTTTCATGGTTAATGCAGTTATTGCAATTTTGTTGTTTTATCACAGTAGATTGGTTTATTTAGATTTCAAAAACCAGAAGCCATTCATTTACAAATGTGACTGCACTTTAGTTTACATATTTAAATGTTCAGATATTAAGATGTGATAGACAGTTTTTGCACGATTTGAGTGAGGCAAAATAACATGCTTTTTCTCTCGAATATATTATTATAATCATTTGTTTCAGATGTAATTATTTTCTATATAAAAAAAATCTGGTGTTCAAAAAGTATTTTTTCAAACTTGAGTCTTGAAAAAGAGGGGGTCGTCTTATAATCGCGGTTGTCTTATAGTCAGGCCAATACGGTATATTATATTACATTATATTATCCATCCATCCATCCATCCATCCATCCATCCATCCATCCATCCATCCATCCATCCATCCATCCATTTTCTGTAAATATATATATATATTGCGGTACAGAAAATGGATGGATGGATAATATAATATAATATAATATAATATAATATAATATAATATAATATAATATAATATAATATAATATATTCTCTGACTCTATATATGTTTTTCTTTTTTTTTATTGTAAGTTACACACTCAATTGCACTAATGCCCACAACCATGCACTAGCATTATAAAGAGTGACACATGTATACACAAGCAAACAAACCTGAGGCAAACACATCAGTCACATATGTCTTTCATTGCTGTGAGCAGCAGAACATGACCGGCCTTCACTCCTCATTAGTTAGTATTTGAGTAAGATGACAGCAGACATTTGGGTAACATTAGAGTTCAATTAAGTATTTAAAGCATTCTTTTGTTTGTGCAGAGTAAGAAGAGGATACTGAGGGCTAAATTCGGCATGGGCCAAAAAAAAGATCAATATTTTGTGTCCATTCGCTTTGTTTTGATATTTATATGCTCCATTCACCAGTGCTTCAAGTGGGCTGGTACACAGCGGTACTGAGCACCAGCACTTCTCAATTTTAGCCTCTAGATCTAGGACAGCGTACCAGGACTTCGCATGATGCATTGAGGCATGTCAAGGACGTTCCAAACATACTCATTCCGTAACATTCCGCCAACGCAAAGGCTAACTTTGAAAGCTTTCCAAATAATATACTCAGCAAAATGCAATTGCATGAGTAAGCTTTTATAGCCTTAGTAAGCTTTTGTTTTGAAGTAGGCCCTTGTAGCGCGTGGTGGCATAACAGTCACTTTGATTTACCCCCTTGAGATTTTGGTTATTTATTTATTTATTTATCTATTTATCTATTTATTTATTTATTTATTTATTTATTTATTTATTTATTTATAGTACATCTGTTGCAAACCACCGCCTTATTTTCCAATAAGTGGAGTACCAGCACTTATTTGTTTCCACTTAGAGCACTGCCACCCAAACATAATCAAAATTAGGCGTGTTCAAACTACTACTATAGCCAGAGGCCATTTGTAGCCTGTCAATAATTTTTTTGTAAAAAGTAAGATTAAAAATTAAAATTTGACACAGCTCACAATACTATTTTAAAAAATAAAGGAGGGCAGGGGGCAATAGGGCAATGTGAAAAAACGGGAGGTGGGGGACCCGCATACTGCATTAAGTGGAACCCCCCGACGACGTCATTTAGAGACTTTCTACATATGTAAAGATGCAAAATCAACGATTCACAGTTAAAGTAGTAACAATGTTTTTCTACAAAATGCCAGTGTATCAAAATAATTCTGTTACAGAAGCAAAAAATGCTTTCCACTTTGGGCTCTGTCAGCATCTAAACTTGTATAGTGTTGAGTTTGTATTACTTTTATATATAAAAACGTGTGATAATAAACAAACTAATGAAAAAAAAATTTTTTTAAATGGCTCTACACATTTATGCGATCACATTGACAGTCAGTGTCGAACAAATTGGTAACAAAAAGACCTGCCTGTAGCAACATCATCTGAACATTAGCTGGCAACACTGGGTTAACTCATGCCTCCATGGGGCCCAAAGCAGAATTTTATTTGGCACCTGTCCACCATATTTATGTTTAATGTGTTTAAAATAAAATTCCTCCTCTACTGGGGGTCTCCTAGTGGCCAGGGAGCCACAAATAGTCATTGAAGTTTGTTTGTGCCTCCAGCTGGCCTAGGGGCTATGTACGGCGTACATATTCCTATGTGGATAAGAAGGACAAGCCACGTAGGTAGCGACTCCAAACAAGGACAAGCTGCGAAAGAACACAGTGCGAATATGAATGCGTGAATGTGAGACTTTGTAAAGCGTTTTGAACACAATGGTGTCAATAAAAGCACTTTATAAGTGCTGTTAACCATTCCTACTCTGTCAAATAAATAAAACACACTGACACCCTCCAAAAATACCTGCAAAAAAACTAGGCCACGATTTGGAAAGGGAACACTGTATTTGCACCTCCGCCCTCAAAGAAGTGTACACCTGGTAGAAGTGCAAGTGTTTGAAAAGCACGGGGCGCAGGTGTGCAGAAAGTGCAGACTTTAGACAGAGCGTGCATTGACTTGAAGAAGATCCTGGATGCAAGCGGTCGAAATGAGCTTTCTCCGCAAGGTGTCTGGACTCTCTTTTAGAGATAGGGTGAGAAGCTTGGTCAACCGGGAGAGACTTGGCATCATATTACCATTGTGTCAAAGGTAATATATAATTATACACATGCCGATAATTAACTGTGGCAAGCTTAAAATAGCGTGATGCAGCTCTTTCCAACAATTACAGAATGGATCTTGCTTTGTGGACAATAGGTGTAGTCTGACTCCATTGATTTCTCCCCAACATTTTTTGTGCTTCATCGATGTGTACTGACGCTTGGATCCTGCCACAGTCTGAATTATTCAGCAGGAGCGTTTAGTTTTAATGTCAAGGCCATGGAGTAACTTGAGATTGGTGATATTTGATGATCTGCTACAGGAGTAAAATGGCTATTCTCAAGGTAGGAGTGTGACTTTTTCCAATAACCATCAATCTGATTTGTGTCAGCTCATGTAGAGCGTCTGGTATCAGTTTCAGTAAGGGTCTGACAGTTTTGTTTTGGTATATTTTTTTTTTTTTTGTCCACAGCATCAATGTCTTGTCAAGACATGGGAGACATGAGACGGTAAAGAGGTTACCACGTTCTAGACCAGGGGTGTCAAATTCATTTTTTTCACGGGCCGCATTGTAGTCATAGCTTCTTAAGGAGGGCCATTATGACTGTCAACCCAAATAAATGTATGACCACCTCATATTATATACAGTAAAAGCTACAAAACAAACTGACAAATAAATCAGATGAGTAAAAACTGGTCAAATATTTAAAAAAAAAAAAAAGATATTATTAAAAGTGAAGACAATTTGCCATTCCAGTAATAACACACAAATTTGACGGACATTTGTCTTCGCGGGCCACATAAAATGATGCGGCGGGCCGTATCTGGCCCCCGAGCCTTGAGTTTGACATGTGTTCTAGACGTTAGTTAGTTAGTTAGTTAGTTAGTTAGTTAGTTAGTTAGTTAGTTAGTTAGTTAGTTAGTTAGTTAGTTAGTTAGTTAGTTAGTTAGTTAGTTAGTTGGTTGGTTAGTTAGTTAGTTAGTTGGTTAGTTAGTTAGTTGGTTAGTTAGTTAGCTAGCTAGCTAGCTAGCTAGTTAGTTAGTTAGTTAGTTAGTTAGTTAGTTAGTTAGTTAGTTAGTTAGTTAGTTAGTTAGTTAGTTAGTTAGTTAGTTAGTTAGTTAGTTCGTTCGTTCGTTCGTTCGTTTTAATGTATTAATGTAATGCTCATTACTGCCACCAAGGGGACTGGAGTGGAACAGTATCACCCAACACATAACTTATATAACAGGTCAGACAATGGTTATGTCAAGAATTGCTCAACTTTGGAAGAGGTCTGCTGTCCTCTGGGTGCTGAGGGTTCTCATTATCATGGATCTTATTAGACTGCCAGCTCTTTGTGGTCCAACACCTTACTAAAACAATGTTGGTTTTTCCTTTCATTTGTTATCCATATGCAGGGAGAGGAAAGATCTGGAGTGAGAGGAAGTGATGGGAAGAGAGGACAAAAGTGTTTTGGTTAAGATTCAGGGCAGGCGTTGGAGCGAGGCTATCATTACCATACATCAGGACAATAAATGAGGCTTTCAGCAGACCGTAATAAGAGTTTGATAAATCATCCGGACCAGAATTAACTCGACGTCAAAACAATGTGAGGACTCTGATGGATGGCAGAGGAGGGGCCAATAGCACAGATTAGTGAAGCTGGAAATGATGGAGCACTTAAAGGGCGGTGGGGGGTGCAGCAAGAGCATGAGGAGGAAGAAAAAATGGTATAAACCACAAGGACAGAGGCTAATGGGCTATCCAACATGGGGATTCTAGTGCATTCATATCAACGATAACCTTACCATGACATACAAAAATCTACGTGTGCATGTTGCCATACAGGTAGGGCTGTCAGCTTGAACACAAACTATTATAGCCTAGTCGTCATATAGCAAACACAGCTCTTCTTTTTATGTAGGGAAGCATGTGTGCGTGTGTGCCAAGCTCGCAGCGGCCAACAACTAATCCTGTCGGATATCATGTTGTGAGGTTAGTGCAGTTCTGCAAGTGTCACCATTCTCTGCCTCCCCTACTCACCCCCTAGAGGGTGGCTTTAATTGCCAGGCTGTGACCTTTGCCGAGCGCCAGTGACAAGGCCTGTCTGCGGTGGTGGGAGGTGGTTGCACCTCGATTATCTGTGACAGCAAATCCAGGCAATCGGTCGGGGAAGAGGGGGAGCTGGAGGCAGAGAAACTGGGGCGAGCAGAGGCCCATTACGGGCTAATTGGAGACGCTCATCCTCGGAGCAGTGAGCTGGAGAGCAGTTGCATCATTCGCATTCATTGTGAGCTTTGCCGGTGTACATTAGCAAGAGGAGGCCAAAGGGGGAGTCAAATCCACTCTGGTCATAACAGTGTGTGTGCATGTGTGTGTCTGTGTGTGCGTGTGTGTGCGCGTGCATTGTTTTTACAGTTGAGGAGACTTCGGCTGGTTGGACATTAGTGTACTTGATGCAGTTTTTAATATATCCCTATATATGGACCATTTTTGCAATATCTGACTGATGAGAAGTGGTATTATTTTTTCCAATATTGACCAATAAATTGTCAGTCCGATAAATATCCCGTCCCTAATAATGACAGAGTCCTATCAGCTTGGACATCACCTGGGTCAACAAGGTCTGCGTCAAGTGTTAGGGAACCAGGACACTACACTGAAAAATGGACACTAGTACTTGAATTTGAGAGGCATTCTTAAAACACCTCATCCAGTAACAACTACGGCCGCAGTGTTCAAACATCAGCAATTTAATGCTGCTAACACAGTTGGGGATAGATGAGGTACAAAGATGTTACGGCAAGGGGGACACATAAGGACACAAGGTCATTATGGGGGTGATTTCACCATCACCCCAGATGCCAAGAGTTGTTTCCTTGCCACTGCTGACAAAAAAAACAACATAAAAGCAAGAGAGATGATCATGACGGCCTAGGGGAACTCATGCCTGCTTGCCAACCCCTGACAAGTTTCAGAAATGCCCCCCCCCACCACACACACACACACACACACACACACACACACACACACACACACACACACACACACACACACACACACATACATCCCCACCTTATCACGAGTAAAATAAATCTTCAGAGGCTTCGAAACCAAGGGCATCCATTGTGCTTTGCACGCAGCCGTCATTATAAATCCTCCATAAAAATCTTGTGTTAATTTGGATGAACACAAAGCCTTTGCAGAATGCTTCAGTATAGCGATGAATGTGACTGGAACTAAATCAAAGTTTTGGGTGTTTTTCAAAGTCATAAATGATGTCACTATTTTGACATGTACCCATGTGCGTACGTTTCATATTATGTTTTAATTTATCAGTGGTGTGTTCAGACTGAACTTACTAACTGGTACAGTATTTGGAAAGATGCCCAAAGGCCAATTAACCCCCCTTCCCGTGCTGTGTTAGGGATATTAACTAACGCTTTCTGATATGTGATGTCATGACTGACAAACAGCAGCGTAATGACAACCATCTGGCGGAGTAATGAAAGCAGCCGTGGGAATGAGATGTTTTAATTAATGAAAGACACTCCATTAGCTCTGATGAGTGACTTATCAGAGCTGGCTCATTATGCAAATGAAATTAAGATAGCTGTCTGTGTCATTAATAACAGAGCCTTTTTTTTTTTTTGTCAGTGACTAAACTTGGCCAAAAATATGATCCTCCCACTGTTTTAAAGTTTTAAGGAGAATCTACATAACTATGTTTTTGTTTTACCAAGTTTGTTCCTTTTGAAAGCTTTGCAAACAAAATTCTTCTCATTGTCAGTTCGTAGTATATGTTCAGTATACTGTAGTAGTACTTGAGGTATAGCATAAATCTATGAGACAGGATTAATATATATGATTAGTCTGTGACTATGACCATCAAAAAGTTCTTTTAAGGTTCATTACAAAAACCATTTGATTAAAAAGTAACATTTTATCTTTGTGCTTTGCAGATATATTCAGCACATATGGACCGGCTAAAACATCTAATGCTATGATATCCATTCCTGGCAATATCAGGAAACACATACACACTCAAGCGAATCCAAAAAACGTTAGCGTACACAAATTCATTGAGTGCAGAATATGGTGGACTCAGCTATTCAACACTGTCCCAAAAACCAAAATAGTTATTCTGATCAGCATAAATGCTGTTTTTAATGTTGTCAAGACTTGAGTCCCATTTTCAAGGCTTCAAGATGTTCATCATTCTGATGATTCATAAATGAATGGTCAAAAAGGCACCGTTAAGAACTAGTTTTCAGTTAAAAAACAAATATCATTTTTGTATTTATGCCTTCAGAAGTGGTCTTTTAGAAGCAGCCAGCCCACACCACAGCAAAGCACAGACAAAAAAAATCAGCAGTTGAAAAAATGACAAATCTTTTAAAGGGGCTTTGACAATTTGTGATCTTTTATTTGGAATGAAAGGCAAATGATGGGCAATGTCTATCACACTCAGTGTGCGTGCGTGTGAGCGTGCATGCATGTGTGTGTGTTCTCATGTGCCTCTGACCCTGTGATCATTAATCTCACTTGCTGTCAGGGTAATGGACACTGATGGACAGCATTATGTTTGCTCTCCCCCACACACAAACATGCACAAACGCAAAGCAACCCTGAACCGGTTAGATTTTCACACTGTTTGGTGGTCATCCGCAAAATGATTCTCTGCATCCATACAGTATGTCTGAGTACTGCTGATTGCGTGCAGGCTCACCAGTCTATTTCATGTTCCCTTGCCGATCTGTCCAATGTTTTCCAATGACAGTGATTCAAATGTGCCACCGAGCCTTCACCTGACTTTGCCATTAGCTTTCCACAAGTCTGACCCATCTTGTATGTTACATTTCCATGAGTCACAGTGAGGTTAGCTACACAACTGCTCTGACCGCACAGCTTCATCCAGCCTGCCAGCACACTTCCTCCACATTTCAAAGCAATTACTCCATGTTGATTTAGCTGTCATTGAGGGCATGTGTTCCTGTGTGATTTATAGAGCACCCGCCTGGTGCCAGTTGACTTGCGATAAATTGCACAATATTCTGAAAGGCTCATTTGCTTAGCGCTACATTAGGGGGCCGATGATTGCTACACAAAGCCATGTAAATGAGTTCTGAGAGGGGCCCCATCACTCAACATGTCATGTAGCCAATCCCATTATTATTTATGACTGGAGCTGGGCCGTGTTTCCTCAGAGGCCAGGCCAGACTCATATGTGAGCTTTGACAGCTCCGCTCCAGCGCCACTCTGCATGTATGAGTGAGTGTGTGTGTGTGTGCGTGCATGTGGGTGTGTGTGGGTGTGTGTGTGTGCATGCTGTGTGCGTGTGTGTGTGTGCATGTGCATATGATATAGGACCCATCTGAGTGCAAAGCAGGAAGGAGCCAGACAGTCTACGTTATCTCCTGAAGGAAGAAGATTAAATGATGGAAAGATGATCAGCTAACTTGTTAAATCCTCCTGCCATTGCCCGCACATTTTTGTCTCTCCCTTGTATAGTACACACACGTACACACAAGTCTGTAAATCCAGACATGTCTCTTAACAAAAGCCTCTTCAGCTATCAGACAATGAAGGCGTACAGTTCATTGCCTTTATTCCCTCTTATCTGGTGGGCATACACTAGTTGGCCTTTTTCACAGTGGCTCAGACATGTCATAACACTGCAAATCACAGTCACTGCTGTCAAACATGTCAGCTCTTCAAACCAAATAATGATGAGAAGATAGTCTTTGCTCTCAAATCCATGTATGTGTGCATGCATGCGTGCATGCGTGCTTGCGTGCGCATGTGCGAGTGTGGGTGCCTTTCTGTTGACATCACATCTAAATTGTTATTTGATCAGAGTGACGCCCTAAGTGTCTGGAGTGATTAGGCATAATCTGCTTTCTAAGGTTATGATCTAGTATATAGTCGCTGTACCAGCAATTGGGTCTAGTGGGGAGGCTATTCACTGCCATTTATTTTCATAAATCAAAATGAACTGACAAATCAAATTCATTTACTTGCTGTGATGTAACCTTTGTGCGCAACATCTCTGTTCAGCGCCGGAAGTCCATCTTTACATTCAAAATGGTGCATGAGAGAGACCGTAGTTTGTTTGATTCAACATTAAACTCAGTTTTAAATAACTCGAAACACATAGCCATTAAAACTCCAGCAGCTAACATTTCGAAATTGGTTCCGTCTGTTTGCTCAGGTTTGCCCATTGCGCATGAATGCAACTCCCCACCAGACCAACCGCTGATACAGCAGCTTTCCAGGCTAATATCGCCCAGCCCCATAAGCACATTTTGTCTATATTGTCACATTTCATCTATATTGTCCAGTTTTCATAGTTGCACTGACCTCTTATTAAAGGTTAAATATTTTGTATAAAATACAATTACCTAGATTCAGCCTTTTTATTTGCATGTCTTTATTTTTCAATCATTAAAAAAAATCCATATATACGTATCGATATCGACCAACATGAAATACTTTGTCGTGGTATACTTTCCAGCCCTAGCATACAGTCAAAAGCTGTCAGCGGGATCCAGGTTATTGGTTGTCACGGTGAAGAAAGTCGGGCTCGCAGTTATGTAGAGTGAGAGCGCTGGCTCATTGCATGAAAAAAAAAAGCCGATTTTACCATGGCAAGAAATATGCTGTGAAAACGTCATAAATTCTTGATCTTTGGATGCTTATACCACAGACACCTTATAAAGACACCTAAGAACTGTTTCACATGGTGAAACCAGTATAAAACTAAAACAATTACGTCCATTTGATTCTTATATTTGCAGTTATCTTTTCATCATCTTTGTCCTTCTGTGTCCTTCATTGCCTCTGCTCAACTCCTCCCCTCTTTCTTTTCCTGTTCAGCACTGAAGCTTTTTGTTTTTTAACGGATGAGTTATTGACTTAAGCAGGCCCAATTAATCAGAGTGTAATGGGGCTGCAGGGAGGCCAAAGGATGTAATGCATCATAGGCCAGAGATGAGCACTGTCAGGCCTCTTATACAGCCCTCTTCCATCACTCCCACATTAATACCAGACAGAGATGATGAGATAAAAGAAGAGAGTGGAAGAAAGAGAGTGTCGGAGGTAGAAAAAGGAAGACGGAAAACACTAAGGCAAGAAATTACATGGTGTAAATGTGTGAAAGAAAGTATCAACATATACCGTTTAGGTGGCCTACAACTTCATACAAGAGTGTGTTTGTGTGTTGTGTCTCTGTCAGATGAGATCCACATGACTGCACTTTACACCCAAACATGGCATACCAAAGATCTACACATGCCAAACAAGGACATATCTGCTGAATCAACAGTCACACATACAATAATATAAGCAGGGATTTTTTTTTTATTTTGTGTTATTTTATTTCAACACACGAAGCATGAATTTCAAAAGATTGCGTGTGTGTGTGTGTGTGTGTGTGTGTGTCTGAATTTTTTTAATGTATTGCAGGCATCAAATTTAAAAAAAATTAAATTTAGAGAATAGTTTTAAAAAAATAGATTAATAATTATAATACAGTTTACATTTTATGCAACATCCCAACTTGGGGTTTATATTAAATCTGTGTTGAAAAAGAAAAAGACATTTCTTGAGATAAAAGGCGTGTGCTTAAGCAGCGAGTGCTCGTGTCTCGATACACAGTATTCAGGGACATTTGATATATTCAAACGTCATAGTGCAGCTGATGTTTTAATCGAGATAAAACTAACAACCTCAGACGTGCTTTGAAGATTCACCAAACCGCTTGTCAAACTTTCTACTTCACGAGCTCTGTTCAGGCATGTCTGTCTATAATAGCTCTTTCATCGTGGAATAGTTTGTTCAAACTGCACTGCATTAATGATAAGAACAAATATGAAAAAAGGAATAGAAAGTGATGTTTTCATCTTGTGTATCAATCTCAGTTCATGGACAGCAGCCTGTCGAGTGCCACCCTAACACATTGGCACAGCTCAGGACTCGCTTCTTATAAACACCCAGTATTCTCAAGTGTTGAATAAATATACGCCCAACCATGCTACTCTAAATCCAAAATGCCTGCCCGTGTCGGATTAAAGTGCATCCCTGACATGATTGTAAAGATCTAAAAACATTATACTGCATACTGTTTTATACAATTTTACTATTCGGTTAAAATAATTCATAAGGTTTTTAGGTTATTGTAAAGGAAAAAGTATCGGTCGGAGTCAATCAATAGCAACTAGGCCCCTCGACGACTGCAGCAAAGGGTTCATGTAAAATTCATCGAGACAGTGTCAGACACATGTTTCTTCACTCAGCCTGATTGACTTATCTGACTTCTAATGGTTGAGGCTCTCCAAATATCACAGACGTGTGTCAGTCAGTGGCTTTCGGTGCACTAAGTAGCTCTGCGTCACATGATAATCCTCTGCATCACGAACAGTCCAAGTGCTATCAAATATCCACTTAACATGCTGTCCATCAAAAGTATTTACAGTATTCCTCCCTTTATTTTCTGTCTTCCAGCTTTCACCCAAGCAAGTTGAAGAATTTCCTCTTAGGGTATAATTAGTTCTCTGTTTAATCAAGAGCAGCATGTGAGATGAAAAGCTAATTTCTGTCATTTGTATCCAAAGTGGCTCCCGGTGCTATTAAGTCATACATTTTTAATAAAGCTGTCCTTGTGAGAGTTGCTTTTTTGACCTTTAGCAATGTTAATTTTATTCTCTTCACAGTGATCGCGGGAGAACCAGTTTCACTATTTGGGCTGTGAAACAATATTTTGTTGCTGTTTTACGTGTTTCTGTCACTTTGGTTGATGGTATCCTATCACGCAATGCATCCATCCTTTTTCCAAAGTGATTGTCTCACTGCTTGAGTTAAATCCTTGCTGCTCTAGCTTTCATGTCTCAGAGACTTTTTGACTTTTCCTGCCCACATTTGTTAATGACTTCCAGAGTCGACCCCACAACCATGACGATTCCGCCAAACAATCTATCTTGGAGCCCACCTGGGATGAGCCTTGGATAGAATAAAGATTTTTAGCATGACTGCAGTTAAGTCACAAAAACATGCAAAACAGCACATCTTTCTCTGATGTTGGGAAAATCAAGTGTCTGGCGATTTCTGCTGTGTTTTTGCCTGGGGGCTCGAATGAGTCGGCAAACTAACTTTGGTGGAACAGCAACAAAAACAAGGAACTGTTAACATTTGTGTGCCATTTTACAGGTAGGCTATTCTGTGTCAGCAATTCATCGTTTGAAATATTCAAACAGAATTGAGTGACATGCAAAAAAGTGAAACCAAGCAGTATGTTTTGTATCAAGGAACATGTGTAGTTGTCATTGTTTTAGCGATTGTTTTGACCCACATGCAGAAACCAACTCGGAGGTCCAGAAGGAGTAAGGAGTCTTTACTGGAGGTGATACGGTGGAGGGTGAGTAGGAGGAGCTGAGCCAGGAGCACGGAGCGGGAGCAGCGATGACGGAGCGTGAGGAGTTCGGCCAGAGCAGGGTGGATCTTGGCGGTGGTCCGTGGAGGAAATCTAAGCGCTTGGATCAAACAATACTTGGTCGGAGAATACAATGGTGCGAACTAGGAGCGAGAACTAGGAGCTAGAGGCACAACCGTGGAGGAGATCACATAGGCAGGACACTCAGGCGACGAGCCGCTGGGAGTACGCTCCTTAAAAGCCTTCCCCTGACAAGCCTGATCAGCCACACCTTTGGGGATCAGCCACACCTGTGGGGATCAGCCACTGCTCACAGCTGCCCCCTGTGGATAAAAGAAAACCTTCTCGGACCCTGACACCAATTTGCATGTCTCCAATATGGTCCTCTGGCTTTCTCCCACATTCCCAAAGAATGTCCTAATTGAAGACTCAAAGTTGTTTTTGTGTGTAAATGTTTTTTTGTTTTGCTGAACAGCCATTTTGAAAATGCTATGTCGTATCACACACGCACACACACACACACGCACACACACACGCACGCAGTAAACACAACTTGAGTGCCTTTGTTTGTATGTTGGGCATAGTTTGGTCTTTGTTTGGTATGCACAGTGTCAGGAAATGAGGCAGGTTTGTTGATTGTGCCACAAGATTGGGACTGAGTGACATGAGAAGAATGGTGCTGATTGGACTTTCCAACAGTCGTTGCTGTTATTATAGCACCCCAGAGCAGCAGGCTGAAAGATATGTTTTGACGTGTGGCGCTTACCGCTGATAATGCAACACTGTTTGATCCGCTCAACACTGACTGTATGTTTCAGTTTACCATGACAAGATAGAAACAGTCACCTTACAGCAGATAATTCCCATCATACTCCATCTATTGCTTAATGAGCAACTGACCACTTTTAAGGTGCACCAAAAGATATGCAATGAAGGACTTCTGCG
This sequence comes from Syngnathus floridae, assembly GCF_059516105.1. Taxonomy (NCBI): domain Eukaryota; kingdom Metazoa; phylum Chordata; class Actinopteri; order Syngnathiformes; family Syngnathidae; genus Syngnathus; species Syngnathus floridae. The sequence continues at coordinate 13,622,818 of NC_142417.1, read as the reverse complement.
TATCTGCTAGTAAAAGCATGCCAATAAAAATTTATAAATTGTTACACAATTAATTTGAATGGTGGGGGGGTCAGGGATGAAAAGAGCTTTACCGGCTTTTTATCAAATTTTGCTCACAACAGATACTACAAACACCTCCTCCTGTCTTTGAGTACTAGAGTAGTGGTTCTAGTAGCTGCCACAAGAGCAGTGGTCCCCAACCCCGGGCCGGGGACCCGTATCGGTCCGTGTATCATTCCGCACAACTAAGAATAAATACCTTGCATTATTTCAGTTTAATTTATCGGAGTTTGAACAATCTTTTATTTAAAAAAAACGGACCGGATTCTCTACTACACCTCGGTAGTTTAGTAAAGTCTTTTGCAACGCACCACCTGCGTCTTCTTTTCTTTGGTACCACAATACCATTGTTTTTATAATCGTCGTGGCATTTTATTTTGTTATATTCATCCGCCACACCTGAAAAGCCGGTCCGTGGAAATATTGTCTGACAATAATCCAATCCTTGTGGCCAAAAAGGTGGGGGACCGCTGCTCTAAAGGTATCTGAAAGAATGACCGTCTAAGTAGAGTTCACTTGTATTTAGGGTTTTATCATAATTGGCTTAGATGATTTTTCTTTGTTTGTTTGCTGTTTTTTGTAACAGAACAGGGGTGTGTAGCCCCAAACACCACGTTTGGCTAATCACTGTAATGTCCTTCATTTTGGACTCAGCCAGTCCTCCCCCAAATGTCTCCAGATAATTCAAAAAGCTGCTGCTTGCCTCCTAACTGGAACTCATAGGGGGTGCAAATAACTCAAATTCTGCCCACATTTAAGAGTTCTTTTAGACACATCGTCTTTAAATCTTTCGACGGTCTTTTCCCACCAACTGCTTTGAGCTCCGCCACCTCTCTACATCTGCCTGGTGCCTCAGGTCAGGACACCAAATCCTACTGGATGTACCTAGGAATAAGCAGAGTCCCAGCTTTGTTGGTTGATGGTCCCTGCCTCTGGAATGACCGTTCGTCAGATTTTTATTTTATGAACAGCACTGTATGCAGTTAAGGTTGTATTTAAAGTGCTCTATGATTAAAGTTGAATTGAGTTGAGTTGAGAGGTGGGACTTGTCTGTCAATCACAGGTCACATAGTACAGAGAACCATTCATGCTCACATTCACACCCGGTTTAAAATAACACAAGTCATTTGATAAAGACCAAGTTCTTGTGATGTTTTCAGGTCACAACTATTTTTCTAATATGTGTGTATGTATTTAGAGCAATATAATCTTGGTGGTCATAAAGTGCACTTCGTGGTCGACACACTTCTCTACTTTTCTACTATATCTTTCTGACCGTTTTATATCTCGACTCTATTGAAATCTCACTTCTTTTCTTCCTTGTTATGCTTGTGTGTTTGTATCATGTACACGATATCATGTTTACACATTTTGTTTACGGTGGACTGTACCATTTGAGAGGATTTATATAAAATCCCCAAAATAACACTTTTTACAAACTCCTTGATTTAACTGAACTTAATCATACTGAATTTCTCAGTGTCCACTGTAGCATTCCAAAATTCAGCTGACTTTCTAACTTGCACTATACAGTCATCAGGTCCATCCAACTAACAGATGCCCCATTTCCATTATGTGCTGCGCTTTTCTTCCAAATTTGCACTCATCATTTCTAAAATCCTGCACACGCTAGCAGCTGCAACCTCTGTATATTTTCAATCACAGAACTTGACTAAAGTAACCTTCATGAACAAAACGTGGCACTTTCAATATTTATATCTGAGTACCTAATGGGTGTGAATGTGAGCAATAAGTGATCTGACCTAACTTATTCCATGGCTGTGTTGTTGCTTGCTTGCCAGTTGTCCCTCCTCCACTCCAGCCCTCCCTTCCCTAATATCTGCCTGTGTAGTAATGCCGAGTGACACATTTAAGCGGGCTCTGTCTACTCTGTGTATGTACGAGTGAATGGCAGAGCCACTGAGTGTTGGTGACAGACAAACACACACAGGCCAATACATACCCTAGCCTCCATTACTGTGTCACTCCTGCACTCCCTTGGTTATATGCACAGAGACATTTTCTGCTGACCTTGGTTGTCCCTTACATGGTTGAATGTGGGACAATTGCCCTTCTTTGTCTTCTGTTTCATTAATGTTCAGATCTTCTGTCATCTCTCTCTGTGCCATGAGCCTGACAGCGGTGCAGCCAGAAGACCAAATTTTATGTGGAGATGAGAAAATTAACAGGGGAGGGGGGTTGGAACATGATGCTCTATACTGTCAGAAATGTCCTCTTTGCTAACATTTGGATCTACACATTTCATTTCCCTGGGTGACAAAGTACATAAACATGCTTCAAGTCAAGGAGCTTGGCAAGCGTCTCCCACCCAACACACTGCATACACAACCCAGGCGCTCTCTCTCTCTCTCTCATATATACATATATATATATATATATATATATATATATATATATATATGACTAGTTTTTTATTTTCTGTAATGCAATTAAAAAAACAAAAATGTCATACATTCTGGATTCATTACAAATCAACTGAAATATTGCAAGCCTTATATTAATTTAATTTTTGTTTTTTAATTGCATGACAGAAAATAAAAAACTTTATCACAATATTCAAATTTTCTGAGACAGTCCTGTATATATATATATATATATATATATATATATAGAGAGAGAGAGAGAGAGAGAGAGAGAGAGAGAGAGAGAGAGAGAGAGAGAGAGAGAGAGAGAGAGAGAGAGAGAGAGAGAGAGAGAGAGAGAGAGAATATATACAGCTATATATACTGTATATATACATTTTTTTAATTAAGGGAAGGGGTGATAATGTGACATACGCTGTTTGATCTATGGCGCTCTTCTGAGTCTGTTCTCGTGTGAGAGATGAGTGAAGTCTGATGGAGGGTTTTTGTTCATTTGGAGTATTACAGACAGTAGTAATATGGTGAGTTAGCCGCAGGCTGTCTTTGTCCTACATAAGACTTCTCTGAGATTGACTCCAAAGTATGTGTCTGTGCACACAGGAAGTAGTAGTTTAAGAACAGCCTACCAGCATCCCTGATCAAAGTCTCACCTCCTCATGTCCATCTGCACCACTGACAGTTTCAATAATGAGGTGACACACTTCTGTCATTGCAGGATTGATTGCCCACAAAAAAGTGCGGTAGCAAAAGTACTACACTTTACCAAACACCAAAAGTACTGACTTAGTTCCTTTACTTATGCAAAAAAAGCACAAACCCAAATATAGTTAGTATGTGAACAAAAGTATCATCACCGAGCCAGCAATCGTCTTCCACTCATTTGGGAAGACTTTTAATAAGATGTTGGTGTATGTGTATGCAAAGTTTTGTTCATTCATCCAGAAAAATGTTGTGAGGTCACACTCTTGCTTTCACAAATTTTCACCTCTTTAAATGCTCCACTCTGACATTTGCACATATAATGTTTAATGACTGTGTGGCGTTAGTAAAACAGGATGCCTTAATTCTGGATTAACTGTGTCATTAGCAGGTTTCTGCTGTTGGCAACACATTGGGTCTGTCAAGGTTAATTACTGGAACATGTATATTTGCTGTCAGCCACTGCAGCAAGCTGTCATTTGATGTGAGAACACAAAAAACGCACACAAATGTTGTTCACGTAAGCAATTTGCAAGGTACTTTACATCTCTCAATAATTTCTTATTAGGCATCTCAGTCAAGACCATCAATGTTCAAAATGTCTTTTAGGCCGGCCTGCTATTCCCAACCATTGTGCTGGAGATCTTCAGGTAGGTCATGGGAAATTTGACAGATCCTTCCTGAAACTTGTTTACTCCATGTAGCCTAATGTAGCTGAATTCATGTACTTATGCTATGATATTATTGAGCCTGCTATTTTACCTGTTGCCATTTATACAACAAAATAGCTTAAATAAACCAAACAGGCCCAGATTTCAAACTAGTAAATCGATTTGTGAATAAATTGAGACGAGATCTTTTTTTTTTTTTTTTTGGAGTATGTATACTTTTTGTGATGCTTTTGTTTGGGGTAGTGCGGTGAAATGTTTCTAATGTAATTTACTTGAGGCTTAAGTATGTGCCTTGGCCCCAAAAAGTTTGGGAAACTAGGTAGACCCACATGGTGCAACTTTGTAAAGGCATTTTGCAGGTTATTTGGGGTCAATATACATTTTCAGAGACAATAAATGTTTCACCCCTGATCACCTCTTTTGCATGAGACTGGACTAGATTCCCCGTTAAAAACAGGCTGATCAAACTGACGGTGAAAGGTTTGATGTAATTCTTCATCCTTGGGACAAAAGCATGTCACAGATGACACTTGGGAAACCTGTAAACAATCTTGAGTGACCTACTTGACTTAAATTTGAGTAATGAAAGTGCCTCATTGTTGTTTAAGTGAGACCAAAGAAGATATTTGCTATGTGTACTGCATCAGAGTTGATGTAAATATTGTTTTTTTTCTACTTTTTCTTTGGACTTGGATTTTATCATTCAACTTTATCTGATTGTTCATGAACCGAGCAAGAAACCGGTTGAGTGTCTAAGCAGTTCTGGGATATTGTCATGTTTGTTTAAAAGAAACGATAAGAGATATAAAACAATGACAGCATGTCTCAGTCTCTTATTGATTCCAGCTATAATCTGCTCATCCTTCATTCTTTGACAGATTCTTTGACTGGTCTGATCCAGTCGTGACTAAGAAGCTATCAAGAGACACACCATTTATCAGCCTGTCAGTCCTCTGAATCTTTTTTTTTTTTTAAAACATCCAGTATTTTGCCTTTATGCAAACCATTTTGCGTGACTGGCCAGACCGAATAACGCTATTTCTGTGTAGTTTTGTATATTGAAATTGTTCGCTTGACTGGACATGAATATAAATTTGAGGCCAAAACCTTCACTTAGTGTAAAAGACCTCCAAAGCCAGTTGCAGGGGAGTTTAAGTGCAGGAACTGTTTGATGAGCTGAGGGCGCCATCTGCTGAAAAAGCTTAATATTACATTTATGATCAACAAGTATGTGAATGCCCGTGAGAAAAGGTCTAAGACAATAATATTTCATGGAACCAGACTCATGCTAAAGAGAAATGTCAGGTCATGTTTAGTGTTTGGCCACTCCCTGTAATAAATAAGACGCATCGCAATGTGTGTTCATGAGCATTTTAATAGGACAAAGGCATGAAAACATTGTTTACAGTAGCAGAGTCATTGGTTCTCAGGTCTAACACCTTTCTAAACAAAAGGGTCTGAAAACAATTGTAGGCACTGCCTAATTGAAGAAAGTATCTTATCAGCTAAAACAAACCAGCTTAATAAGGCAACAGTCATGTAGGCCTCCTCATCCCTCTGGCAAACAGAGCAGGTGTAAAGGTTGAACGGACCCACTCAAGAGCCTTTATACAAAAAATGGGGTGGGGGGCATCAAATATTTCTATACATCTAGATTGTGTCAAACGTCTAAATGTGCACTGCATGGCAATGCCATCTTTGTCTCAGCATGGAAGAATCATGTGACACCGTGCCAGTGTCACGTTTGGCAGTGCCACTCCGTTACTCACATTATGGGAGTTAACTGTAGTTGTGGAAACAAATTAAAGCAAGCACGAACGGTAGTAGTATTTGTCCTTGCATGGTATCAAATGGGGAGTTATTTACATGGGGCTAAAAGATTTGAGGCTGAAAAATATGGAATGGAGGAATAAAGAAAAAAAATACAATTTGTCAAGTACCAGCTGGGAGGACTGTGCAATATTATTCTGCCTTTACAGAGAAGCAGCAGTGGCAAACAATCCCTGCAATAGATTTAAGTTTCCGTACAAATCAAAGATCTCCATTCCTCAAAGAACTTGTTCATAACTTAACAAAAGTCGTAACCTTGATAATTTCTTTAAAATTGAAAATAAGACACATCTCTCAGTGATTCTGAGAAACTACAATGCAAGCCATTTGTAAAAATCCAGAAAGAAAGTTTTGTCATTTACATTTAACTTCAAAATGGTACAAGCCCTGGATCTCAACCAGTTTTATCTGCAATAGAGGGGTGGAAATACCTGTGTGGGTCAAATCGCTCCACATTGGATCTTGAGACCTCCCCTTACCCCAACCGCACTCCCAAAAGAAATCCCTTTACACCTCCAACAGATGTCAATCCTTCCAATCAGATCCACATCCTAGTAAGTCCTAGTCCTGTCAAAAGAGGTGGTGTCATCGCACAGCCCCACTGAACATGTTAAAGCCAAAAGGCAGGCGGTGGACATATCTCCTGCCCTTTTCCCTTATCAGTGAGTGGGGTATCCTGTGGCTCCCATACCAGGCTGATTGGCGAGCATACTCCCATTCAGTCCCTGTGTGGGCTCCAAAACCCCACCGTTACTGATGGCGCTCATGCCAGTCCACCCAGCACTGGGCGGTATGTGACTGCAAAAAGGAGGTAGAGACAAGACAGAGACAAAATGCCAGCAGGTTAGAAGAGGTGAGGTGAAAAGGGAGCCAAGGGGGGGGGGGGGGGGGGGGGTAATACATATTAGAGCTACGAGATTCTGGACAGGCTAGACTGAAGAAAGCAAACAGATTAGCATTTGTAAGGCAGACAAAGCAATAAAGATTATAAACAGATATTAGGAATGGCTAAAGTGGCTTTTGATTAAACACGGTGGACACGCAGGCAAAAAGCATGGAGGCTAAGCGTAGGAAGCATATTTTGGTTTCGCCCATTTTGCCTGCCCACCCGTGTTCCTGACTGAGAACCAGCAAAGATAAGTTACTACCATGTAGTTATCCAAACTAGAAAAACGCACCCACCGCATCACTGGCCCTAACAGAGCAAAACATCACTGAATTCAGTGTGAATATGATCTTTTGGCGAATTACAAGTCAAGGGAAGTCAGGCCTCCCGGTCAGAAATATGATTTTACCGTACATTTGATAATGAAGACAACTGCTATGCTACTCTCAAATATAATTAATTCAACAGCACCCTTTTGCAACCATGTTCAGCAAGAATTTAGACTGTGTATATTGTCCAACAATTGGGTGTTTTATTGGGGAAGGGGGCAGGAGGGGGTTATACACAAACTGTCACTGAACATTAATTGCAATCGGAGGAGAACCTACAAATTTCTGACATTCATGTACAGTCTCAAGGGTACCTGTATTTATTTATAGATGGTAAAAGTGAAGGAAAACAAAAGGGGGGCATACGTGATGACAAAAACACCAAAATATTAAAAAGGGAACACTTAATCATCACAGTTGAAAACTAAGGCTATTGATCTGCACGGTACCAGCGCTCGGTGGACAATTAAAATGTAGACAGGAGACTTGACAGCAAGACAAACCACGGTGACTACATACCATTTGTCTTTTGTCCAAACCATCCTGCCTGACCATTTTCTAGCTTTCAAATTTTACGAGCATCACTGGAAGAGACCATTGTAGTACTTGCAGCTCAATTGGCTTCATAAGAAGTTATGCAGTACCCTGGATGAAGACTTAAGAGTCGGTCAAATGTTACACTGATCTCATGGTTCTCTGTCATCTTGCTGATGTGGCATTTTGATCTGGTGAGGCCATCTGTATAAGCGGCTCACTAATCATGAGGCAACCAAGGCCACAAGCCTCAAACCAGTTATGAACCTTTTAAGTATCGAGTGACAATTCCGCTGCCGCCAACCTGCATACATTAAAAAAAAAACTTTGATTCTCATTTCTAACTTGAAATCAGTGTATTTGGCTTCAATTGTGTGTTCATGGCTTTTTCTTAATTTCTACCTTTTAATGTGTGTGAATATTTACAACTTGGATATTCCGTTCAGTAGCATCTAACATCTTGCGTGATTAGGTGTTCCCCTGGTTGTGAGCAGTGTATAAAAAAAAAAAAGTCTTAAAGACTACAATCCTTCAATGCAATTATAAAGCAGCCTTTAGATATTTGACAGCAAATGAAACTGAAAATAGCATTTGAATTCTTTAAAAGCACTTGTTTCATTGTTGAGAAACTCACAACTGAACTTACAATTTAAATCGCAAACAGAATTACAACGTTGGAATAAACCCTTACTCGAATGAGGTGAAATGCTCTGGGATGACACGCAGAACACACAAAAAAAATGAAAAAACAAACAAAAAAAACTTTTGTCCATCTTGTCAAGATGGTCAGGGTGAAGGGCTGATGGAAAAGTAGGTGGATGTGGAGTTGAGAGAAATAAGAGAGAAGGTTCACAGCTTCCCTCCAGTAGCCTAACTTGGCTTGTGATGCCACAATCTTGGTGGTGCTGGAGTAGAAGTAGGTGGTGAAGGAGGGCCCTGTGCATGACATGCTACTTACTTGAAGCCCTGCTGGTTCCAGGCCTGACCATAGACACCATAGGTGGGAACCTGCCACCCATTTGGGACATACTGGTTGATCTGAGGCCCATTGCCATACCACTGGCCCCACTGGTTGTAGGGTTGCGCAGCAGGGAAACTAATCTTGTTCTGTTGAAGGACAGCAAAGTACATGTACGAGACAATTCGTAAGGTGCCTGAGTCAAGTCTTGTGTTTTAAGTATATAGCAATATCGTGTCCCAATCACTTATGTCGACAATGCATTACAAATACAATTTTGGTTTTTTTTAATTAAAAAAAGGAGTGCACGTCCAATTTTTACCAATTTAATAAAGAACTATACATACAGACATCCACTGTATTTGTCATATGTATTTTACGAGTCATTCTATCAAATCGGGGCCATTTGCTTTTTGTAACACAAAATGAGTCTAACCAATGTTGACGTATGAAAACTAAGTTGTATTGTCTGCCCAACATTTAGAGTCTATTCACACCTGCACTTTTTAGTTCACTCGGCGGCCCAGGTTTCATTTCCCACGCTGGTCTGGACCTTTTATGCAGGTGTGAATACACACCAACAAATCCTGATGCAGACCAAACAACCGAACAGAGACCCATTTTTTAAGAGAACTCTGTGTGGTTTGTTACAGGTCTGAATAAAAACAACTGCTGAGCCGCAAATAAGGGATAGTTGCAACTTTTTGGGCTTAACAAGATACCGTAGCCTGACTTTGTGGGGAATATTAACCCATAGTGACCGTTGATGGCGTCATAAGATGAGACCGGCGGCTTTGTAAAAGAGAAAGTTGAACATGGCTCTCATTGGAAAAGAACAACTGCTATTAGTACAATGCTGAGCAGAGTTTTAATTGTTAGTTTCTTTCTGTCCAACAAAATATATTTTTACTCAGGCCATCAAGGTTAAAGAACTAACATTGGAGATGAATTCAAATTACTAAATTGTTAAAGCACTTTTATTTACTTCCTATGGTAGCCTAAAACATCTGCACATCTCACAAATTGTGACCTCTGGTCTGGGCAGCCAAGCTTGTCGCTAGTGCAAAGATGGACAAAAACTGGCTAGAGGTAGTTTTACTTGCTTGTTGCAAAAACCTTAAGTAATTTGCAAACTGGAATACCGGTTTAAGCCAAATTGTGAATTTATCTGTTAGGGAAGATTTTGGAGACAGGCGCCTCATGTGCTCATTCCATGCTTTTTGCAAAATTCCACCGAAATGGCAACCAGTTTTTACATTGCTAGTTGGTGTGTGTGTGTGTGCACAACAGTGCACAAGGTATAATAGCAAATCAATGTGATCGATGGTAACTCGTGAAATATGCAGTTTTTTTATTGCAACGTATTGCAAGGATTGCGGTTGCTTAAAATGTGAAGTTCATTGAAGACTCGAAATTGTCCTGTCCTTAGGTGTGACCGTAAAAGCTTGATTTATACTGCGTTGCATCACTCGAGTAGAAAGCATGTGAATGCCGTCTTGTCTAATTGTGTCATGTGTAATTGTGTAGAACTGTATTCAATCAGACTTTTTGTACTTTCTCGTGTAACTTATGGAGGAAAGACAAAATAAGGCATTTACCTGAGGTACAGGCATTTGCTGCACTGGGTTCATCATGTCTGGGTTCTCTTTGCCCCAGTAGCACTTGACTATGTGGCCCTCTAATGCAGTTCCATTCACAGACACAATAGCGTGGGCTGCTGACTCATGGGAGCTGAACCTAGAGGGGGAAAAATAATTAAAAAAAAACACTCAACTCGTGCAGAATGACTACAGAAGTACTGCCATATATTACCACTTCAACAAGGATTACAGTATTGCACTTTATTGACTCTTTCAGCATGTGATGCCAATTTATTTGAAGTCAGTTACACACCTCACAAATGAATAGCCTTTATCGGGGAAAACTCTGATTTCCATAATTTGCCCAAAAGGAGAGAAGGTCTGTCTCATTAGTTGCTCTGGAATAAAAAAAGATAGTCATCAAGGCATGAAAAATATAAATATCACAATTAAAACAGAAGCATATTAAAACACACATTTTCAAATCAAAAAGTGCTCAACAAATGAGAACAGCCCCATTGAAGTTTTTTTAGTAAGCATGTAGATGAATTTTTGTGAATTCCAGGTTTCAAATTTTGCTGTCCAAGACTTAGTTGATGTCAAATTTGTCCTAAAAAAAACCCAAACTAATTTTTGAGTACAGTGATCTCTCGCTTTGCCTTTCACGGCCTCAGTGCATCGCAGGTTTTTAAGAATATTAAATAGTGTGGATATATTTGGTGCATCGCTGCTTTTTGCGGCGCCACTTGGTCTGCCCATATGACTTTTCTTTATGGCCAAAACGTGATTTTCATCAAATATTGTTCACACACGTCTAAATTGAAGTTAGGCTTAATCCCAAATCCAAACTGCGTATTCCGATCTGATGGTAAACGCTCACAATAGAGCTTGCTTAAACGTGTGAGAACAAAATAAGGCAGCTCCAAGTGCTGATATCATGAGTCTAGTGCACGCATGCGCAATAATGTGCGATCATGTTTAAAAAAAGGTGCGCGACTATGTAGAATGGATCAGCTTTGTTATTAAATTTCACCTGTCAGTCCTGTACTGACGCCACCACAGTACACGGTGCAATTACTGGGGCTGGACTGGTTCACGACATCTTCAAAAGACAGGTGCTTGGAGTTACCTGCTGAAAGGAGACAGACAAAACTGCTGTTTGTGGATGAAACATTTAATGTGAGCGAGCAAAGGGTGCGCCTTTAGAAACACATACTTTCATAGGTGGTTTTTGGCGCAGGGGGCTTTCTTGTGGCCCAGTTGGTTCGGATTTGTCTGCCTCCTAACCACTGCCCCCCCATCTGCTGAATGGCATTCTCCGCTTCCTAGAATTTAAAAAACGCGAAAAGAATCTCAGCATTTCATATCTCAATAGGCTGCAAGCAAAACAAAACAGAAAAACTTATTGGCTAGAGGTGGTGGCAGTATTACAGTGGCTTAAGTAGTGTTACTCTTGTGCAGTATGGCTGTGCCTTTTGTAATTTACAATACCCTTTCGACACAATACAATCATTTGACAACATCACAGTTGATACACACGGAGTCTATTTAATTTTAAATTATTTAAAAACTTTATCCACCATATGAATGTAAAAATCTTTGAGAGGTGAAGAAAACAAAATTAACGGTTGCAAATGTACGAAGCCGCTTATAACCGAGTGGATGTGTTCAAAATTTCCGTGTAATTAAAAAAATGATAATGGCTAAAATACCCCCACAATGCATTTCAATGCTCGTCAATACACAAGTTAGAATAGGTTGTTTAAAATTTCCTTTTCAGTTCCCAGAATGCACTGTAGGACACAATCCATGCATAACAGTACAGAAGGGTTCAACGCAGTCATATTGGAGGGTAGTGACGTGACGTCAGAACATTTTGTTTGCACTTACAACCATTTAATACTGCTGCTTGTAAACCTATTAAATTGTGGTTCAATCTTATTTTTACATTTAACATTGATAGTGGAATATTTTTTAAAAATATCAATATTATTTTGAGGCTCTATCGCCCCCTTCAAATGAGCACTACCAAACCATCAAGAGAACGTTCAACACGAAAACTTACCCATTTGTTGAAGAAAGACACAAAGCCATAGCCTTTAGATTTTCCTGTAGCCATATCTTTCACAACACGTGCGTCCCTGTCGACAAAGACCAACCTCAGAATCAGGAATGCTTAGACACTCAATCAAGATTGAACCTAATTCGCTCTTATTAATAAGGACATATCCTAATCTCTCTAAAGCAGACATCTGTATTTTTTTTTCTTATTTGCCAGTAGCTTATTGCACACTGTAATTGAGTCATTAAGTAATACGTACGATATTCTTCCAAAGGGTCCAAAGGCAGCTTTGACATCTTCAGTAGATATTTCTGGACTGAGGTCTCCGACAAAGACATGAAAGTGATCTTGGAGGGGGAAGAAACAATGTTCAAGTTCAAAGTGGATATTGTTTGCTGACCGATTGGAATTGTATAGAAGGAAGACTATGGTATTTCAATAGCCATGGCTAAGAAAGAATGTCATATTCCCTGAACCAATGTCCTTCTCAAGAAATTTAATTTTAATACAAAAAAATAATAATACAGAAACGGTATATTTAATATCAATATTTATAGCCAATTGGCTAATTCTGGTGCATCTACAGACATTTTTATAGATATAGATAGATAGATATACATTGTCCCTGTCAAATATCCCCCCCAAAAAGCACAAGTAAATTTTTGTTGAATTCTTTGGGCAACTGTCATAGCACAACCATGATCAGTATTTTTTTCCTCCTGAGCAGACCTTAACGAAATTCTGTCTGACTCTGCACTCAGTTTACATATAGTTCACAATTCAATATTTCAAAAAGTTCATTGACTGAGTTTCCAGTCAAACTTGGTTTGGCTAAATCAGAAAAATTTAAGGTAAGGCGAAACCGATGGATGAGAAAGAAAGGCCGTAACGTACAAAAATTACATAATTAACTCCACCGGATTGATTCTGTACCTCAATTTCTCCAGAATAACACACAATCATATATTATAGGCACCCCCAACTACAGTACACAAGCACACACTATCGCCATTGATAGTTGGCACTACTTCCTGGTATGACACACAAAGCAATCTCTTGCATCTCACAAAACCGAAAAGGTAAAATGTCCCGGTTACGTGTCAATGTTTACTGAGTGCAGAGTGATGTCAAATGGGGTGAGGTGGGTGGTGGTGGTGGGGAGGGGGTGTCAAGCAAAACCACATTTCAAGCAAGTCATAAGTCACGGAATACAATCCTGCTCAGTCACAACAAATATTGGACGCTGCAAATAAAACTCTTGTTCGGTACACATAAGACCCATTAAGTAACTTGTACTTACTACTTGTGTCTTTTTTCTGGCTTGTTGGCGTAGTGGCCCAATTGACTTTGACTTCCTGTAGAGGGACAAATAAAAGGCCAGGTGGGGTGGGATTTACAACAAGAGACCTGTGATGGGATCACACCATTTAACCTTTTGACATTCTGAGCAAAAAGTAGACATGGCATTACCACACTAATTATGTGACCTCTGTTGTAATTTTTCTGGTCACTAAATAAATTATATACAACTACAACTACACGTATTTTTTATATATATATATATATATATATATATATATATATATATATATATATATATATATATATATATATATATATATATTTTTTTTTTTTTTAAATTTATTTATTTATTTATTTATTTATATATATGTTGTGTTAAGTAGTATATCAAGAATATAAGTAAAACATTGGTTCATTAGGTTAAGATCCATGATACAAAAGCATCATTGTTAACTTCTTTGTTAATATTTATGAAAAACTATTTTCCTAAGACTGAAGTCACTGAACTCAGTAAGCGAAATGATGGCTAACTAGTTAGCACATCCACCTCACAGTTCTGAGGTCACAGGTTGAAATCCGTGATGTCGCATGGAGTTTGTATATTCTTCACTTGCCTTGCATGGGTTTGCTCTGGGCACTAGGGCTTTCTCCCATACAAGACTCTAAATTGTCTATTGTTGGGAATGATCGTATATATGTACCTTGCAACTGACTACGGGAAAATTGATGTAAACTACATAGCGTTCTACACAATACAACTGGGTACATTCCTTCATAACAAGTTTCATATCTACATATTTATAAGGGGATTTTCCCTCTAAATAGATGTATTGTTTTTTACTTTTTAATCAATTACTACTTTGATTTGGTAAAAAGATGGATAATCTGCTATTGACAGTTATGGAATTCATATATTGTGATACATTCTTCAGCTGTATCACCCAGCACTAATGGGCACAGCACAAACTGTGAAAATTCTGATATGGTGGATCCAGTGTGTGTCTGTGTGTGCATGTAAAACAGTCAACTCCCCGGTTAAAGCCCAACCCACCCAAACCCCACTCACCCTGTAGTTACGATAGCTTACCTTACCCATTATTTTCCTTCCATTCATAGCTGCCAATGAGGCAGCAGCATGCCTGTGGTCATAGAACTCCACAAAGCAGTACGGGTCATTTCCAGTTGTCTGTCAGGTAGAAAACAAGAATGATACTTGAAAAAAATAAAATAAAACATAGTCCAGTTGAGTATCACTGTCACACGATAGTGTGATGCAGTTTGTGGTGTTATCATCAAAGATAAACAATACACATAAATCAGTAAAATACAGATTTAGTCCAAGAACTTATAAGCCTCGTAGAGAAACCTGTTGGACCCCTCAGGTAATGAAAGAAAACCTCACAGTGGTTGAGGAAAAACCTTTAATCTGACATAAAAAATCTTAAAAAAGACAATGAAAATCTGACAATTGCTGATCAATAGACCTATTCGAATAAACACACTCATGATACAAGCCTGGAAACAAATCAAGGAGCCCCTGAAAATGTTGCCAACAAAGATGTTGTAACAGTTAAGTTTTTGAGCATGTAGCTTTAGTCACTGTTAATCTTTGCATAAAACAAAAATATGATATGCCAATCAAGATGACTATACATAAGCAAATATGCACAGTTATGGCGTAGCACCACAAAAAAAGTGCGGAAACAAAATTGTGCTGGTGCGACCAACTGAAAAAAGCTAGTTGCAACAATGCTGCCAGTGCAAATGTTAGTGCTGAGCCCTTGTTAGTTTTTATAAAATATTTACTGATTAATAACTGACAGCTTCATGTTATTTCTGTTACCTATGGGTTTTTTCTCCATTAATTAACAGAGGGGCGCCAACAATTTTGTTTGTGTGTACCCTGCCTGTTCCCAATTGTCATAAGATAATCTTTGAAAGAACAACACTCACATCAAAAATCATTTTACAGCTTTTGCAGGGTCCTATCTGTTGGAAGACCTGCAGAATGAGGGGCTCGGTTACATCCCTGGACAAATTCCCCACATACCTACAAGAGAAGTTAAAGGTGGCGAAATCAAGTCTTTGTCAAACAGGAAGTAGCATGCAAACAAAGGCTAGGAACCTGGTTAGCTTTTAGTCAATATGGTTTGGATGCCGCGATGTGGAAAAGAGAATTTAGACCGGGAATGTTACCATTTCGACAATCCCGATAATAAAGTCGGGTTGGGTGTTCACAAGAGTCGTTACGGGCTGTCTGTCTGAGCGTTGACGTGGCTTGGCTTTCAGATAGCTTAGGATAGCGATAGCCGGCTGGCTGGCTTAAACAGGCCCCATGTTACTTACTGTAGCTGGCAACTCTGGTCATTGATCATTTACGTACAAGGCAATGGGTCCAAATGGAATGTGCTTTTGAAAAATCAGGACACTAAAACGACAAATCTCTTTGAAATGCACGGCATGCCAACGGAAAGCCCAAAATACATCGCTCCCTACGCAAGCTAATATCAGTTAGCTTTAGCTAGCCAGTTAGTTTCATGTGCAAAATTTTCACTCCGATTCCGCATACGATTTAAGACAACGTTTTCTACGATTCCGAATGGTATTTTATAATGTATATGTAAATGTTTTGAAGATGTGATGGATGCAACAACAATAAAACAACAACTGTGTTTGAATGTCGCTATCGCAAATCCGAAGCAAAAACGTGGGGACGTTTCAAACGCGCCATCGCAGTCGCCAGCCTTGCCATTCCAGGAGATAGACGTAGCCGTTGTACTCACAGTGTTCTGGGTTGTTCGTCCTCCATCATCAAGGTTTAGTGGTCGCGTCCTGAGAGGTTCTTAAATCAATGACATACAAATCGTTTACGTTGACCTCGGCGACCAATGAAGAAAGTGTGGAGCGCCGAAGCTAACCGAAAATGTCAGTGGTTGCCTCGGCTCGCGCACACAGCACATTCAGCCAGCCTCCGTCCGATGCAAACAATAGGAAGTTGAAGATGGCGGAAGAGCGGCGTCAGCAGCGTCAACCTGCCCGCTCTGATGAAACGAAATCAAGCGCACCCACGCACCCACATGACATGAAGACAAAACAAGCGCTCCCACGCTAAAAAGAATTCCAGCATCAAACTCAACAAGAACTTTGCAATACTATGTTTTCCGGCAACTTTAAATTACGTGCTTTCTTCATTGCAACGCCACTTAATGTACATAAATAATAAATATAGAAATTCATGTCATTTGATTTCGTAAATGTGTCATTTTTGCACAACACGTAATGATGTCAGTGAGATCCCGCATCTCCTGAGCATGACAGATCCGGCTGCATCCAAGGGTAGGCAGTATAAGATATAAATTGTCGCATAGCGTAAAACAACAAAGACGAAGAAGAAACCGTAGACATGCAACTATATGATGAACTCGAAGAAGAGTTAAGCATATTGACGGTAGCACAAACATGGCGGCACGTGCAGGTTGTGAACATTATGCGCGGAGCTGTTTATTGAAAGTAAGTTTAGAAGTGGCCCCCTTCTCATACGCAAATACCAAATGCTATTAATATGTACGATGCAACCCTGTTACGATAATTTTGTTGATTGACGCTAACACCATGCCAGCCTCTGCTACTGAAGGTCTGTCTGTAATTTAATGTGCGTTCCATCAGTATTTTTAGGTGCATATCATAAGTGCGTTGCTTTATATTATATCTTTTATTTATTATAGAGTATGTCATTCTTTAAAAAGATGTTTAGCAATGCTCAAGTATGTTAAACCATGTGCTTTACACCATTCATTTCAAATTTCATCGTTAGTGTTTTGTGTATTTTTTGTGCTGTGACTCTACGATCTTCTCTAATATCCTAGTACTATTCCCAGGATCAACCGCTGAAGATAATAATATTGCTAATGCTAACAATAATATATTTGTGTCACCCAGGCTCCTTGCTGTGGTAAACTGTATGTGTGTAGGCTGTGTCATGATGCAGAGGAGAACCACCAGATGGACCGATTTAAAGTGGAAGAAGTTCAATGTTCTGGGTGTCAAACATTACAACGGGTAAATTATATCATAATCCTTTACTCTATCAATACACTTGCACAATCAAATGAGATTGTTATTTTGTATATGCCTAAATTTACACAACTTTAAAATTGAGTGTATTTTGTAAACCATTGATTTACTAGACCGGATTGTTCATTGCAATGTTTCTCTTAAAGCACCATCGTCTAAATATGAGATCTCCCTCTTTTCTAGGCACAACAGGCTTGTCAACAGTGTCATGTGCAATTTGGGGAGTATTACTGTGACATTTGCCATTTGTTTGACAAGGATAAGAATCAGTACCACTGTCATCCCTGTGGCATATGTAGGTGAGTCAATACATTAGCCAATTCCCATTTTTGTTACTTGTATCGTTGTATAAACATGTAAAAATAATAATAAGTGAATTGATCTGCGCTCTTAAACGATCAGTGTAATTTATTCACTTTTGATCCCTTCAGGATTGGGCCAAGAGAAAAGTATTTCCATTGTGACAAGTGCAATTTGTGTTTAGCGCAGGACCTCCAGGGGAACCACAAAGTGTGTGCATCTCCTTGAACACTTTACTTAAATATTTTTTATTTATTTTTTTAGAAACTGAATCTTAAGAATTTGTTGTACTTTCTATCTTCCAGTGTGTTGAGAATGTTTCCAGGCAGAACTGCCCTGTTTGTATGGAGGTAATGAAATATATTTAATGGGTCTCTTGTAAGAGAAGGAAAGCTGAATATGTTGCTTCCTGATTCATTTACAGACTTCATGTTTTGTGTGCACCGACAGGATATCCACACGTCTCGAATTGGAGCGCACGTTCTTCCCTGCGGTCACCTTCTCCATAAGTATAACTTTTAACGCTTCCATACAATCTCTGCTTGGTTTTTAATAATTAAATATATATCGTAAGCATCAGCAAAGCACGCTTGTGGCGTAAAGGTCCAAGATATTTTTTTTTCTTGCAGGAGCTGTTTTGATGACATGGTCAGAACAAGGTACAGTATGTCTATTGCACAGTAATTGCCATGTATCTTTTCTAAGTACTAGTAATATACATATCTCAGTCAATCTTGTTTTCTTATTAATGCATTACTACTTTGTCTTTGTTGTAGTGCCTATCGCTGCCCTCTATGTATGCACTCTGTTTGGAACATGAAGGAACACTGGGAACAAATTGACATAGAGATTGCCCAGTCACCGATGCCCACTGAATACCAGGGTACCTCTGTCAAAGTACGATGCATTTGTTTTAAATTAATTACTGTTTGATTGGTGACAAATGAGAACAAAAATTTGGTGCACACACAGGGTATTGCATGTATTATTTATGCCATTAAAAATGAAAACAATATAACTTTACTTTGCTTTTAATTATTTTTTGTTCGTTTCTTTCCCTTGCTCAAGATTATGTGTAACGACTGCCAAGCCCACTGTACGGTGCCTTTCCATGTCCTAGGGTTGAAGTGCAGTGACTGCGGCTCCTATAACACTGCACAGGATGGAGGTCTCATTGAGCAGCCTCAACAGCAGCACCCAGAAGAGCCAGATAGTGACAATGAGCCAGAGACGAATACAGAGCAGCCACATGATGCATCTGAGACAGCTATGCCACATTAGCACATATTTGGTTTCATTTATTAATGAATTTGTAGAATTGTTGTACTACCGTATTTTCCGAACTACAAGTCGCTCCGGAGTACAAGTCACACCAGCCATAAAATGCATAATAAAGAAGAAAGACAGAAGTCGCACTGGAGTATAAGTCGCATTTTTGGGGGAAATTTATTTGATAAAATTCAACACCAACAACAGACATGTCATCTTGAAAGGCAATTTAAAAAATTAGAATAGAGGCAACAACAGACTGAATAATTGTACGGTATGCTAACGTTACATGACACATAAACAACAAACGTGCCTCACGTAACATTGAGTTATTCACAAATACACTCAGTTACAGTACAGATTTGAAACGCATACACACACTTGAACAGGACGGGGCTAAAATTCAAGTCTTTTTTTTATGTTTATTTATGACATTAGTCAACTCATTAGTAAACTTTTGAATTGCTGTTAAAATTATTCAGTATGTTGTGCATCTTGTGTACAATGCCATTCTTGATGTTTTGGCAGCAGCTGATCATTAGTTGTGCGTATGCATGGTCTGAGGATGTTCTAAATTTCTTTGCAGAGTATGCAAAAATTCAAGTGTTCATTAAATGTGTACGCATGTTTTCCGCAAAAAAAAAAGATGTGTACGCATGTTAGTAAATGATGGGCACTAATATACACTTTTTTTTTTATATTGATTGTAAACACTGCAAGTGGCTGAAGATCAGTCCAGGGTGAACAATGCATCTCGCCCAGTTGTCTGGTATAGGCTCCAGTGAAACTGTGACCCTAATGCAAATGTTACCAAAACTAGATGGAAACTGAGAAATTACCAATTATTCCATCCTCCATGAGTTCGAAGGGAACTAATCTGTTTCATTACATTGTACAGGATGTTTTCACTTTCAGTCATTGGAATATGGTTATCAAGTACTGAACTGTATTTTCTGTTAAATTGGGGAGATCTAAGGTTTTTTCTGTTAATCATAGTTGCTAAATTTGATCACAGTCATAAGAAATTACTAAATTGAACAATTCCTTTTATGACTATGTATGTGTAAATATTGATATAGTAATTTATTGATAGTATAATTTTCAAATACAGCCATCAAATCTCAAATTTGACTCAATGGGCTACAAATTTTACTACATACACTAAAGATCTACCTGGTAACTTGATAAGTAATGTGATGTACGTGAATCATAAGTCTGCTCCAAGGATCTTAAATGAAAGTGACCTTTTTACACATTTTTAATGACTGGCTGCATGGACTCAGCACATTGTATCCTTGTTTTTTGATTTGTCTAATGAATGCAGTACTCTTAAATCAAGTAAATAAAGTTGTAGTTTACTGTACAACACACTTGTATTGGTGTGAATCTCCAAAATGTAGTTTTTGTTTATGCATGCAGTTAACAGTGGTGTAATACAGCCACACACAACAAGATGGTGCTGTCCTTTTAGCAGACATGGCATTGTCACGAATTCCTAAAAATGGCGGACAGAAGGCAACATCAACGCCTCTTTTTCCTGCACAGTGCAGATAAACAGAATGCACAGAGCACGTGCAACGCCAAATGATTGTTAATATGCAAAAGAAATTTATTATGGAATTGTTTCCTTTTATCTGAATTTGACCATTCAAATATTAACAAAATGCGCAATAGCTGAACATTATCTAGCGTAATTATAAAAGAAATAGCTAAGAATACTTTGAGACTGCTTATATTGCCACATGAATAAAATGATATGATTTCAATTCATAACGTTTTTTAGGTTCATGTTAAATCTCAAATATAGTTAGCAACCATATCGCATATTACATGTTTTTCCACTATCATGCAACCTTACTATAAATAATAAACATATCATAGTAGTGTATAAGTGCATCACATCAGTCAATGTCTGAAATGTGTACGTTTAATGACAAACAAAATTCAGGAATGCTGATAATGCTTTCAATAGTGTCAGTTTGTCATTTAGGCCGTAGTGCTTTTGCTGTCCATGCACAATAAATGCAGTTCCAGAATGTCAGTGAGGCCATTTGCTCTCCAGGAGAGTAGCTACTTTGAAACAGCCTTCCCTTTGTTGGTTTGATATGCCAGGTGTTGCAGCAAACATCTCCCAACCGAGTGTCGTGCAGACCACCATCTCCTCAGATGCACTGATTGCTTGTGATGTGCACTTCTCACTCCATTCCCCTGGGATCCCCTTTACACACGTGCAGTTGATCTTCTCCATCTGTTTGCTATGCTCGATATATACAGTCTATTTACATATAGGCTTCCTTGTTCTAGAGCCACAATCAAATTGGATATACCGTACATAATACTCAACATCACCATTTGTTTACAGTATTCAGTAAAATTGCAAGGCCCGAGGTAATTCTGGTTAACAAAAAGTAACCAAATAACTAAAGCTGATAAAACATTTATGTTAACATAATTTTTAAAGATACAAAAAAAAAAACATCTTCCTTTTATAAAATTAACATTAATAATAGCATCATTATCATCAGACATGAGCTTTTGGAGTTCATTTTAAACGCATGTGTAAAGCTGTCCATTCGTAGCTTCAGAAGAAGGAAGATCAGTTTTTTGATAGTTGCAATTTTTTTTACTTTACTACGCAATACCTGGTGACCCTATTTCTCCTATCTTGCATGTGACAAATTCTTCATACAGCAAAAAAAAAACATACCTATAGGTATGTTTTTTTTTTGCTGTATGAATAAGTGTATTAATCTAACATGCAGGTTTTTGGGTGTGGGAGTACAAAAGGCCAAAATTGAAATTTGAACCTTAAATATCAAACGGTGTGGCAAATAAGCTAAAAAATGATAATCCAAAAATATTTTACTAATTCAACTTAGTTTAATAAACTGATTAACTAACAATCAATGAATTCCTTACAAGTAAACATAATCATGAGATCAATCAATTTAGTCAGGGTTGTGAAGACAGAGGAAGTCATTATTTGCAACGTGATTGCCTGACTGTGGATGCAGTCAATCAATCCCAGGAGTCTAACCTTGTTGTCTGCAGCAACTACACACATCAATATTTGTGTAAGTGTAAAGCTTGGGTGTGTAAGGCAAACGGTGGTCATAACTACTAATTTAACAAACAAAGACACTGAGGGGTCAGGAAGAAGGTTCTCTTACACACACACAAACAATGCCAAAATGTGTCTCTGGCCTTGGCACCGATTCAAGATGGTATGGAGATATGACCACATCACTGCACGCACACACACGCACAAAAATAAATACAAACGTACAGAACTTTGTTAATGATAGTTACCCAACACATACAAGCAAGTAGACTGTCATCACACTGATTTAATTCTTGAACTATAATCGTTATTTATTTCCTTCTCATGCTACTAACAAAACCTATCAAGAAATACAATTTAAATGCATTTTGGTACAGATATGAAAGCTGTATCTGAAAGACGTTGGCTACGAAATTGGTTGGCTCCGAAGCTTTAAGGTCTTTTTGTTTTCCCAATTAATTTTCTTTTGGCTGCCATCTAACTAACAATTACCACCATTCCAAAAGGGAAAAAACATCCTTGAACACCCCCATCTTCTCTTTCCCTGGCTTTTGGGTGTGCAATAGTCAGATGGCTATGATCATACAAACCTTGAATTTGGCAAGTAGATTCTGAAAACACTGGTGTGAACCAGCCTGCCATGTCTTTCATGTGTTGTACAAAAAGCTCCTCATTACTGCTCATGCCAACCCAACCCTTCGACCTGATTATTTATTACTCACTAACAAAAACATTGGCATTGTTGAAGCCCTTAGAACAGGCCCCCCAGATCGAATTTGGACAGCCCTGCTTTGGAACTTATATGAAAGTATTTTGTGTGTCATGAAAAAAATAAAGACAATGTCAAGGTGCTAGGTAGATAAACAAGGGTTTCAAAGTTATTTATTATTTCCACTGGCAAATATAAATTGCGGCCACAAATTGTAAATTGTTTCAGTTGTCCAATTCTTAAAAATTAAGTGCACAAAATGTCCACCTTTAGGTTGATTTTAAACACAGAAGAAATGAGCCACCTTAGAGGAAAGGCAGCATCAGGTGACAATGATATTCATGGCAAAATGATTCTGAGTATGTGTGTGGTTGTGTTCATGAACGACAGCACGTCTCAAAACATTTCAACAGATCATATTCAAACATGTAGTACATTTTTGTTGGGTTTTTACATTTTAGGTCAGTTTAAGGCAATACTAGCCACAAAAGTATGCACAAATCAAATAACATACAAACATGAACACAAGATCCATCAGTGCTGAAACCTGTAAGCTTAAACAACTGGTTGTTCTTTGAGACTGAACACCCGCCTCATGACATAGGTGTTGAAAGCACCAGGGCCACCAGGGCCTCTCCATTCACCACATACATGCCTGGTCTGAACCAGAGATGCCAGTGTGTGTGTGCATGTGCGTGTGTGTGCATGTGCGTGTGTGTGTGTGTATGTGTACTGGGGGTTAGGGTCAGGCACACACATGTAGATTGGTGGAGGACAAGGCCATGGATGGGGGTAATTAAATGCTAAGTATAACACATGACTATTTTTTTTAAGTGCACAATTTTCCTTTTGGCATTATACAACAAAACTGTTTTACTGGTGCCTACAAATGCCTCTATTCCCCTAAATAATTCTTACTTGCACACTTGACGATTGAGTTCTTTCATCTCAATAAAATTTGCACATTTTCTGCTAGTAAATGCCTGCTTATGGGCTCTGTTTTTTTAATTCAACAGTAATTCATACAAACTATTGGACTCAAATGTTGGAACCACACCAAAACAAAAACCCTTCGTGGTGGCCAAATTTTGAGGGCTGCTTGTCTTAATTTTATCGAGATGCACATAACCAATTGCCCAGGGTTGCAACACGTACATCCCATTTGTATGATTTCTACACCATTCCTGTCTGGGTTGAAGGGGGTTAAGCTCACACAAAAGAAGCAGCATTCCACACTCAGAAAACTAATATCTATTTTTGTGTTTTTGTTCTTTTTTCCACCTTATGTATTCATTTTTGTGTACCATTTTCATGCTCAGATATATCGGCCGTGGCATTCGGGGGTGGGGGTTGCTTCTCAGACACACTGGCTGCAGGATGGAGGACTTCTACATTCAAAACATACTGCAAATCCTCACTGTGCAAGTGTCTTTCTGACCAAGCAAGGAGATAGGACTTTTTTGTTGCGCCTTGATGGCGGCCACACTACTATACTGCTGCCACTGGCACCACTATAAACCTTTTCTGTTTTATATTTTTTCTATTGACTTTTTTTTTTGTCTTAAACAGCAAAACACAATCAACCACAGGGAAACATTTCGTCTTCTAAGAAATCT
This sequence comes from Syngnathus floridae, assembly GCF_059516105.1. Taxonomy (NCBI): domain Eukaryota; kingdom Metazoa; phylum Chordata; class Actinopteri; order Syngnathiformes; family Syngnathidae; genus Syngnathus; species Syngnathus floridae. The sequence goes on along the minus strand of NC_142417.1, from coordinate 13,598,494 downwards.
GTGCCAAACCTTCCAACGGACACAAAGCCTTGAGGCACAAGAGACGTTTCTAAATATTCTATGGATTGACTAAGCTGTGCAAACAAACTACACATGTGAACCGTCACAATAAGAACAAAGGCTATGTGGAACTAATTAAATATATATTTATATTAATCTCTAGCTTTTATCAGATCTAATAAATACTTCTGATAGACATCTGTGAACTATTTACATGACAGTAGATGTACATTTCTTACAAAACAATAAATAGGTATCAAGGCAAGACAAAAGAGAGGGTCTTTCAGGCATTCACACAGAATTGAGTCCTCGGTTGGTTGGTACGCAGTAAAATCTAAAGCGGGTACAGTATTGTATTTTTGGGTGATAGCAGGAAAATTTACGAACCACCCAAAAAAAAAAAAAAAAGCTCTCAGCCTTCACTTGCTAACCTAGTGGAATGTTCCTCAGCCTCTTGACTTAGTAGGTAGACTTTTCCATCCCAGGTTACACCTGGTCAAGAAGTAGTGAATATTAATGCACCAATACTTGTCAAAACATTTTTGCAAAGAGGGGCTGGTGGATGGTCAAAGAAAGTGACAGGTGACCACTGTCATTGCCAGGCAAACATGGACATACACACACACACATACATACTAATACATACCCATGAAAAACACCACAGTCATCAGAGTGGCAGACCGTATCACCACTAAACCAAAAAGGTCAGGGTGAAGATGCCTTGCTAGTGAGACTCATATTGCTGTTCTGCCGTGTGCCCTTCAAGTGTTATTAAACACCCTATAGATGACTTCCAAAGTACGAAAGAGAGGGTTGACATGTTGATGTTTATAAAAAACAGATGACCGGCTGTGGTGAGCTGGGCAGAAACAAAGGCCCGCTTGTGTGGCACACCTTTTGAAGCACCGTCTTAAGTACATCAAGAAGCAATGATGGAGTATGTCTGTCTGTGGTGAAATCTCATAAGTGCTTCCCGTACCCCTTGATACATTAAAAAAAGAGGCAGTGGGATATTGTAAAGTAACATTCTCTGGCTGAAAGTTGCATTTGTGATGGACGGAGGGAGAAATAGGGGAGGACCCGACTCGTTTGATTGGTGTCGAGTCTGTCACATTTAACGACCGTCAGATAATGACGGGCTGGCTGTGGGCGGGTTTCTTCAAGGCGCTCAGTCAGGGTGGGAAGTTGATATGGGGCACAGAATCTGCAGAGGCCTGGATTGATGAGCCTCAGAATTGGGTTAGTTCTGGTAAGGTGGGAGAGAGGGTGAGGGTCTTGAGGTGGTTATACAACCGGGTCATGGCAAAACATTCTTGGAACGGGAATAGAGGAAACGGGACATGGACTAGTGACCAGTGAGGTTTATAGTGCCGCAGGCCGGCTGCTTGGCCCTCTCCTGAGTGTCCTGCAGGCGCCGCAGGCTGGCACTGGCGTAGCCCTCATCGCTGCAGCTGCTGCGCAAGCTGCCCCGCTCATCCCCTGAGTCACTCACGCTGCTGGTGCTCCACTCCAGATCACCCAGCAGGTAGTCTGTTCCCTCCACGTCCACATCCAGGTCCTCTGTGGGCAACAGGGAAGAAGTAGGATTTGTTAGAATGACCGCTAAGAACATTCGGCCGAACTTATCAATGTCTATATCCCAGGCCATTAAAATCTATGAAATTTAGAGCAGTAAAAAAATTAAAATAACGCATTTTGGGGTGAAATCTGATTATTTTTGTGTAAGCATTCACATTACATATTAAAAGAGACATTAGCGTGTGAACGAATGCATCGCCAAAGTGCATGCGCAAAAGAAGAGGTGACGTCACTCGCAAGATAGTGTGTACGGAAGTTTATTTTGAATTGCATTTCATAAATGAAGGCATTTTTAGCTTTTACAGTCACAATTTTTGCGTTTTTCATTTGCTTTAGTGTGGACAACATGATATTTTTCCTTTGATCCTGATATTTAGGAATTCGGTCGCGGGCCGTATTGGACAGTTCGAGGGAGCGGACGGCCAGTTGATAATCCCTAAATTATGTAGCTGTGACTATTGCTACAGATGCATTCAATTGCAATTGGGCACAAGGACCAACAGATACAACAGCAAAACAAGGAGAGCTAATCCTCCAAGCAAATATTTTAGACAATTATCAGAAAATGGATAAAAAAACTGCACGCATGACAGACCTTGGTCAGAGTCGGATTTATCAGAGGACACGGTGGAGCCGGTGCTGTCCATGCGGACTCTCTCCACACCAAGCTGCTCCAGACGCCTTCTCAGATGTCTCTGCTCTCTCTGTAACTGTTCTAAGGTGTGTTGGGCTCTTCTGTCACTCTCCTCCAACTTCTGAATAGTGAACAAGAAGAGATGAAATATTACCAATGCGCCAAGCAGTACTGTGTGATACGGTACCGTATAAGTGCACTTCAGGATTTAGTAATCGGAATTATATAAAGAGAAAGTGTACTGTATTGCTTGGTGGAAATAAGACTAGTCTTTCATTTACAAATTTTTTTTATTGTAATGATTCTACTTTATGATCTATATATAAACTGAAGAGTATATTATCATTTTTTTTAATTGAGCAAAGTATAACCACACGCACCTTGATGTGATCTTTGGCCTTCATCAGCAGGCTCAGTGTTGTGTGCCTGTTGGCATCTGGACCCAAAGGAACCAGAGATTTCAGTCGCTCTAAACACAGACGAAGATGTGCCCGTCTGAAGGCAGAAAGGAGCAAACAAATAAGACAAAGTTACACATCTTTGAATGTCAAGAAACTAGCAAAACATATTTTCGCTACTAATATTCCCCATGTATAATTTTGATGGAAACCTGATTGGAAAGGTAGCAGAATGATTAACTAGTGCAAAGATCTGACCATTACTTTGGTCTACCAAAAGATGCTGCAAATAAACTGCAAATTTAACTAGACCTTTTCAAAGTGGTGACGACTATTAACATTCCTAACCCAACAACAACAATGTGAATCTATCAGAAGTCACATGATTAATCTGCCCATCTGTCCTTGACATCTTTTTCACACATTCACATCTAGAGTATCTTCTTTCCACATCTCAATTTACATTTCTGGTATTTGTTAATGTCTGGTGGGTGTTTGAGACCGACTGACCCGGCTGTTATGCAACACACAAAGTGTGTGCGTGCCAGTGTGCATGTGTGAACCTCAGTGGGTGGGAGTGTGTACGTCAGATGTTTTAGCCTACTGTAGAAATGTTTCTTCGGCAACCTAAAGTGAGATGAGCTGATAATTTAATACCTGCTGCAGGTGAAATTCACTGCCAAAATGTACTGTATCATCTAATTGTAGTGTCATTGAACACACAACAGGCTATTTCAATGCAGTTTAAGTTGAATGCACCACATCATTGAAGAGGAGCTCAACCCCCAAATTTTCTATGTACAGTAATATGTTCTGTGCAGCTTATGGTGTTCTGACTAATGTTTTGCTTGTGGAATATGAATTAAATTAAACAATTGCACAATCTGAGCATAGTCTGATCATGGCCGTAGCGGTTAGACATAAATGTAAGACTAGAAAAGCACGTACAAGGTAGTACAGTTTCACATTTGACTTCCAAAGTGCAAATGTCATTATGTAACATGCAAATGCTCTAGTCTGCCTTGTGACATAACATGGTCAATGTTTAACAACACTGTCCAGACATGGTGTCCAAGTTACTCAAAAAAAAAAAAAAAAAAAAAAAGAAGATAGGAGCAGGTTATTTTGGTTAAAGTGCCAGAAGGGCAATGTGTCAATAGGTGACAGACATATAACGCAATAGATCTGTGATGTAGCATTTCTATTTAACAGAATACAGAAGAAACTGGGTTCTACTAAACTGACTAATAAAACTATAACAAGGATCAGAATTTAGATAACTAATTATATAATAATAATAATAAAGATTAAAATACTGTGTTTTTGTTCTGTTTTATAAAATTGGCAAAAGCTAAGTTGTCAAGCACAGTATTTTTGCAGTCAAATAATTGATCGTTTAGTAATCTATATATCTCGGTATTGTGAAACCTGATTGACAGAACTTCACATTTCAGAGAGTTTTTTTATTTACTTAATGGACTTTGCTTTGTATTTATTATTCATGGTTCTGACATACAGAAAAGTCTTGAGTGGTACTTGAAAATATACCTTGGAGAAATGTTATTATTGCATTACTGCTGAAATGTGCATTATTGGTACAACTGTATGCCACACACCATGGCATCTTCAACATATCAACAGAGAAAATAAGGTGAAAAGGCTTATAATAAATCAATTTATTTAAGTTACGTGCACTTATAGCGAGGGGCAACGCAAGATTTGCTTCGCTTGTTGTTATGGCGAGTAACCGGGAAAAGCTGAGTAAGTCATCGCAGCATGTGACTTAATGGACCAATCATGGAGAGAATGAGAGCATCCATTCTACGTGCAGCAACAATTTCTGTCGTGCACGCGGCGTGCGTTGCAGACGTATCGCCGACGTGCAGTGGCCAAATGATGCAATTGGGCCGTTGGCGCCCAGGGCTCAGAACTACCTTGACAGAAGGTTCAGTTTGCATGTCAACTGATGAACTTTCACTTAACTGATGACCTCATTTATTCCGTGTTACTACAAATGTAATTTGGGGGAACTGGATTCGTTGTCCAGCAATAATCAAACTGAGCTGTTTAAGTAGGCCAAATATGTTGCACTTTGATAAACTGCTCATCAACGACTGTCCATGGTTTCTTCACATCCTTAAAGAGATTGCATTGGAAAGATATGGGATCAGGAATCAGATGTTTTTGTGGATTGAGGAACAGCCCATTGTTTATGTACATTATAAGATTACGCTAGGCAAATGGAATAGAGTGGTGTTTACATACCTGTTCTTCTCCATTTCATTGTGTGTTGACCTGTGGAGACAAAGGAAGACATGAGCAAGAAAACAAAACAGGGTAGCCCTCTGCGTGTGTGTAATTACTGCAGTCTCACAGCGTACTGTGGGGGTGTGAGAATGAAAGCGAGTGAGAAAAGGCTGTGTGGGAGGTTGTGGCAGTCAGAGTAGGCTAATGTGAGTTTCAAGGAAAATGGACTAAAGGAAGATTGGGTTTTGTAAAGCCGGCACTTCATTCTTTGGAGGAGAGCTGTGGTTTTTCAAAAAATATACTTGGACAGGTGAAGAGGTGGGCAAATTGTAAACATATAACCACAAACATTAAGACTATGCCACTTAATATTGCCTGATTGAATGCAACACAGTAGGGAAGGGGAAGTGACAGTGCTGAAAGTGAGTAACAAGATGATATTCTGCCCTTTTTGTGAAGTTCAAATCAATCAATGAGTATCATGGGTCGATACATTTTATTGGTGGAGATTTGCCTGACCTATGCAAAAGAGTGTGGAGGTGTTTGAGGGAAGAAGATATCTCCGCATTCTTGATCCAGTCTACTGCCTCGACTGATCCTTTAACCCAATGTCCAAAATTAGCCTCTGCTCCTTCATCTCAGAGGACTCTAAATTGCACTGGCACATGTATACACACCATTTTTTTCCTTGGTCTGAGAGAAGCCATTACTCCTGCCAACTGAGATCCAGTGAAGGACCTTTGAAAATTATTTTGGAAATGATTGTTCATTACGTGCATGCATGCATGCGAAACAATACTAGGGGTATCATCTTTTGGTGCACACAACCGCGCTGGCCCCCTCCAACTGAATATGAATTCCGACAGAGCTCAGACAGCCGCTTGTGACATAACAGTGCTGGCAGGAGAACACGACCACTCATTCAGGCCCAATTTCAGTCTCTGACCCATCTCCGTTTCGCTAACTCTGCTCGAGTTTCTTGGCAAATATACTTGGACGGATAATCTCTTCCAAAATTGTAATATCCAGCTCAAAGTGTGCTGAAATTCAAGCTGGCAGCCAGGTTGGGACACATTACACACAAACACAAAACTGTTGGGACCCCTCTGTAATTAAAAGAAATGCCCCAAATGATCACTTGAAACGTGAACTTGACAGAATAATAAATACAGAGTAATAAATACCAACTTATTAAAAATCAGCAGATAAAAATCAGATATTGCGTTTAAGTACTGGTTCAACAAAATCCTCCACACTTCTATTTTCTGGACTGCTTATCCTTAACAGGGTCCCAGGTTTGGTGGAGGCTATAACTAACCAATGAAACAGATCTAGAGCTTTTTGGCAAGGCACATGAAGTCTATGTTGACAGAATCATAAAAAGAAAACACCACTGTCCCAATTGTGAAACATGGGGGAAGCTTAATCACAGTATGCTTTGCTAGATCAGCTAGATCCAGACCAGAGATCTTCAATGAATATTCTGAAAGGTCTGGCTGCAATGGATTTTCAGGGCAAAGGTCAAGAATATTTTGATTTAGGTGGCCAATGCATGCATCCATTCTCTGTATCACTAACTTCACAAGAATTGCAGGTGTGCTGGAGCCTGTCCCAACTGACTTTGGGCGAGATGGTGTGCCCGAGACTCATCGCTGGCCAATGGTCTGACACATACAGATAAACAAGCATTAACACCAACCTATGAAGTTTTTTTTTTTTTTTTTTCAATTAACATAACATATAGGAGTTCAAAGAAAGGTCTTGCGAAGATATGAGGAACAACATTTGAGCTGACTTCCGGGAAAATAGCAATTATACATTCTTAAAAACACCGATTTTCAAAGAACCATTGTCACAGCCACCCCACAAATGCCCTCAACCAAAAGAGTTGATTGGCTCATTTTGCTCTGGTAAACACAACAGGAGCTACCATGTGCACCGTCTGTGAAAGCGGACTGTCGGAGAAAATCCAGCATAACAATGCACATACAGGCAATTGACGGTGGGATGGCATGAGACTGACCTTGACTCGGTCCAGGCTTGGATCGCTGCCTGCCATTTAAAGATAGCTGTTCTAGACTGTTCTTGTACGTATAATCAGATTATTAAAGATGAATAAAAATACACTGTAGACTTTTGACGTTGTGCATGCATTTGACCGACTTGGTAAAACCGAAATGTGTGACCACGCATCTCCCCTTTGCCGGATGATTGTGATCGGCTGGCACTATACATTTGACAGGAAAGCATTCATGTTAGGGATTAAGAATGATGAACTGTATTGCAGGCATGCCTCAGATAGCTTTCATGCTTAATGACCCCAGTTAAGACACCATCGAGTAGAAAGCCTAATTCAGTTGAACCTTACAGTACATTAGCTAATGGAGACATTAATTATACTACAGGCTCAATGACACAATAACAGCTTGGAATATATACGGTACGTTTTGTATGGAGAAAACAATGTTCATTACAAATAGAGCTACTTGTAGTCAGTTTTTCATAAGTGAATAACAGAACACTTGTGACGAGAATTTTTAGTGTTTTGTGTGAGGAGCGTTGTCTGCAGTGATACAGACCCTGTATTGGTCTGTCGTGGTGAAGAAGGAGCTGAGCCGAAGGCAAAATGCCTAATTCACCAGTTGATCTATATCCCTACCCTCACCTACGGTCACGAGCTGTGGCTCATGACCAAAAGAACAAGATACAAGCAGCTGAAAGGCGTTTCCTCCACATGGTGTCGGGGCTCTCCCTCAGAGATAGGGTGAGAAACTCTGTCACTGCAAGTTGACAAGCTGGTAAGTGACTAGGTAGAGGCAAGTTCCCTGCTTAAGCTGCTGCCCCAGCGATCTGACCTCAGATAAGCGAAAGAGAATGACGATGATGGTTCGAGTCATGATGAAGTAAAACTCATGGAGCATATCTTCAAATTAATATATTTTTTTATTAATATACAGGGCACCAAATTATTTTTTTTACTAGAAAACACAGTGGCTCCTTACTTGAAATATAAAGGTGCAAGTAGAAAATTTAAGGTCGCACACTATAAGTTGAGTGAAGTACAGTACTGTAAATTTATTTTTACTAAATTATCAATAAATGGACTGGAGTCTGGAGTCAGAGCAGAATTTTGACACCAAGAAAGAATATTTAGAAAGAGTATCAGTAAAAAAAAAAAAATCAAAAAAAATCAAATTTACTGGTTGCATGGGTGTGAGTACAGTATAGACAGAAAATGTATTTACACTGTCACAAATTTTCAGAACAAAATGTCATTTAGGGGCAGTCTGAATCCCTGTCATATCTTTATGACTTACTATCATATATTATTTATTATCATGATTGTTTAGCTCAAAAGTTGAAGATATAGAACACCATACCTTGCTCAATATTGTGGTGCAGGCCTGACAACGCTACGCACAGCACCTTCTTAAATATGTCCTTGGTGTTCTGTTTTGTTTTTAGAAAGGGAATATGGATACATAAAAGTAGCATTACAGTGAAATAGTCTAATGCCCAGAATGATGAAAGATAAGATGAAGAACCTCTCAGGGTGGCGAGCATATAAAGGACTCCATTTATCTCCTCAACAAGGATGCAACATTTGCATAGTGTATATAGAGTTACTATATAGAGTGTATGTACATGTGGGAGGTGGGGGAGGACTCTCTCCCTCTCGCCTCCCTGCAATAAAGGAGCTGATTCTCTTCCCTACCAAGAGTGGGAACCAAGCAGGGAGGACACAGAAAGGTGGGGGAGGTGTGGGGAGAGAGAGAGCGAGAGAGAAAGCGAAAGAGTGGAATAGAAGAGGAAAGAAAAAGAGAGAAAAGACTCGGGACGGGAAAGGCACTACAACTGACACATGCACATACATGTTCCCATCCCCCACCACTTACAGATCTACTCCATGGAAAAACAACAGGCAATGGAGGAGCCTCGAATCACACTGAGAAATTCTTTATGAACTCAATCTTTTTTCCCACTTTCTCCACATTTTATGACATTTAAATAGCATTGCCTTTCCCTTCAAGAAATCATAATGTCGTGCCCAGGTTTTAAAACACAATAATAGACGCCACATTCAATTCAATAACAAGCGCATCTCCAAGTCACTGGTTGCAGATGGTGTGAAGATTAGAGGATTGTATGACAGGGAATCACAACAAACAAAAATATCGTCACATCTTTGGCACCTCTCAAATGCAGACATTTCAACCGTGAGCAATTTTCTCCACACTGGGATCTTCATTGAACGGAAGACAGCAGCAGCCAAAGATTTCTCTTCATCTTCACCCACTAGCAAATCACAGTTAAATATCCAAACTAGTAGTATTAAAGGGGCAGCAATTTCTAAACTAAATAAAATAGGGACCACCAAATTGAATGAAGGAGATCACGACATTTCTTTCATCAACTTGTCATCCACTTGGTCGACCACTGACTGTATAAAGACTACTTTACATCTTGCATCAATAAGTGAGTGATGATAGCATCGTATGATTTTAGCATAATTATATCATAATACCCAGTGAGGGCCATTCCTTCCCAGGGACGGAATGGTCCGTCCATCTGTCCCATCTATTTTGCGAACGGAGGACAAGAAGTTTGAAGAAAAAAGACGGACTAAGCAAAGATGGGAGTGGGTTTTCATCCGTCCCCGTAATAGTCACTTTTATTTACACCTTTGCACAATTAAGAGTATTAATTAACTTAGCATGTTTGAGGTTGGAATGTGTAACCAGTTGACCTGGAAAATAGAAATATTATCAGAATGACAGTGAACGTGAATCTTGTGGTTATCCGAGGCAGACTTTAAGCCAGGAAAATATGTTCTTTTGTGGGGGAAGATCTTCGCAGCCAATGTTAAAGCCTCTGCTATAAATGTTCTATGATGAGAATATTGTTCATCATAAATCATGGAAGTAAAAGAATAGCGAAACCCAATCAACTATGAGCCTGCTTTTATCAAATAACATATCTGAATACCCATCAGTATGTATTTTTTAAAAAAAACTTGCTCTTCAGTGTTCACCCTATATTAGTTTCAGCTAACATGCATTATGACTAAAACATGTCATGTTTCAAAAATATACAGTCAGATAGTTTTCCTTGTTAAACCAAAAACAAAGGGGAGGACAACACAGCGAATCTCATCAATACTGCTAAAACCATGGCTATCACATGAAAAGCTCCAATGGTCACTCCTAATTATAAGCAAGTGTCTATAGAGCAACTGTTCATTTAACGACTTGAGTTGCTAAACTTCACAAGCCCTTCTGTACTGTATTGGAAAGAAGTCCTGGTTACATTTTGCTTTGTACTTCTAACTCAAATGCAATCCTTGCCTTAAAATCTGCATGTAAAATGATGTACCTTGAATTACCAGCTCTAAAGCTATTGTAGCTTGTTGCGGAAATGTGTCTAGACCGTTGCCATAGTAACACCGGGTCACCAATTTACATAGGCTACTGTAGACATAACACGTCATCATCTTCATGTTACAACTGATAATCTGATATGATGTAATACAAGAGCTGCAGTAAATCCTAATGCCTTGATTTACACTTTCGAAAGGTACGAATTAAACATTATGGACGGTTCATTTCTTTTTGAGGTTGTAGTTTGAAGCCGTTTAAAGCTGCTAATATTTGGACCCTCTAGTGTAGCTGAATGAGTGAAAACAACTGTTAGAATTAAAATTAGTGCATAAGCGTGCCTAATATTGTGACCAGACATTGTAAGCTACTGTTTTCGTGGTAGTGCAGTAATGCATTTGTTGTACCGTATGGCTCTTGGCAACAAGGTGGAGTATTTTTTTTTCCAAGTCTTTCTGCTCATCCTCTGCACAAACCTTCTATACATCACAGGTTGCATCGAGGCAAATGATGAACATCCATCCATTTTCAGAGTTGCAAACCTACAAGACTAACTTCCATATCAATCTGTCCGGATTCCATATTTTTCACATTCTAATCAAAAACATGAACATTATGCAACATGATAAAATGAATTTGCATAGTGTTCAATTGCACAAGGCAATCATTGCTCTATAACCAAAATTGTTAATGAATTACAGCTTTCATATTGTTATTGTAAGGTATTTGTTGCAGCAACCTTGTCATGGTGCATGACAATTTTTTTTGCCCAAAATCAAATTTTTTCAAGACTGAATGGCTCAATTTTGTTTTTGTCAAATCAGACCTAGTGCCTAATGTAATCACCATTATGGCCATACAGATTTTCGTAACAAAATACAGACCGTACCATTTGGTGTCTCTGCATTTTGTATCATTTCACGTATACCAGACACTTTTTCAATTAATGATTAAAAAGGATAAACGCTTGTTTTTCTTAATCTATAATAACCTAAATAACCACCACCTTAATTAGCTGTTCATCAAATGGACGGACAAAACTAATATTAATTAAGAATTAAAAGTGTACACAGCAACATGAACTGCATCCCCTTTTCCTCTGTAGCCAGAACTTTTCTCATAGCATGCATAAACTGTCAAAGGATGACTCAAACTTGTTTTTATATCTTATTAACAAAGGGCACCTCATTTTTGTACTACTTTTACAGTTAGCAAATACTGCATGGACAGATGTGTATTGATGTTGCCAGTTTTGCAACTTAATGTACAGTATTATAAACAATCCTGGAATAGAAAGAAGGAAGATGCCACTGAATAAATGATCAAGTGTTGCGTGCCGAACAGGCCGACTAAACCGTGACCTCACCAACAAAGCAAAGCACACAAACTGTGAGATGCAGTTGCAACAGAAACCTGTTTTGACTGCATTGATGTATGCGGTACTGTACGTTTCGTTTGAGCAGTCATGTTGAGTTGATTGAGTTGTCAGGGCGGCTCGTCGCTGAAATGTCTCCTGCAGTCACCTTGACTGACCCACTTTGCCTTAACAAGTGGTCAGTGGCCATCAGCCAGACACTTGTTTGGAGCTGTCGCTGCGTGATTTCATCAAGCACAATAAAGAGACAAATCATAGCTCTTCACCAACAAAGTAGACACATACAGTCTATGCTAAAAGTCTATACATAGCCTTTTTCAAATGCCTGATTGTGATACTGAAACAAATAGACCTAGATAAGTCATTCCAAAATCTTTCCACCACAAAGCTATCATTTTCACAATAAAAAGCTGAGTGACAGACAACCGCTTGTCCTTGTTTCATCTGAAAAGGACATCCTACTGTATATTGTCTTATAAATGGGCACCATGTCTTTGAAATCGGTCAGCAAAATCAACTTAGTTATTGCCTTCCGCTGGTCTCTTTTGATATTAGTCAAACAATGTGAAATTACATGGACCATACTCTGCGTGGCCCCTTGATACAACTAGGATTCACCTTTTTGGGTTTCGTTTTGGGGGGTCCAAAACCCGTCTTTTGTGGACAATGCATATGGGAGCGTTATCAAGATTTATTGAAACATTTTGTTTGAAGTTTATAGAAAAGGTCCCCCCCCCCCAGTGTATTTCAATTGGCGTTAAGTATGTGCGGATTTTCGCAATTCACAGGCCAGCCCAGTCCCTATCACCTGCAAATAGCGGGTGTCCACTGGCTTGATTTGAATTGTAATATCACCAGATGGCAGACATGGCCTAGCTGCACTTGAACCGGGTCTTATGTCCCTGAGTGATGAACAACCCGCTTTGGAACATTTGTAAATCTGGGAAAAAATAAATAAAAATAAATGTAAATAGCCGTTGTTGTTTTTTTTTTTTTTTTAACAGTGGGTCACATCTTACTCTACAGTACTGTATCCACAGCCTGTCGGTATCCATTGTGTTTGTACCTTGGGGACCTGCTGCAATGTCCTGTACCATAATGTGTGTGGGCCCAAGGCTTTAGAATGACATGCAGGACATTGGATATTTTATAAATGCATTGAGCATGAAATATATTATGCAGCCCTATGTAGCCCCCTGTAGCTCTGAAAAAAAAAATGTGTTCCCCTTTATCATTATAATTGCCCATCCCTGATTGAGACTGTGTAGAAGACACGTTAACTTCTCCAATACCAAGATGTTATAATGCAATTGTAATAATATCATAATACTAAGTGGAAAATGAAAAAGAATTGGATGGGGGATAAGAGATTTATTGTGCAGCAGCATTCTGATTATATGCTTGGTGCAGAATTATCTAAAAAAAAAAAAAAAAAATTGAAGCCCAGAGGTTATTAATTTTTACCTGCTACTGATGTTTTTCTTGCTTTTGCTCTTCTTTTTCAAATTTTCCCTCTCTCGACTGCTGATGAAGGGTGGCATGGAGGCATAGCCATGCTCAGCTTCTGCAAAGCACAAACACAGTAGCCTTTGGGTCAAACAGTGTCAAAAAGCCAAAATATAGGAAGAGCACATTGTGCTTGTTATTCTTTTATGATTCAGTTGACATATTTGAGATTAATAGGTAATTAACACTATAAAAGCATTCCAAGTCCCATCTTTATGCTGTGTTTTCTCCCCTAAGGCTGGACAATGATGTCATCTTGAACTGGAATAAACCCCAGTAGCAAGCCACAACAGTAGAAAAGGAGGGGCTATCGTAAAAACAATGTATTTGGCCATCGCATTAATTTTTATTAAAATAAAAATGAAAAATTGATACAATGCAATTCAAGGCAGACCATTCCCATTTATCTTAAGATTACGGTAATCGCACACGTGCATGCATTTGACAATTTGATATAAACATTTCGAGGTTCAGTGTTGTATACAGGACTGCTTAGCAAAATACACGAAAAGATAAAATGCAAATGCTCCACGTAAAATAAATTAAGCGTAGATGTGTGGATGGTCGTTGTGATAGCACAAACAAGCCACATAAAGGGGGAGGGGTGTCGCTGCATATTCCTAATGCATAAAATCCATAACAAACATTAATAAAATTATACTTTACCTCGTTCCCTGCGATCAAGATACTCGGCAGCTTCGATCAGCATCTGCACCATTCCGATAGCCGTCATGTTCAATAATAATAACTGGTATTAAAACAATCCGATGGGGGATTCCGTGGCTGTACACAAACCTCTTCGTTCACACAGGAGCTTTCTCAAACTGTTCTGCCAGCGGTTATTTTAAGGCGAGTATTTGTCTCTCCGATCGAGTATCAACTGGTTGTAAGAAACTTAAAATGTGCCAAGACAAGACAAAGCAAGACACACTTGCTTTCTCCCCCTGGTGCTGTTCCAAAAATGTCAGCTGATGTGGTTCAGGTAGAGACTAGCTTTTAGCTGCTCGGGCTAACTATTTGAGTAGTGATGGATGCTTGACTCTCATTCGAGACAACTGTCAACAAAATGTAAACTAAGTCGCTCCAGAGAGATTCGCGTACTGCTTGGCGCGTTTACAATTTCGAACAATTCTTTCCGAAAAACGGGCTCGGACAAGTTTAGGCTCAGTGACAATTTACTAAACTAGCGATTAAAGTTAGTCACGAATTCCACAATATGAGTGATTCTGACCTCTCGCCAGGTCCAAAAGCGCAAAATGTTGGCCTCGTTAATTGAGTTACAGAATCTAGGTCTCTATAAAAGTTCATCCGACGATGTCATCCAAACTTATCACTGTTAATAGTTGTTGTGCTAGTTCGTCACGTCAGTCATCATGCCACACGTCTTGCTCGACACTAATTTCGGAGAACGTGACTCTTGCTACCTTCTAAATTGTCTTCCACTGACTGGCTTGTGTTTTCAAGATTCGGATGACAGTCAATTATTGTAGTCCATGGAATAGATTTGCGTGTGCTTAGTTTATGATTGGTCGTTGGCACCGGTAACTCGGACCTCTATTGGACGTTGAAGTTGTCTATCGTTTAAATGGTACGCCGTCCTGTGAAACCCAAGTCCGAGCAGCCATTTTGGTTCGCATTACACGACAACATTGCTCCCGTGTTGAGCCACAATGGAGGTTGTTTAGCTGGGATACAGTTGTCTGCGGCGATTGGTTAAATTATGATAAACTCGCCAATCATTGGCCACGTTCATAAATTGTAACGCCCCATTTTAACAGATGACACGCCTCCGTCATGTGCTGTATTGCGGTGTAGGATTCTGATTGGTTCTCGCAATGTTGTTTTGTTGCGATCGGGATTTGTTAAACGTGCACGCCGTCTTCTAATTTGCTCCTTCGTCAGCGCAGACGCTTATTAGCCTCATTTTGGACAAAAATAAGGACATCTTCCCGAGTCCCCTGCATCCAGCATTACGCCTTAGTGTTTCGAAACTTTGCTATGACCTGAAGACTACATAAGAACATTTATAAACGTTTTGCAATGCGTTGACTATGTAGAAAAATATAGTAATGCATATTAAAAGTTTTATTAGATATACTTATAAAAAAGTGAATTGATTATTTGCTACATTGACTCAGTACTGAAGAAAATGTGTTTTATTGATTTAAACAGTTGACATTATCACTGCATCCAATTGTTTCAGTTTAAAAAGTAAGAACACTACCTTCAGTAGACTTTTATTGTTTTACATAACTAAACTTATAAGTAAATATAGAACAGCATGAGGTTTTGTGTACCTCATGTTTGCCATGAACCATGCATCAATACCAAAATGTGGTGTAATATAATCACGGAGAAAACATTAATGTCTCCCATTAATTAAAAATGTATATGTGTATGGTAAAGTCCTACACAACAACAAAAGGTCACGAAAATGAAACCAAACAGCACGAAACATCCTGATTTTGTCAAGTACAACAAATTTACATTTCAAGAGGATAGTAGCAAAATAATTTCATGCAATGAAGTCCAGTGGTCTGTTGAATCCACCCTTTCTGTTCATGTATTGCCTAGAAAAGAAAAAAAGAAAAAAAAAGAAACATTACATCACTGTTACCCTCGCAACACTTGCAGATGACATCATCACACACCAATAGGAGTACGAGAATTTCTGCATAGAAACACCTGCAGAGGTGATTGGCTATATTGACAATAGCAGTAATAAGGCTTGCTGTGAGGGGACTTAAAACTTGACATTTTAAATCAGCAATATGACCAACACCGGATGACTAACATGACACCCGGGTGCTGAGGCAATAAGACCTGAAAGCGCAGCACAACTAGCTCTACTCAAACAATAATATTCCTCTTTCATAATTTCCACTTTTGGAGAACAAGAAGGGTAGCTTCTCCTATACACTTGTCATACCTGTATTTTCTTTTCATGGTGGTGTTGACAGCATACGCATTGGTAGCGCTTTCACTTTTCTTCCCCTGATTGAAAACAAATTCCCAAATCATCATCATGCATAGGAAAATGTGGGCATGAGCACACTTAATCTTCTGGTTACCAAGGACCGGTTTATGATAGTATGCATATTTCATGGACCAGCAACCATTTGTGCACTTGGATGGTCCACATGTTACTAATTTTGCTCAGGTATTCGATCTGTGTGCGTGCGTGCGTGTGTGTGTGTGTACAGTATATTTTCTTTATTATGTATTGGCCTGCCAGGGGGCTATGGATGAAAACTAGCTTTGTAGCTATAATCTGTCATATTTACATTTGGTTTTATATTGATGTTCATTAATGTGCATTGTACCGATTCGATAAATAAATACTTTGTACTAATGTATGTTAATATTGCATTAAATTAATGATAAAATAATAATAATAATCATATATTAAACCGTGGGTCGGAAACCAAGTAAAGCATCGACTCTTAACTTTGCTGTATAGTTATAATCCTGGTATATACATAGTAAAATAAACGTTCAATTCTAATACGCTTAAAAAAATCAGATTTTTTTGGGTGATAAATTAGAAATAAACAACGCAAGAGACTGATAGAAAAGAGTTATATGATTCAATACATCACATTTGTTAAATGTGTGAGAGATTCACTTTGTGAATGAAAATATGTTCCTGTAGTTTTGGATCATTTGTTGAACTTTTTTGCACAGCATACACACTCACCTTAGTTGAGTCAAATGTTGAAAATCCCATAAGTTTCATCATCTCAATTTCTTCTTCGGTTTTGCCTTGCATGTCCTCAGCTGTTTAAAAAAAGTGTGTGAATTCCATAACTGGTGCATATAAACTGAGGACAAATGTCAGTCCTAACATTGCAACAAAGGAAGGAGTCTGGTAAGCTAGTTAACAAGCATCACAATTTTAGTGAGTTAGTCTCTTTCATGTGTGTGTGTGTGTGTGAGAAACATCTTGTGGAGTAGTATTACTTTTTCTTCAATGACTTACTACAATACATTTTACTTAAATAACAGAGTCTGTGCTATAATGTTACTTAAAACATCAAGCAAGTGGACGTGGATTTTTTTTTTCTGCTGAATCTTGTTCGCTTTTTGCTGATTTGTTCCTTCAAACAGTTTGTTTGCTCAGGTTTTCCCCGCCTCAAGAATACGCTTGCTTTTAGTCATAATTTACTTCACTTAATGTTATTTAGTATGGAAACATTTGTTTTGAAAGTCAACTTTACTATGGTGGTGGCACAGTGCGTCTTTTATACCTGATATTTGAATGGGCTTTGATGACCTGTCTTTACGGTCATCTTCACGTCTGTCTTTTTGCCTCATAGGTGAAAGAGAGGAGGAGCGATGGCGTCGAGGAGACCTGCACAAGGAAACATCGACAGCTGCAGGACCAGTTATCACAACTACTGAGTGAACAAATCGCTGAAAATAATGAAGTAATGTATGTTCCAGACCTATCGGCAATAGGTAAACATCTGTGCAGAAGAGGGAACCAAAAAACATTTTTATATATTCTTACCCCCTCTCACAACAGGTAAATAAAGTAGTAAAGTCGTTGCGGCTGATCAGATTTTGTGACAATGAAAGGTATCGATTGGCATTTGCAAAATTGGACAATCATAACCACTGGGTCACTGACATAACCACTACCTCAGAGGCATATATTATTTATGTTCTGTGGCAACAATAACTATTACTAGATCTAAGTTGGGGAGTGAAAGATGTGTATGTGTGTGTGTGTGTGTGTGTGTGTGTGTGTGTGTGTGTGTGTGTGTGTGTGTGTGTGTGTGTGTGTGTGTGTGTGTGTGTGTATATATATATATATATATATATATATATATATATATATATATATATATATATATATATATATATATTTATTTATTTATTGTACTATGTCTATGCTTGATAATGTGGAACATTCTATAAAGTTGATTCTACTCAACACAAAATGTATGAAAATTCCCTATGGCATTAAAGCAGGTTCCCTCACCTTGAACGTCTCCTGTGGGGAGATCTGGAACGACTTCTTCTCCTTTCTCTGTCACGATCCCGTGACCGATCCCTTTCCCTTCGCCTTCGATCACGTTCTCGTGAAATTGAGCGGGAACGCCTCCGTTCTGTAGGCAATATGATAAGAATTCACAAAGGGATGCAAGAGCAATGCAGTACAGTATCTACACATGGAACTGGGTATGTTTGTGTTAATATATTTATTGTGCTTGTTTTAGAGTATATTCACAATAGAGTATATTCACAACGCAATGACTTAAATGTGACTTAAAAATATTGGTACTGAACAGGTTTGTTTATTCCTTTTGATGGTCTGATGCGCGCGACTTTTGTTTGACCATCACATCTTTGGCATATATATTCACGATTTGTTCAGAATCATAGCAAATGAATGTGAATTCAATTCATGAAAACTAGTTGCAATAATATGCAAACACTGTTGCAATATTGCAAAGCCACCACACATAGCTCAAATAAGAATGAAAGTTTTGGCCGCTAGGAGGTTTAGTGAGTCCATGAAGCCTCGCGAGCTTTTGAAATGTAAGTTTTAGAAAGCTTCATCGTGCATTGTTCGTTAAGTCGTTCGGTCACACAGTTTAGGCAATGGATGGTGATCTTTTATATGTTTATGTATCGTGCCTGTTTTGGAAAAGTAAAGAGGAGAAAATACATCTGTGTTGCAATGAAGGGACTAAATTAATACAAAAACTACTCAAGTTAAATACTGACAACCAAAAATTCTACTTAACTACGGAGAATTCAAATATTTACGTTACTTTCCAAGAGTGCTAAATGACATCGATTACTCTCACTACAGGGCATTAATGAAGGAAAGCGCGTTTGTAGTCGGCAATACATTTGTTTTGAGAACGCTGTTTAACCAGGACCCTATAACAGAAATGGCGATATCTTGGAACCTTCTTTAATCGACCAGGCACGAACTAATGAGTTGTTTCTTACCACGCCTCGGAGGAGTTCGACTCCTGCTCCTTCCCATTTTAACGAGTCAAATATTTCGCCAAAGAGTAGAAGGTATAGCGCTGAAAAGAACCGCAGGACAAAGAGTTACTCGAAATTACTATTGAATCGTTCACTGTGCGCCATCATAACAGATTCCGCTGTGTCCATTCACAACTTCCGTTTGTCTTTTTTCCTACAGCGCCACCTATCGAGTCGGATCTCAATTGTTGTGCGACTGTAACAGTATGGCAGGCCTTTATTATGTAATTGTGTAAATCAATATTACGGTCCATTTGCGATAACGCTGCTTCTCTTCACTAGTAGTACAACTTTGGCATGCAACCAGGATAACTACATGCTTTTAGTGTGGCAAAACTGTGTATAAGTTGACAACTGTACTACTACTGATAACATTTCTAAAATTCAGCTACTGTACATGTTGCCATCATCTAGTGCTTCACCAGAAATAGTACTAGTAATATTTAAGTTACACAAATTATTTATAACAATGACAACATGCAGATGTTAAAAAAAAAAGCATCTTTTGCTTGTAAAAATGAGTCATTAATTTTGTTAAGAAAAGAGTCATAAGACAGACAGGCAATGTTCATAACTTATTTCAGTTGATTTGAAATAAAACTTTAATGACAGATATATGGTAGACTTGCAACATTCACATACACATTCTAATATAAAATGATTAAAATTATGAGCAAACATCGCATCAGCGTTTGTTTTGCACCAAGTGACTTAAAACAGAAAGCATATTTGACTGTTTGGAGGTATTTTGCATACACATACACGGGAATATGGGGAAAGTGGAATGTTTTAGTGCCTTCAGTGTATTTATGAGTCTTTAAGCTGCGATTACAAGCATATTTTATAGCCACCTTTATTTTCTTGCAAGACTGTCATTTTTTCCCCCAGCGCTCATCTTTGTTGTATTCCTATTATAATGTTTATAGACTGGTAGATTTGCAATAAACAGTTTTCAGAGCACAATCAGTAGCTATCCGTATACATTTCTACATGTAATGCACATGTGCTCACATTTACATCAGCAATATCAATGTGATGTTTAGAACTAAACAATTACAAGACGCTATGATCAATCAAGTGCTTTTCTAACGATACTGAGGGACCAATTCTGAGTAGTCATATATGATATAAATGATATATGCAATATGCAAAATGAGAATCATATCTTCTACAGTAAAGTTGGTTTCAAATGTAGGTGACTTAATAAACATGAGAAATACAGAAATACAGAGCATGTGTGATGGGTAGCAGTGGTAGCGCCTTGGAGCTGACCCAGATTATTATATTTTTTTGTAAGAGCAAAAGAGTGACCACAGTCAATAAAACTGTCATTTTTGAAAATGGGTTTGTTACTGACTGTGTTTGGAAAGACCTGCAGTGAACGCCACCCGAGTTACTGCACTGTGTGTACAAAGAAATATTTCACAGCAATATTTCATCAAGGTTTGACGGTATGCAACTCAAGTTTCAACTTTTTCCTTCTGCTTCTTACTCTTTTTCAGGAATGATGGTGGCTTAAACTTCTTCTTCTTCTTGGACGGGGACTTGGATGGCGAACCTTCTGGTGTGCCATCCTGCGGTTTGGTAGGCAGAGCAGCAGGGGTTGAGGATTCGTTGGTAGAAAGCGCCTTCATCCCTTTTTCTAGTTCTTCAGCTTGCTTCTCCTCTTCACCTCCGTTCTGTATGACCGGGCAGTCCGTCTTTGTGTCTCCTGCACCGAGGATTGTCATAAAATGAAAGCACAAGGGCAACATTTTTGGAGCCAGACAGAAAATCTTGAGTGCTGTTGGAGCGGCAAAGCCAAATGGCGTACAAGTACATCTTTTCAATGCAGATGGGCATGCGCACTTCATGAGATGTGTGCAGTTTCTATACTTACTAGTGAGACAAGACCAAAGCACCAGAGGTGTGCCCTATGAATCATTTGCCGATAAACACAGAAAAGGACAGACAGACACAGAGGGACACAGGTACAGGAGACACAGTGGGTACAGGGACAGATGGATCGCTATCAACACTGATGACTTAGGTAGCAAAACATTTTGACTTGAGACACATGTAAAGCTGTAAACCATCAGTGACTGTGCAGGCTTGTTTACAGTTAGCGCCAAAATGTCCTCTAAAAGAAAATAGACGACAGCTAAAACGTGATACCCCCCCTTTGACTGTGGAGAATACTATGAGACGACCCTGAGGTGTCGCTAGACATTTTTCAGTCGGGTGGCCAGGGTGACACAACATCTCAATGAGGGTTGGCCTTATCACCATATCATAGCATACCACATCTTATCATAACATCCATAGTCAAGGTTTCTTGAAATGAAATTCACACATAGTATCTTGAACAACATCCATCCCACTCAGAAGTCTAAGTAAAAACAGCATAATTTTGCTGAATATAATTTACTAGATCTGCAATTTTCTATCTCGTGTCTTTGCTTTTGTGTATGAACTCATAATCCACTTCTATTTCATGCGCTGATTTCACTAGCTAACAGCCAATCAATATTATTATATCAGAGATGACCCAATGACAGTTTGCCTACTGTGCTCATTCCTTCCATAGCTATCTTATTAGCAATACCACAAGAAACCCATAATGTGTCACAGTTCTTTTTCTTTAGATTTGTTCCTTCCTGTGCTGAGTGTATGTGCAAAATTGGTATGTATTTGTGTGCATTTTATTTTGTCAAATCTTGACAGTGGATGGTATAGTAAACGATGACTCTTCAGCTATGTTTGCTTGCTGTGGTGTGAAAGTAATTAATTTGATTAATAGTGACTAAGAATCAAATTTTCTTGTTTTTGGCATTAAGCTCAATATTTGTGACAGTTAATAAAATAAAAAACTTGTAGGATAGTATCGAAGGGTCTAAGAATACTGCATTCATATGAAAATGGTAGAAAGATAACAAATATCAAAATGTTTCCCTTGGTGTGAGAATGGCCGGGGGGGAGGGCAGGAGAATGACCAGGGGTGTCCCTAGCCACCTCTGGCCACCATGTAGCTCCACCCCTGAGACAACCACAAACATATTGCCACTGCAACGATCTATCACGGGAAACAGTTCTTGAAATGAAAACTGTTAACAGGAAAGTATTGTCAACGTGAGGTCCATATACTGTAAAAACTTTGTAATTTCATCAAAATTTACTTGGTTGGAATCTAGTCCAACTTTTACAGTATGCTCTGCTGGGGGTAGTCACCATTTTGGGTGCAGGCAGTAGCTGCCCCCAGTATATAATACTTCATTTGTATTAAGTATTACAAAAAAAAATGTAGAAAAGATTATGCCTGTGGCCACCATCACTTCACAAGGTCACCAGAATGAATCATTTACGAATTATACAATACCAGTGTACAGTACAGAGTTACATTTAGAATAGTGAGAATCTATTTGTTCATGGCATATACTGACTTTATCTTTACAGCCAATTAAACGTACACCGCACATGCTTATGATATTCTTTTATGCTGAACTTTATCCAATTAGGATCAAACACCACAGAGGTGGTTGGTGACCACTATGAGGAGTAACATGGCCATCAGGGACCATCTGAAGCATGGGCGGGTAAAAGCAGCAGAGCAGAGTCGATCAGAATTGTTCATGGAAGACTGCAGCAGGCAGCTGGGTCACATAGCCACTGTGCATGGCATGCAGGGCAGGCAGTGAGTGCACCTCCAAAACCTCACCTGGAAGAGTGGGGTGATTGGGCAGAGAGCCCTTTGTGGGGGAGGAAGTAGGGGAAGTGTCATTTGTCACCTCCGGCCCTACTTACACAAAGCACAAAGTTACACACTAACAGACTGTAGTCATTGCTCAGCTATGGGGAAACTGCAACTGAGAGGGAAAGAAAATAATTAAGGGTGTGGCAGACATCCATAGTGATTGTTGTCTACGATAGATTATCACCAAGATATCACACCAAAGTTTAAGGACAAAAATGGCAGCACTTGACCTGCCTTGACCTTTGCCCCACCGTACCAGGAAGTGGTTCAAAAGGGTGGTCAAAGACCAAATCATCTCCAAACACCCACCAGCACTTGATCTGTTGCAGATTGCATGCCAGTCAAACTGCTCTACAGATAATTCAGTGATCCCTCGCCACTTTGCGCTTTAACGTTCATGTTCAGCTGTGCTGTGGAAAATTGTCCTCCATTAATTACGGAGCACAATGTAAACAGGATGGCCAAACCACTGGTCAGTTAGTGCAAGGCATAGTCCCCCACTTGCTAATCATGCGTGCGTGGGAATTGGAGAATCTTGAGATTACATGTGTCAGTCTGATTATGCTGCATCTGTACATTTTCAGTTTGTGTGTGCTGCTGTGTGCTTTTGAGAACAGTGACCCTCTGACGGCTGTGGTGCGTGTGCGGACTAAAGGAAATCCCAGCATATAGTTCAACCGGAGAACCCGGATTGTGCATTTTTCAGCAACATGAACTACAAAGTCAAATCGTGACACCTTCACTGTGATCACCACTCAGCTGCTACCAGAACAGCAGGGCGTCTTTAAATGTGACTTTGTTTTTATTGTCGAAATATTTATAGAGCTAGTTTAAAACCGTAAACACAGTCATGTTGATTCTTTTGAATTTTAATCACAATCACTTTCAATAATTTATTCCTTACACTATCTAAAAGAACTGAAATACAATTAAATAATATATATATTACTTTTTATTCAATTATTCAATTCTCTCTATATACGTTATAGGAATATGACTATTTATATAGCACTTTCACAACGCCTTTCGTCGTAACATAACTAATTTTAATATAGAACCTGGAGTAAATAGTAGTTCGAGAGTTTTCCCCAATAGAAATGTGTGCTGTGGATGAAAAAAGGTTGGGAAACACTGGTGTAGAAGATATGGCACAAAACGAAGACACAAAACATGGGTTTGACAAAACACCTCACAGTGCTTAGAGTAAAGAAAGATGATTTTTCAATTTTAAAAAGCACAGTACAGTGCATGTACTCGCTGCATGTCTGTCCAAGAATAAGGTTCCAATAAAGCCCATATCTCACAGAGCGGCTAGGTCGTGTGAATGCTCATTTATACTAAGTATAAATACTAAGTACGTGTCCTCCGACTGACCAAATCAGCTGAGATAGCCAATGGAGTTCCACAACTAAAATGCAAAAAATATACTTTGCTTTTTTGGCATCATTTTGTATTATGAGCAAGGTAATTTCAGCCCTGAATGACAACTTTAGTTCTAGTTTACCTGAAAACAATTGTCTATCCTGAAATAGGACGAAGCATACATAGTTTGGTCAAGACAACCTACCGTTGGTCCCGATATCTTGTTTCTTTTGCACTTCCATGCGGTAGTCCTCTAGCTCCTGGTCTGTGAGCTGATTAAAGGGGTTGGGACTTTCAGGCTCTGGTGGTACTTGGGGTGGGGTGACTGGTGACTGAATGAAATGACAAAAAAGAAAAAAAATCTGAGCTACTAACTGTAGCAAGGATTTGCAAGGTGATACAGGTGTGTTCAAAATAATAGCAGTTTAAAATGACTAACTAGATCAATCACTGATATTGTTGACAATTAGATTACATGGCAAATAATGTACCAGTAGGGGACCCTTAAAAAGGATTCAACATGCATGCTCTGCATGCTTGTGAGTCTGAGTAATTTGATAATTAAACAAAAGGTTCCAGTTTAAAAAGAAAGAATAGACGTGTAGATTCAATTTGTCATTCTGCAATAAC
The DNA here is from genome assembly GCF_059516105.1 of Syngnathus floridae. NCBI lineage: Eukaryota > Metazoa > Chordata > Actinopteri > Syngnathiformes > Syngnathidae > Syngnathus > Syngnathus floridae. Next base: position 13,573,656 of record NC_142417.1, on the reverse strand, counting down.
AGATATAAATCAAGTAGCACCAGGGCTGGACCGGACATTTCATTTGCTCAAATGTCATTCTTTTTTTCTTAACATTTTGGTATGTAATTGTGTAAAAAACATTATGATTTTGAGCTTTCCACACATTTTTAAACACACTGCTACTATATTTATATTAGGGCGGCACAGTGAAACATTGGTTAGCACATCTGCCTCACAATGTCAAAGTCATGGGTTCGATTCCAGGCCCCGGCCTTCTCGTGTGGAGTTTGCATGTTTTCCCCCTGCCTGTGTGGGTTTTCTGTATGTACTCAGGTTTCCTCCCACATTCCAAAAACATGCATGGTAGGTTAACGTACTGACCAAAATTTGCCATAGGTGTGATTGTGAATGGTTATTTGTTTCTGTTGGATGGATGAATGGCTGTTATTAAGAACACAACTGTATGTATGAAGATACTTCATTTTACCGGGGGACTATCATCTGTTACCACACTGGCGAGGACCTGAGACTGTGGTCCTGCTGTTTTCATGTCTTGACGATTCTGCTGTCGAATCTGAGATGACAAAAATGAGCAAAACAAGTACTGTATACTGTAATTGAACAACTGTGTTCACAGTGACAAGGTACCTTGTTTCGTGTCTCAATCACTTCCCGAGGGTTAGTAAAAAGAGGCACAAACTGGTTTGGGGTTTCTATCTTGATCGCTGTACTACCAGCTTGTGTCACTTCTTCTGTTTTCATCCACTGAGGGAGAGAGACAACAGTTAGTTTTCAAATTGTATTAAATGTTCCTCTTGAACGTGATAATTTGTTCTGCCACTAGAGGGCAGACTGTACTGCAGCATACTCGAAACTCGAGTCAGCCTTCTCTGCATTGCAGGGCTTGGGTGAGGTGGGATGGAGGAGGTAAACAAAGTGGGAGAACTAGCTCCTCTCAATGGCATGAAAGAGCCATCCACTTTTCTTTTTCCATCAATTCACCCATCACCTAGTCCTGTCCGGTTGTGTGGATACTGGAGTGTCCCTCAGTTGACAAAAAGAGGTAGCATACACCTTTGACTGATCAAAAATCAATAATTAAAAAGGAAACTACCTAGGGCGTGTTGTATGGAATTTTAAACTTTCATAATAACAATTGCTGCAACGTCACCCACTTTCCAGATTTTTTTTTTTTTTAAATCATGAACGTTGTAAAATTTTTCAGGTCCCAACCCTTTTCCAAGAGGACTATTTGCAATTTTACAAAGAGTCATTTAATTTTTGGGGGGTATATTTGTTAAAAGTCTTAGTATGACCACACTGTTGTACATAAGTACAATGATCAGTGAAAAAAAGGCCCTTTCTTGTTTTATCTTGTGCATCTAATGTGATTTACAAGAAACCACAGCACCTGAGGAAAAATAACCAATCAGACACAGGCATGACTTCTTGAGTAATTGTGCAAAAATCTCCACTGCTTTGGAAAATTTGCTGAAACTATGATGAGATATCCACATATGGAAAAAATAATGCCCTTCCCTGGTTTGCCAACAAATTGGTATAAGAAGAGCAAAATAGCAGACTGACTGAGAACCACGACTTGACTCCTCACACTGCTCGGGTGGTTATCGTCAAGTACGTCCAGTTGATATCAGTGACAGATTCAGACAGATATAATTGACTATGAACATGGGATGCTAACAAGGATTAAAAAAAATGTTTGCCTTAGAATTTGTGTCCGGTTCACCTTACCATCAACCTAACATGTCAGGTCTCCACCCAACCCTTATTTCCATAGATTAGGTTCAGCACAAGATCACTGGCTCAAACATATGTGAGCAGCCAGTTGAGTGTATTTTGCAAACTAATCACATTTCCAACAATACATCCTTACAGTACTGCGCTGGTGTCCAGGACTGGCTTGCTCCTGGCTGACTTTTTGGTAGGTATTGGGAGTGTTGAGCCATCGAGTTCTCTCCTGCTGCTGGCGATGGGTAAAAGGGTGCTGCTTGAGACCCAAAGGAACTCCATCATCGTTGAACTGATGAAAGGCTGTGGCGGTTGCAGGAACCTCTATATCCTTTCGTGTTTGTGACCGTGATCTTTCCAGCAGCAAAGGGAATCGGTAGGCATAACCTGTACGGTAACCCTGGAAGATACCAAGGGGTAAAGGAACCTCAAGTTATCAATTCGTTGGTTTCCATGATCCCATCCGTAATCTGAAACATTAATAAATCAAGGTAATGTTTCCCATTGAAATAAATGGAAAGCCAATTAATCAGTTCCATTTCTAAAAGTTTTAGTTAGCTTTATTAACCATTGTGTGGTTAAAAATGAATACAACACAATGTAGAAATAAGGGAAAACACCCTACTATAAAGAACTAAAAAAGAACATGTATCTATTTATCGCTCGTTCACTTTAACTAAGGAGAGGAGGGCTCCAGCTCCTCTATTGAAAGAGTCCATAATAACATGGAAAAACTCAGTTCAATTATTTAAACATCGACGCATGGCCGTGGAGCTTTTATCTGCCAGATGCGGAAGGTCTAATCTGCCCAAAATGGTTCCTGCTCTTATATAGTCTTGACCACACCCACACAGGAAGGCAGTTCTTCCAAGTCTATGTGACAATGTGTGTATCGATGGTCATATATACAACAGTGACGTGCGGTGAGGTTCATGACTGGGGAGGCACTGATGTTATTTTTCTTAACTGACTTACCAAATTATCTAGAGTTCTCATGAGGGCTTCAAACTCATGTTCTCCAATGCGGCTCTTTTGCATTGGGCCAAAGGTAGAGCCCGCCCACCCCACTGTGCCAGCGTGATTGGGTTTATGGGTGGTCCGGTCAAGTAAGATCAGGTTCTGTTCACCGCCGGCACTACACAAAGCTGAAACCTAGTAAAGTGAACAACCAAATTAAATCATTTGAAAACGCTGCTACGTGAATAAGTACATGTGCGTGTGTGTACCTGGATTTGACAGGCAGCTTGAATGTGGTAGATTGCATAGAAGGCCTCCTCCACAGACTCCCCCAGGGCCACTATGCCATGATTTCTAAGCACCAGTACCTTTATATAATTGAAACCCACAATAGAAAAAAATCAAAACACTGACAAATTAGATGTTCATTCACATGCAATCAGATGACATTGTTAAAAGCGCTCCTCTTGGAGCTGTGCTTCATTTACTAATTACGTATTCATTCTTTCGACCCATGAGGAAAAGCACAAGACCTGATTATAATGAGTGGTGATTAGTCTTTTGTAGTCTCCTAACCTTACAAGTGGGTCCAAGGCTCTTCTGAAGCTCCACACGGTCTTCCTCCACCTCCATTACTCCGTTGTACTCATAATAGGCCACATCCCCAACCAGCAAGGCTTCATGGGACAATGGCAGCAGGCCACATTTCATAGCTGAGACCTAAAGACAGACATTGTTGGGGAAAGATCAGAACAAAATAAGTACCATAATTTCTGGACTATCAATCCCACCCAAATATAAATACATAAAAATCATGGAAAATCCATAGATAAGCTGCACTGGACAATGAGCCACAGGGTTCAAAGCTTGTGCACAAGGTAGCAGTTTATAGCCTGGATAATACGGTACAGTATATTGTTAGACTATACACAGACACACACGTGCATTAACATTTGCACAGATGCTCAAGCAAAAAAAAAACAACAACAACATACATCACCAAAATATTCGTACAATTAAGAAAACACTATTAAGTATTTCCAGTATCTTATGTATTTTTGTCTGTTAACACAATCAAAACAGTTAATACACCTATTAGCAAAGGAAGTGAAAGGAGGCTACAGTGGAAATAAAAGCTCTACTATTATTTCAAAGGGTAGATTTTTGAAATACATGACAATGAGACCAAGATAAATAACTTGAAAATACAAAATCAAAAGTTCCACTTTATTAGTTAACCTCTAACCAGTTCAAGTCATTTTTTTTTTTTTTTTTAAAAATAGCTCAGGTAACACGGTTGCAGAGGTGCACAACCTTAATATAATTAGGGATTCAAACTCATTTTGAATGGAAGTCAGTCACCCATCACCACCAGTACCTCTGATTCATCCAGAATAAATGTCAGCTGTTCTAATAAGTCTTTTGTGGAATTTTTGTAGTCACGTCTCACAGCACAAGCTAGCGTCTGCTGCCACAGGTACTAAGTAGGACCACATAAGTAGATCATCACTGAATTATCTATCAAATTAGTAGAACTTTGCACTAATCAACAGCCAAGCAGTACACTACCGTTCAAATGTTTGGGGTCACTAAGAAATGTCCTTATTTTTAAATAAAATCGCAATTTTTTCAATGAGGACAACATTAAACAAATAAGAAACAAAACACAAAAATAACAAACATGACACAACAGACATTGGTCTGGCTTGCCAGGCTAAATAATCCGCTGATGACATCCCAGGATGACTTACTGCTGCTGTGGCCGGTGTGTGGAGGTGAAGTAGGCAGCGGGCATCTGGTCGGGCCGAATAGATGGCTGAGTGCAGGCTAAACTTCTCTGAGTCCACAACAAGGTTTGTACTGCCCTTCTCCACCATTTCACCCAAGATATTCACCTTTACCTGAAAATCACATCACCGATAGTACGTGTTTATACAGACTAATCGAGATATTATGACATAAAATCAACTAAGAATCAATACATGCATTTATCCAGGTCTGCTGTACTATTCAAACATGAGGAACATTTAAATACCATAACATTTTGGTTTACCCAACAACACAAGGGCAATTAACTATACAACTATCATGTTTGAACTTTACTCTCTGGAGGACGTCTGGTTTTTGGAATAGGCTATACTACTAACCAGGCTTGATCCAGTAACCTCGCTGCAGGCTAGGCCATCTGGTAGCACCAAGAAGTGTTCCTGTTCTTTGCTAACACGCAGCTGTCAAAAGAAAAAAAACCAAAACAAGACAAATCATGTATGCCAACATCACTGGAAGTGGAAATTGGTGCAATTGGCAGTGTTTCGGCATAGTATGTAAATAAAAATAAACAAACAGTGAGACAGGTGTGACTGATCTGAGCCCATCCATAGAGATCAAAAAGACGATGCACGCTGGCAAGCTTGCAGCGCATTAGCCGCTCTCCTTTGACCATGCTGCCAGGATCCCAGCCTTGGAGGTCATTAATGGGTGTTACCATCATCATGTCTGTGCAGTGGAAAAAGAAATTCAGACAATGAGAAACTGTCAGAAAAAAAAGCTACACATAGAAATATTGTGACTTTAGGCCTTCAGAAATGTCTCCTCTGCAGAGCACGTTAATTTTTTGTAATATGGGGACGGGCACATTGATAAACACATGCTGGGTCTTACCTGAAGCAATTTAAGCACAATGAGCATACACAAAAAAAAAACCATGAAAATGGATTGTTAACAGAAACTTCCTTGTGTACCAACCATAAGGCTAGCAGAACTAAAATGAAATGAAAAAACACAAACGACATTGTGATGTACACCAAGGATAGCATGACATAACGGGGCCATACCATTTTTAATTCGGGGGCTCGACTGGATGATACCATTTCATGCCAGAACATGAATAAATAAAAATCCTTGAACCAAAAAATAAAATAAAATAAGAAAATCTAAGAGTGCTGTATTTTTGCTCGCTCTTCTGTTTGTATGCAAATTTAATATGCTGCTATCTCATTTAAGAAGAATGACAAAATTGATCAGACGGAATAATGACTATATTGAAACACAACTGGTAAAAACAGAAAATAAGAACCCCGATCTGCATTTTTATCCAGACTTCCAGAGTTTTAGAGATGTTCTATTTTACTTGTACATACTATATTGCTTCCTTGAATAAATCAAACAGGTCTTTAAGAGGGCATATTGATTGTGTGCCCTTAACTGGTACGAAATCAATACACGCCTATTGAATACCTGTCTTTGGCAGTTGTTGGCAGCTAATAGGATATTGAACAATTGATTTAGGACAGCAATAGTTAGGAAAATTCCAGAATTTGCACCATCATAATTTTTACATACTAGATGGGGAGACTGGTAGGGTTGCAGGTGAGCCGTGCAAGGCCATGTAGTCAGCCAATTGCCTGAGTGCCCAAAGGTTTGAAGAGCTACCACCCTTCTTCATCTGTTCCTGGATAAGCGTATCCAGCTCCTCCTTGAATGACTGCGCGCACACACACACACGCACACACAAAGGCATGTTCTCAGTATACCGCGACAGATTACAATGTTCTATAGTTTTACTCAATCATGGAATTTCACATTGAGTATTACAGATGACACATCAGTTAAAAACATTAAGAACGATCTTGATTTGCACATTTAATTTATGATACATTTCAGTCATTTAGCATGCACAAGCACCACAAAGAGTGCTCACAGAGAATATATCATTTGTGCTGCATCAGCATAAACGTGATACTTGAGATCAAATTGATTTTCTGACAGAGTTAGGGCTTCATCATTTTATCCCTCTGTGGACAAGCCAAAGAAGTGTTTATGTTTATATTTTATTATGCTGGATGCATGTAGAGCAGCGTGATCTCACCGGACTCTGAAGAAGGCTGGAGATGTGTTTCTTAAATTGCGGTTCAGAGCCAGGAGTTGAATGCTGAGGAGACTGGAGGCTTTCAGGGACCCCATTGCTGGGGCTCCGTTGCACTGGGGTTTCCATTGGGGTCGGAGACTTGCTCATCTTTCAGAGTTGGTGCGTTACAACCACGGTTCAGTCGAAGTCAACTGTTGAACATAGTATAATCAAAAACATTATGGTGTTCACACAGTACACAAAAGACTAATTAGGGTGAATGTTTACTATCTTCAATTTAAAGTGCTCAGTTGATCTAATATAGTGTCATACATGATTTTGAACTGTGGGAGGAAGCCAAATTACCCCAAGAGACATGAACTCCCCACACAGATAGGCACAAACTCAGCAGACACAAAAACAAAGTGTTTACATTTGACCCCAGTTACGATATAGGCCACTTACGATTATGTGATTTTTGTTGTTGCTCTCATGTCTGAGCAATAACCTAAATCGATTAACAAGCAAGGTAATTTATTTCCAACAAACATTCAAAAGAAACCTACCCAACCAAAGAGGCACTGTGGGGCAGAAGGAAACATGGTGCACAAGTGCTATGAGCTCACATGCAGACATCACCATCAGAACCATAAGTTAAATTACAAGTAAGATCGGGTACTGGTAAAAAGAGACAAATTACCTTGACGATCTTTGAAAAAAAAAACATCTGGTGCCTCTTCCCAACTGTGTATTCACACATATTCACACACAGTGCTGCAAGGAGCAGATAAGGTCCCAGAACACCCCACACCCAAGCTTAATAACAGTATTTGCATAGTATGTCAGTTGCTTACTGTGTAGCTATACAAAACAGTCTTTGCAACTTACACATAATTGGCTAAGGAGAGCCTGACATGGATTTACTAACAACACAAAGACAGTCCAACCATCAAGTTTCCCGGAAATCCATTATGGTGCTCAATTTGACATGCACATGCATGTCTCGACTGTACCGTAAACGCGCAGTGGTTTTGGGAGCACCAACATCCATTGGAATAATGACCTTAAGTAGTTTTCTATTGATTTTCCTTGGCTCCACTTTCATTAGGCTACAACCAGAATGAATCTGAATGCTGTATTGTGAATCTATCAATGTACTTGAAATAATAACTCAATGATCATCAAAGCAGGGAAACAAAGAAAGTACATTTTCTGACCTAACTATTTCTGGAAAAACTTAATTTAACCTGGATTGATGATTGACTAGGTAGTCCTAAAGCCCTCTTGATCAGATAGCATAGAAGGAAAGCACAATTTATGGACTGGTGCTCAGTCCAGGGTGAAGCCCCATCAGCAGCCATACATACATCCAGTTTAACCTAATGAGTAGAAGGGGTGTAAAATTGATGGAGAAAAGTACACGTTACAGTACTAGACACAATGATCCCTATTTTCTTACCAAGTGCAGTCTCGCGCAAACTGTGCAGTAACTGCGCACAAGTGGATTTTTCTTTCTTTTGGTATTTTCATAGACAGGCACAGATAGAAAGAGGCGTTTGTATCATTGTGGGAGTGAACACAGGCCAGTGAAAACGGTTCCTTCAGATTCAGCACCGTTGAGGCACACAGTCTTTGTTATTAAACTTGAATAATGACTACAATGACTCAGAGTGTTCAGTGCACACTGTTTTCACGTTAATGAATGAAATAAGATAACTTTACATCAGTGGGGCACAGAATGGCCAGAAAGGCTCAGCACTGTCCTAAATCCCAAATACAGTAAACAAGAGAAAAATTGTACAAAAATTAAAGTGTACCAGCTTTTATGCCACGCACACATGCAAAAAGGCCTACTATACTACTAAAAAGACATACTATTAGCAATTTTGCTAAGCTGCTTTTGCTTATATTGCTTTGCTCGTGGATGTTGTTAGCGTTTGCGTGTGTAGGTGCTGTCTTGGGTTGTGTGACAAATCAGATGTGCTACATAAATGAAGCTGCCTTGCCTTCTTTGGTGTCATAGGGTGAACTGGGGCAGATAAAGAGGTTGCCTCGGGTGCAATACCGTACTGTGGAGGGTAGAGTGCAAAATTTCACAAGCGGGATGGTGCTACAGAATATTGCTATATTGTCAAAGTACACTCATATCGGAAACTTAACAAGCAACGCCACCAGACAGACTCCAACCATGCTGCCGCTGGTGTGCATGAAACTATCCCAGGCAACTGGATGAGAGGCGGGGTACACCCTGGACTCCCTGCATAAAACTGCAGGGCACACAAACCATTTGCACTCACCATTTGACACCTTAGGACAGTTTAGCATATTTTTGTACAGTGTGGTACAGACAATGTTGAACGTACTGTATACAGTGCACATGCAATCTTGCAGCAGTTGTTTCAATTGTCATATGAACAAGCTCATATGTATCAACTTCTCACTGGGAGTGAGCAATAGCTCCAAAACACCCTCATACTCTAACATTCCCTTGTGGGCCGCACGTTACATGGCTGCCTAGCAACACTCACACGCAACGCAGCATCAGCACCAGCCGAGCCAATGATACACTAATGGACTCCTGCAATATGTACGTATGTGGAGGCCGACAGCGACGACGCAGCGATTGCTCATGTGGGCTGTTCGCCTTGTGTTGTCAGGAAAATGAAGTGCGTGACAAATTAACAAGGAAAGCACGGTGCATGCAAATAGAAAAGACGAAATGCGATTGCAAGGATATAGTTGAACTACTTCGGGCTATTAGGGGTGAACAACAGAAGAAGCACAATGCACAAAGGAAGGATGCAATTCTTTTCGAGCGCGTTTTCCATTTTGGCTATACTTCAACCAAGAGCGAAACGCTCACACGACGCCTCGTGCACGCGCAAGGGTGCCTGCAGCACAACGCCCAATACCGCACAGTATGAAGAGGATGAACGCATTAAAAAAATGAGATGGTAGTCGACTGACCTCAGTGCCGCGTCCACTGTATGGCTGCAAAACACAAATTCTCGCCGTCAAAGCAGGCAGACGTGGTCAGCTGCAAAATATGTTTGCGACGTTTCTTTGTCAGAGTGTAAGATGGCAAGTGAGTGGCCCCATGAAGCTTTTCATTGCCGACTGCGTCGTGGACCAGCCCACTGCCACGCCTGTTCAGTCTGACACGGTCACACAGCAACACCCATTTTCAGGATATCATACAGGGATTAAATGCTCGGCAAGCCTATTCATATTTCCAGAGTCGTGTATAAAAACAATGCGCTACAAGACATTAAGGCCCGATTAAGCATAAACACGTCAGTCAGACGCCATCTTCTGTTGGGATGAATAATAACCTTCATGTTACACACATACAGTGGGTGCAATGCAAATTTTACTCGAGTTCAAATTGTAATACAATATGCGCCACTGTGTACTTCTAAAAATAAAATAAAAAGTATAGCCACACGTGCCTCATCATTGGTGTTTATTTGCATTGAAGTCTTACAAGATGTAAATACGTTATATTTGTAATTTTATTATGGAAAGTCTTATGTACCTCTGCATGTTTCACAAAAGTTTAACTTTTTTTTGTTCTTGTTTGTAGTATTTTATTGAAAATGCAGCCTTACAGGTCAGCTTTTTTGAGGGGATAGCGAGAGAGAACAGTACAGAAATACAATTACATAAACCAGAACCGTAACAGAAAAACATGATTAGTATAGTTACATAGGATGAAGGTTCTTATCTAGAACTAAAGGAACCCAATAGATAAAGGCATATTTGCCAACTCTGGGTTGTGGAAAAACAGTAAGGTTTTTTTTTCTCCAAACAGTGTATCAGCTAAGGCAGAGGCGTTGTTAGGTATATAAAGCTTTACTGGGGCTTAGGCCCAACTGCTATTGTGATCTGCAACCAGTCTTCGGAGCACTTAGCACCAGACCGCTGAGATATTAAAACTACATATATAGATATAAAAAGAAAACAAAGCACCCTGGCATGATCCCCTATCTGTTTTAAATATCTCTCCACAGTGGCATCTCTACTTACTAACGCCTATATGGGCTTACTTTCGAGGTACAAACAGATTTTTTGCATCTACTTATGAACAAATTTTCGACTTCCAAAGTAGTGTAATCGAGTACCGTAATTTCCGGACTATAAGCCGCGACTTTTTCCCAAAATTTTGGACCCTGCGGCTTATAGTCAGATGCGGTTTATATAAGATTTTTTTCGTGATTTTTGTGATGACTTGATCACTTTTATTCTTAACACTATTATATACAGTAAAAGCTACAAAACAAACTGACAAATAACTCGTTTTCAAATCAGACGAGTAAAAACTGGTCAAATATTTAAAAAAAAAAAGATATTAAAAGTGAAGACAATTTTCAATTCTAGTGATGACACACGAATTTGATGCACAATTTGTCTTCGCGGGCCACATAGAATGATGTGGCGGGCCGGATCTGGCCTTGAACCTTAAACGGCGGCGCGGCGTACTTATGGATTTTAACGGCCTCCGGCCTCCAGGGGGCGCTCTAGCAGGACGCAAGAGCGAGACAGGCGAAGAAGAGATAATGCGCCGAAGAAGACGCGCTAGTTTGTGTTTACATTTTGCGCATCACGCAGAACGCGATCAAGACGGACACTACTGAAAGGAAGCCTTTATACATAAACCGTCATCATGGGGGACAAAAGAAATGCATATGATACCGCTTTTAAGCCAAAGGCAGTCGATGTTGATGACATTATCTTGTGTCTACTCTGGAGCGTACTTATGGATTTTTACGGCCTCCGGTCTCCAGGGGGGGGCTCTAGCAGGAAGCAAGAGCGAGACAGACGAAGATGAGATAATGCGCCGAAGAAGACTTGCTAGTTTATGTTTTGATCGTCTCGCGCATCACGCACACACCCGCGCTCACACAAAGACAGGAAGCTTTTATACACAAACCATCATTATGGGGGACAGAAGAAATGCATATGATGCCGCTTTTAAGCTATACGTGTCGCTCGCTAGTTTAATGTAATTTAGCGCTTTGTGCATGAATAAGATTAGCATGAACAGACCCTCTTCACACTCGAAGAAATGCATAAAAGCGACGACGAAAGAGAGACTGAGAAAGTGTGAGGCGAAGGATATCTAACGCTATTCCAATCGGACACTAAGGAGGAAGACTTCGATGGTTTCAGTGCACAGGAGGAAGATGAAGACGGCTCTTTTTTTACTTTTACTGGTATGTTTTTTTTTAACCAGCCCTGTTAGTGCTGTGCTACCGTGTTGCTGCTGTGTTGCTGCTGTGTTACTGCCGCGTCTCAGTGACTTTGCTGTGTTACTTCCGTGTTGCTGCGGTATTACTGCCGCGTCACAGGCAGTGTTTGGAAAGAAATGTTAAGGTATGTTATCAAAGCTTTAAAAAAAACGTTGTGTCCAGTCCTTCTTTGCTAATAACTCGCGTGCACACTTCCGCGTTGCTGCGGTACTACTGCTGTGTCACAGGCAATGTTTAGAAAGACATGTTCAAGTATGTTATTAAAATGTTAAAAAGGCTTTCTATGTACTGTCTTTCTTTGTAAAAAACTCGCGTGCACGTGCGGTTTATAGTCCAGTGCGGCTTATGTAAGAAAAAAACTGAAATATCCCTGAATTTTAGCAGGTGCGGTTTATAATCCGGTGCGGCTTATAGTCCGGCAATTATGGTATGTCTCCTAAGACTATCGATATGAAACTCAAAATCATAAAACAGAATGGCAAATGCACGCACATCATTTAGCTCGCCAACACTTGTGCCAAAGTAAGTAAAATAGGTAATCTGTGAAAATTGGTTCCCTTGTTGCAAACATTGAGTGAAAGGGGGAAGCCGTTGCCGTGCGGCAGACAGTGCCACATGTACTTCCGGAGTCAGCAGCAGTGTTGTTTACACAGAGGACGAAGATTTCAATGGATTTAATGATTTGGAGTGACACGGATAGTTTGATGAACTTGTTATGTTATAGTTATTTGAATAACCGTTATGTTACGTCAAGCACGTTCTCACTTCCTCGTTTGTGTTTATGTAACGTTAGCACACCGTATCATTTAGCCTGTTGTTGCCTATTCATGTCTGTTCTTGGTGTTGGATTTTGTCAAATAAAGTTCCCCCAAAAATGCTACTTGTACTCCGGTGCGACTTATGTTTTTTTCTTCTTTATTATGCATTTTATGGCTGGTGCGAATTGTTTTCCAGAGCGACTTATAGTCCGGAAAATACGGTATTGCTAAACCTACTATTTTAGATAATGAAATTGTATTTATTTATATTCTCTTTGCACTGTCTTTATGAGCACTGTATTCGGATTAAATTACTTTCATACAATTTTTTATATACGGAATACAACATTTTTTAAGTACGATATGCAAAAACATGCTCCTTCAAAGTAGCTTGCATGAGTCATTTACATGTCATTGATGACTAATGTACAACTTCGGGAGCCACAGTGCAAGGTAAATTCACATTTAAAGTGCAATACATTTTCTTTAAGTAATTCATGTCAAGAAATTCCCACAATCTGAAAATATGGCTAGACTTCAGTCACATTTGTGGGGTGTGCACAAATCTACAGGTTACACATTGTACATTGAAGAGAGAGGGGTGGTACAAATGGATACTTTCAAATACTTACTTCATTCTGACAATACAGATAGTGCGCATGATCAAAATGTGTTAACACATTTTTGAATATTTTTGACGAATAGGGTAGAATCACGTGCAAATAACTTTCGTGCATGATTGTTTCGGCATTAAAAATAAGTACCGTAATTTTTGGACTATAAATCGCGTTTTTTTTTTTTCATAGTTTGGGTGGGGGGAGCAACTTATAATAAGGAGAGACTTGGGTTTTTTTTCAAAAATTTTCCCCCCAAAAAAAGAAACCGCGATAAACGAACCGCAATGTAGCAAGGGATTACTGTAATTTGAATTTCAAGTGACGTCAGCAGCACGACGCGGCGTGGCGCGGCAGTTGTTTACAAAAAAGCCACGTACTACCAGCATTTGTTTCTAAGTGACACGGAGGAAGAAGAGTTTGAAGGATTTAAGGATTTGGAGTGACACAGAAGGTTTGAAAAACTATTATGGCTTTTACGCACGTACGGAGCTTTCTTTCAGCTCCGTGGATGGAAGTCTGGGGCCAGCGCTCGGCTGGGTGGCTGCCCAGGGACGGTGGATGGGGTTCGGACATGGCTTTTATTTCACGCCCGGTCCTACTCTTCGGAGCTCTCTTTCACCTCCGTGGATAGAAGTCGGGGGCCGGCGCTCGGCCGGGTGGCTGTCCGGGGACGGTGGATGGGGCTCGGTCATGGCTTTTACGCACGCCCGGTCCTATGCCATGGAGCTCTCTTCCACTTTCGTGTCTGGAAGTCCACGCCGCCACACGCTTGGAAGTTTGTTTTGTTAAATAAAGACCCGTTTACCAAACCCACGTCTTTCCCTGTACTTTGTTAACGCTACAATATATTTATATACTAGATCTGTGGAATAAAGACGAGGCTGACGTCAGGGCGCACGAGCGGCGTTGTTGACAATGGACGAGGAATTTGATCGATGGATTTAATGATTTAAAGTGCACGGATGGTTTGATAATATTATTGCTTATATTATAGTTATTTGAAATAGTTTATCTATTGTTATATGGGCCTGTGGAACACTTTGAAGTGCAAGCGCCATTGTTGACAAAGAACGATCGATGGATTTAATGAATTGGAGTGATGGTTTTATAAACGTGTTATTTATGTAATAGTTTTCTTTAATAACTGTTACGTCAGGCCCATTCTCAGCTCTTCGTTTGTGTTTGTCACGTTAGCATGCCTATTGTTTAGCCTGTTGCTATTGTATCGAACGATCGATGGATTTAATGAATTGGAGTGACACCAATGGTTTTATAAACCTGTTATTTATGTAATAGTTGTCCTTAATCACTCTATATGTTACGCCAGGCCCGTTCTCAGCTCTTCGTTTGTGTTTGTCACATTAGCATACCTATCGTTTAGCCTGTTGTTGCTCGTTCATGACTGTTCTAGGTGTGGGATTTCGTCGAATAAATTGCCCCCAAAATGCGAATTATATTCCAGAGCGATTTATAGTCCGAAAATTACGGTGTATATGTGTGTGTGTGTGTGTGTGTGTGTACGTATATAATATACACATATATATACATACATATATATATACATATATATATATATACACATGTATAGCTGACTTTGACTTTGATATATATACACACACACACATATATATATATATATATACATATATATATATATATATATATATATATACATACACACACACACCATAAGGCATTATCACAAACTAGGGATTAATGTTGTAGCTTACTCACCAAACTGGTGCGATTGTTTTCTGTGGGAAAAGCAGAAGTGTGCAAATGTCTTGTTGTAGTGAAACACAATTTGAATGACTACAAAAATTAATGAATAATTACAGCTGAGAGGCTAACAGGGGACAATTCTAACAATCCTATATCGCTTTTTCCCCACGAGGGTCACAGGCGCGCTGGAGCCATCCAAGCTGATTTAGGGATACCCTGAATGATTGCCAGCCAATTGCTGGGCACACATAAACGAACAACCACTCGCACTCACACTCAAACCTATGGCGAATTTGAAGTGGTCAAGCAGGCTACCGTGCATGTTTTGGGGATGCGGGAAGAAACCGGAGTACTCTGAGGAACATGCAAACTCCACGCAGGAAGACCGGACCCGGAATTAAGCCCACAACCTCAGCACTGTGAGGAGGATGGGCTAACCAGTTGACCACTATGACATCCCCAAACTATGGCTCCATTATTAAAATAGTTAATCGATTACTATTCGATTTAGTTTATCGTCCACATTCTAATTCATAACGTTTCCATTTTTTACAATTTGTAATGAATAAAAAATAAATTCTGGGACACTCAGTAATATTTGACAATGGTCAAAAAGAAATATGCTGTTATTTTTATTTTAAGTTATATAGTAATTTCCCCATGGCTTTTTTTATGCTTTTTTATTTTATTTTGCTCAAATTACCTTGACTGTGGCAGAAGTACAGCACTTTAGAAAACTTCAGAAACAATGGTGTAAACAGGCAAAAAAATATATATGTATATATTTAAATCAATTCCCCCCAATTAACTTGCACATGGTACACCAAGTACCAAACTTAAAGATTTGCTATCATGGCAAATCAATTCAAGTTGTATATAATAAACATTACCAAGGTCACATTTAGTGAAATTATTTTTTCCATAGTAGTGACCAATTACAACAAAATAATACAACTCTCAAAAGTAAAATAAAAATAGGCACATTCTTTGATCTTCGTGAATGATTTTCTTCATAGGATCGAATCCTGGGGAGGAGAAAAAAAAAATAAAATTTGACAATGTTCCCAAAATAATTCCATTCAACAGCCTTCTGATTGAAGAAAACTTAACCATGTACAATTGCACTAAAAAATATTCAAAATACATTAAAAAAAACTTTCAGCCAACTGACCCCTACAGACCAATGAGCAAAAACAGCCGCACTAAGAGTTGTTACTCAAGCATTTTTTTGTTGATAGTGTTTAAAGTATGGAAAACTGCTGCAAACGTAATTTGGAATGTGTTTGAATAACTGTAATGGAACTGTCACGAGTGATTAAATCGATAAGCAACACGCTATACATTATGAAAGTGTAGTCAAACACTTTACCAGGAGAGGGCAATACAATGCTGCTTTACACCCTTTCAGCTCATACTGGTCTGAAAAACTAATCTATGACGCAATTGTAACACGGGTAATTAAAATTATGATAGTAACACAAACATCAAAAATAGTCAATGTAACAGCAAATATGCGTGGCCGAATATCACAAAAGTCACACTTTTCCTGATCCTGTCACTACTTTGTTGAACTCCTGATTTAAATCACTTATTCTGGACTTTAAGGTGATACTAATAATATTCTATACTAATTTTTACAATTCTGGTGTTCGTCACTGCAAAATGTGTGTGCTGAATGGCCGAATCAAGCTGATATTTAGGGTTTTAAGTTTTACAATTTGATTGGTAATGGTAATCTAAAGCAATTAATACACAAATGAAATGTAGATTAGAAGTAAATTTACATATTTGTTAATGTGACCTAACATTTGCATAGATTACTAAGCAAAAATCCCAGTAAGTCGCTGATGGTGTAGGAGTACACTTGTCTGTCTTGTGTGCTGACATCGTGAGTTCGATTCCTACATATGATTGTGTGTGCGCGTGTGTGACCAAAAATAAAATAAAATTAACCAAGCAAAATCACAACAACCCAGAAACGGTGAATTTGACTCTGCATTTGGGGACAATATGTAGCAAACACATTTGAAACAACCCAGCATTGGACATGATTTGATCAAACATTAACTCCCTTGTTGAGTTAAAACTCAACCAAGGCAGCCCACTGAGTCAAATTAACTAGTGTTGAGATGGCCAGTGAAAAGTTCACTTTGGGTTACTTTTGATCCAACAGTTTTTAGTCTGTAGCCACAGGCTATACAGTATGGTTGTAAGAGAAAAAGAAAACTGCTTCAATTAAAAAAACCAAAAACAAACCACTATTTGTCTTGTATACAATGTACAAGGTCAGCTTTTATCAAAGCAGCAAGTAGCAGACAATGCTGCATCTTGCAAGCTCATTAAAGCGGTGAAGTATGAACAAAATTGCTGTGGAACTGCCTCAATCACAACCTCTTCACCTTCAATCAACAGATACACAAGACAAAGAACTAGTTAATAGTTTGACTGTTAGGTGCAACGTGTACGACAACACAATCAAATGCTTTGTGTCCACCTTTTGTAAAATTGTCTATTGCCATGTGATTGCAGTTTGAGTGGTCCCATCCCTTTAATAACACTTAACGGTGCAAATTTGTAAACAGACCGAGGGTTATCATTTGTCAGCTCCATGAGTGTCTTGATTTCTAACGCAAAAGCAAAGCATTGCGACAATGCATGTCAAACCATTTCTTCTTTGTTTTCCACAAATCTCAACTTTCCAAGAAAATTGCCATCGATGAAAGTGATTAAAGTCTCATCCCTGGCCGATTTACATGACTAGTTTTTGCCTTATGCAAATGTGGGAAATAATCCACCATAATACATTTACCCCTCACTCTTCCTGGCACAAAGGAACTGAGACCTACCCTGAAAAGGAGGTGGACTACAAGTAATCAATCCTGCCCGCATTAAAAAAAAAAAAGTGTCAGCGTATTATGCCTCTTTTAAAAGATGCCATTTTTTATAGCATAGGAATGGTAAACATGGCAAATGGAATGTACTCATATCATGCTTTTAATAACACCATATGTCTCACTTCACTTGGTTTCAACCAGACAAGAGGATCAATTCTCTGTCAAATAAGTTTACACATTGCCAGTCAATCTAGTGACCAAAGGTGGTTGTGTTGGCAGCTAAATGCTATCTTGGTCGACACTTAGTTGTAGACATTTCAATCCACTCACAAGATACTCCCAGCCGGATAGGAAAGCTGGCTGTGTTGTTCTATGCCTCTCAGTCCCATCCTATAGGCCGCAGGGCTAATCACTACATTTACCTGCAGTCAGTATTCAGGTTAAGGTTCAGAGTCCAGTTCCTGAAACATCATCCAATTCCACACCTTAACGACAGAGCTACTCACACATTTAAATACCTGGATTGAAACCTTGACACAGACATCATTTTCACTTGTTTCTTTCTATCATAAAACATCCATCCATCCATTCTCTGTACCGCTTTGTTCCCACGGGGGTTGCGTGCGTGCCTATAATTCATGTCACTTAGCACAGGAATGAAGGTTTTAAAAAGTACTTTTGTTGCCTAACCTCAAATTGTGTATATCCAGCAAGTTGTTGTCCTACTTTTTTTCCCCCCTTTTATTTCACCATATGTGTGCCTGCGTGCGTATTTTATCAAAAATTTCACTTGGCTACGTCTGCTTATTTATGCACATCCATAAATTCCTCTGCCATGTCGGCTTTGCCTTACGTGCACAACCCTTACGTTCAGACCAAATGTGAAGGTTTTATAAAAAAAAAAAAAAAAAAAAAAAAAAAAAAAAAAAAAAAACACAAACGAAGTGAGGAAAGGCGACTCAAGTGAAGCAATGTGATTTTTCCAAAATCGTATTTATGAACTTAATGAATAAAGAAAAGAACAAAGAAATAAAATCTATTCCAAACTACTTCTGCGCTATACTACCATCTGCTGGTCTTTTTGGATCAATGCAGTTCTTTCAAGTTTCCAGAAGAGTGAGTGAGTGAGTGAGTGAGTGAGTGAGTGAGTGAGTGAGTGAGTGAGTGAGTGAGTGAGTGAGTGAGTGAGTGAGTGAGTGAGTGAGTGAGTGAGTGAAAAACACAACTTCCAATTACCCAAGGGTCTCAGATAGAATGATCCTCTTTCAGTCCAAGATCAAGTCAACCTAAGTCCTTGACAACAATTCCTATTCACACAGACACCATAGTCATTCATAGAGTTATATATATAAAAAAAAAAAACAACAAAAAAAAAAAAAATCCCAAATAAGGCAAAAGTGAGTTGGTCAGAAAATTACGTTTAAGTTCTCAAAAGAACATCTGAATACCAACCCTCCAATAGGCAAAGGCAACTGCATTGTTTCCCAGGGTTGCCTTAGAAATGTCCTGGCAAAACAGTGATGAGTCAGTCTGCTTCATGTGATTAAAATAGCCCGCAACCATGGAGAAATAATCCCGAGTGCCTGACGTTGTCATGAGACAATCTTGTTTCATTAAGACAAAGGAGTTACTAATATGCTTGTTACCAGCATCTGTGTTTCGTCTGAATTTTCAATTACCGTAATTTCCGGACTATAAGTCGCGGTTTTTTTCATAGTTTGGGTGGGGGGGCGATTTATATTCAGGAGCGACTTATATATGTGTTTTTTTCACAAATTTTTACTTGATTATTAAGACATCACTTAAAAGTATAGTTGACCACTTCCCATGTTATTTTTAGTATAGTTCATCACTTAACATGCTTTTATATCTTTGTCTTGAACATATTCAAAACAAAAAAATAGAGAAAACATCAAATAAAGCAATTAACACTTTAAAGCACCATATCCAAGTCCACTGTCTGTTTGCTCCTCTTACATTTCTTCTTCTTATTATTTGTTTATTTATCATTTATTCAACATTCTTATTTATTCATTGTTTATGCCTTCTTGGGTTTTTTTGTGTTGCTTGTATGGATGTGTGTACTATCTCACCGAGGGATAGTGGGAACGTAATTTCAATCTCTGTATGTCTTGGTATATGGAGGAAGGAAAAAAAAAAAAAAAAGACAATAAAGCAGACTGTCTTTGATAAAAACAACCAAATAAACAATACAAAAAACATCTGAGAAAAAAAATATTTTCAGACGAAACTGGATGAGGGCGCTTTAAATTTCACCGTTGGCCGTGACTCATCAACTGGGTGGGCTTAAGAAAAATGGCACCAAAAAGAAAGTCATATTTTGCAAGTTACAAACTTCAAGTTGTAAAATATGCAGCTGAAAACAGTAATCGAGCAGCAGAAAGAAAGTTTGGAGAACCGTGATGTGCCAATGGATTACTATTTCAAGTGACGTCATGGGCACCGCACGGCGCGACCCACGTAAGGACGAACGGCATCATTAGCGGTGATCATTTCTAAGTGACACGGAGGACAAAGAGTTTAAAGGAATTAAGGATTTGGAGTGACATAGAAGAAAAACTTCTATGAAAAACTATTATGGCTTTTACGCACGCCCGGTCCTACTCTGAGTCGGGGGCCGGCGCTCGGTCGAGTGGCTGTCCGCGAACGGTGCATGGGGCTCGGACATGGCCATTACGCACGCCCGGTCCTCTGCCGTGGAGCTATCGTCTCTGGAAGTCCACGCCGCCACACGCTTGGAAGTTTGTTTTGTGGAATAAAGAGCCGTTTACCAAACCCACGTCTATCCTTCAATATAGTTATATAGTAGATCTGTGGAATAAAGACGAGGCTGACGTCAGGGCGCACGCGCGGCGATTTTGACAAAGGACAAGGAATTTGATCGATGGATTTAAAGGATTTAAAGTGCACGGATGGTTTGATAATATTGCTTATATTATAGTTATTTGAAATATAGTTTATCTATCGTTATATGAGCCTGTGGAATATTTTGAAGTGCAAGCGCCCTCAGCCGCGCGCAGCCATTGTTGACAAAGAACGATCGATGGATTTAATGAATTGGAGTGACACCGATGGTTTTATAAACATGTTATTTATGTAATGGTTGTCCTAAAATCACTCTATACGTTACGTCAGGTCCGTTCTCAGCTCCTCATTTGTGTTTGTCACGTTAGCATACCTATCGTTTAGCCTGTTGCTATCGTATCGAATGATCGATGGATTTAATGAATTGGAGTGACAACAATGGTTTTATAAACATGTCATTCATGTAATAGTTGTCCTTAATCACTCTGTTACATCAGGCCCGTTCTCAGCTCTTTGTTTGTGTTTGTCACGTTAGCATACCTATCGTTTAGCCTGTTGTTGCTCGTTCATGACTGTTTTTGGTGTGGGATTTTGTCGAATAAATTGCCCCCCAAAATGCGACTTATACTCCGGAGCGACTTACATATGTTTTTTTTCACTTTTTGGGGCATTTTATGGCTGGTGCGACTTATACTCCAGAGCGACTTATAGTCCGGAAAATACGGTATCATCACTGTAAAGAATTACTGCTACTATCCTGTACCAGTCATTGATAGGGCTATCACAAAAAGAAATCCTTCTGGAATCAATTATTCTATTGATTGACTCAGGGAATTCTCCCCACCAAATTTTTTTTTTTTCCCCCAGTGCTGAAACCCACCTCACCACAACAATTCAGCATGCCAAACTGTGTATATTTGAAGACTAGCCAGAGTCTTGTGTCTTTCACAAATACAAGTGCATTTCGTAGACAAACGGCTACTCCCCTGCCAGCGGACTTGGTATTATTTATATTAAAAATAAATAAATAAAAAAGTTCCATGAGTAACAGTCAGTCGCTTGGTCAAGCAAATTTTCCACATAGTCACATTACACTCAACGTGATCACTGATTAGCTGTTAAGATGCACTTTGGAGCAAGAAATGCTTAGCCAAGTTCACTGTAGAGCACTTGCATCAGTTGCAAAACAGTGTTATAATAGTAGTGTTATAATCACTGGCGTTACCATATAAATTACCTTTCCTAATTACTTTTACGCATTGTAGTACTACAGAGCCAGTTACTCGCTCGCCACAAATCTAGGTCCCCGTTTTCTCTTTGCTCTGATTCACAGTAAAAAAAAGACAACAATTTTAAGGTGGTAAACAAAAATGACCCTAAACTTGTGCTTATTCGACTGAATGCTTTGTTGCCAGAAGAGTCGAAAGTGCGTGCAGCGCTCCACAGCAACAAATGTCAGAAAATCAGAGAAATGTCAGAAAAGAGAGTTGAAGTGGACTGACATTCACATAAAAGGAAACATCCTTGAGAAGTACAGGACTAGACTACAAAAAAACCAACTTTAATTCCAGCAAGACCAATCTCACTTGAAAACATTGGAATGAAGTAGTAAAACAATGTTTAAATGGTCCCAATCTATTGAGAATTAAATTAAATTGTCATATTTTAAAGGTTTAAAAAAAACATACGTAAAGGGGGGGGGGGGACGAAATTGCCAGCAACTTTTTCCATTATTACAATGGATTCGCCTGGGACCGTGTTTGCCTGTGCCAAGTGGTGCACGGCTCTTTACGGTCAAGTTAGAGCAAAGAGAAGTCTTTTGGGTAGAGCTAAGCATTGGGAACGACTAATTGTGCCATAAGAGCCATCTCTGGTGTATGACCCTCGGGTCTGCTCATTTGTTTGGCTACCAGAGATTCACACACCATTGCTAGCAATGGACGATTGATTTATTCCGGCGGACGGCTGCCCTGCATCTACACCCCCATTCAATAGGTTGAAAACAAATCAAGGAGCGGGAATACGAACGAGCGAACATCCTTGAGAAGTACAGGACTAGACTACTAAAGAAAAACGAGGTGAAAAAAGACAACCACAACAGCCGCCAAGGACGGTAGCGCCAAGGAATGAGATGAAACGCCACGGAACAATTACGGAAGGCGAACTGGCCCCCACCTTTGTGTGTAACCCAATAGAATCACTGAAGAATTTCACTGCTTTTCTTGCATCCTGAGTCTGCTCTTGAGTATTGTCATACAAAAAGCCCAGCGCTGTATTGTACCTTTCCTAAGCAACAGAGGTTTTCAACAACAATTGGATTCACTCATACTATCCTGTGTAAGTTTGTGGATAGTCGGGCGTGTCATTCTTCCTAAATACAAGAAAAAAACGAAAGCGCATCGAATAAATTTGACATAGGCAATTGGCAATAAGCCTTATGCTGCGTAGCAAATTTAGCGTGCTCTTGAAATTGTTACATTTAGCCAACAAAGGTTAGGTAACAAATTTAAGTGCAGTGTATACTTTTGTTTCGCAAATTTGACGAAACTTCATCTGCACGTCCCCAAAGATATGCAAACGCATCAAAATTATGCAGTATGGTCAATGTCAATGTCGCAGCTGGCTTGCAACACTATGAGTGGTCAAAGATCAGTTATTCCGCTGTGCGTGCAATAAAGATCGAAGTGAGTGTACATTCTACTATTCTACGCTACAAGGTAGAGCATTTTTATTCTGAAAGCATCTGTGTGACATGATTACAGCAAAATCATCTCACAAAAACGGCAGAAACAAGTCTGTTGTCTGCTCCATACACTAATTTGTTGCCATTACCTATA
The DNA here is from genome assembly GCF_059516105.1 of Syngnathus floridae. Taxonomy (NCBI): domain Eukaryota; kingdom Metazoa; phylum Chordata; class Actinopteri; order Syngnathiformes; family Syngnathidae; genus Syngnathus; species Syngnathus floridae. The sequence continues at coordinate 13,550,299 of NC_142417.1, read as the reverse complement.
GAATTTGTTTGTCTTCGCAAATGGATGAAGACCTGTGAATATTCCTGTCACGTAACCTATTTGCTTGGTGCCCCACTTTTGCAAACTACTGTTGACAGCACACACAAATACATTTTCATACAACTTATTCTGTTTCAGGAGGCCAAACACACACATAGCATCGGAGTTACCAAAGATTGGTCGGGTGCTACTTGAATGATGAGCTGGTATGCAGGCATCGCACAATGTTGTAAGACCAGCCTGGTCTGATCTCCATCTTCTGTTCCTGATTCAAAGGGCATGGTGAAGCCATCTTCAGCATGGTCCTCTGACATATTCAGAAACTGAAATGGAATCCATACAAAAATTTACTATATACTACATATTTACTACAGATAATTTACTCCTTTACACATGTATAGCACTACTCCACCCATCTGCAAAATAACACATTACTACCGCAAACAATCATTTTTACTCCAAGAACATTCTATGCTGCGATCAATAATAATCCAAGATTTCTCATCATATACACAAACTTTTTCAAATTTTATTATTATAATTGGGGATTTCTTGGTGGTGGGATGTTAGACCCTGCCCCTGTATTTTCCATGGACTGTATTCAATGTTTATCAGCATGCTTGGGAGAATTTTTAAGGGTTTAAAACTAGTTACAGTATTTTTTCTCTAAATACTAAATATATTTTTCCAATATTTCAATGGGGGATTCACGCAATTTTTGGCAATTTGTGCCAATCACCTCGTCGACTGTACAATAAACATGTTCCATCTTCTGAGAGGTTACCATTAAGTTCTTTTAACTCGCTGCTCTAGTCCAAAATCTTGATCGTGTAAAGCCTATTTACAGAGCTGACAACCATGTTGATGTGAGAATGTGTCAAGACACCTCCTAGGTGGTTTGAATATGTGCGACAGAGGACATAAAGAACTAGGAATAAACATGTATGGTACACAGAGAGCACCTCTATTATATTCTTAACATGCATACAACTCAATTTAATATAAAACAGACTTACATCATCCACTCTCCAAAGATCACTGTCAAAGCCTTCTGATTGACCAAAGGAGATCGCATTGTTTAGGAAATCGGTCTCACTGCCCTCAGTCTAATGAGCACAAAGCAACGATATTTGAGCAACTCAAAAATAAACTGCGTGCAAAATCATAAAAGACATACCGTTTCTGTGTCTTGCAAAACTGCAAGTAGTAATCGAATGTACTCTGTTGCAGCTTTAAGAGTGTCTACTTTGCTGGGCTTGTGGTCAGGTCGCATCAGAGGTACCATTCGCTTCAAGCGTGAGAACATGGTGTTAAGGTTCCGTATCTACAAAGTTGAAAACACAATGAAAATGATCTAAATGCTAACAGTGACTCCATTTTTCCGTAGCAACAACAACAAATTAATCAGCAGCCTTTAATGCTTTCTGTTAGAATCACTGATAGTGCTTTGTAGAGAAACAAAATCAATAATATACACACCCAAATTTATAAATTTGACTCATGACACGAGTCAAATCAAAATGGACTTTTAACAATTCTTATTTAATATGGCAACACTAGCAGGAAATGTATTAAATTAGTGTTGCATATATATGCACTAATTTATGTATATACATATTTGTTTCCTAATATTTGTGAGAAGTAATCAACATGAATCTCTCCACAAAGATGAGCAGTATTAACACTAAAATACGATTAGGTCAGGTCAAATTTATCTATGTAGACCACAGGTGTCAAACTCAAGGCCCGGGGGCCAGATACGGCCCGCCACATCATTTTATGTGGCCCGCGAAGACAAATTCTGCATCAAATTCGTGTCATTACTAGAATAGCAAATTGTCTTCACTTTTAATAATATCTTTTTTTTTTAATATTTGACCAGTTTTTACTTGTCTGATTTGAAAACTAGTTATTTGTCAGTTTGTTTGGTAGCTTTTACTCTACATAATGAGGTGCTCATACATTTATTTGGGTTGACAGTCATAATGGCCCTCCGAAAGAAGCTATGACTACAATGTGGCCGGCAAAAACATTTTTTTTTTAAATGCCTGCCTTAAACAAACGAGTCTCCAAGACTTTTTCCAATATTTCAATGCGCAATTTTTGGCTATTTGTGGCCCGAGTCTGTGCCAATCCCCTTGTCGACTGTACAGTAAATAAACATGTTCCATCTTCTGAGAGGTTATTACTTGAAAAATAACGCCATCCTCCAATCTTAACTCCAAGAGTGATCATAGGTAATTAAGTCCTCCGCACATCAGTGGCAGCAAACTACATTATCACTACGTAAAGGGTTGGTAACTCATGCTGCCTATAGCTAGCTGCATGTAACTTCCAATTCAATTCGAGGTTATTATCACTCACTCACCCGAAGCCGCTCCTTAGCATTGACTTGTTCTCTTTTCCTCACACTTTCGTGTAAGTCCTCAGCAACTACGTAGCCGTCGTTGACTCGTTTGAATTTCTCGACGTTGCAGTAAACCGGGAGAGCAGATTCGCCAGTCACACGCCTCAAAATGTCACTCATCAACTCCTCCCGGGGCACGTTCATTTTATCAGGTAAAAACTAATTACGCTCATGTGAAGTACCCGGTGGTCATTGATTAATAGAACAGCCTCAGGCCGAGACAGTGAGAGGAGAAATTGGACCGCACAAGAGTAATGAAGTGGTTGTCCACACCTGCGCAGTACATAATTAACATACTCTTTGCCTTGAATTTCCCGCCTTGCTAAAATAAGTTTTGATCATTTCCGGTTTTGAAAAATAGTTTAGCCCCACGCGGTGTTTACCTCACTAGCTCACCAAATCACAGGATGTACATGTCTATAACGGCATTGCACTCGGATTTTATTGTTCTCAAGGACAGGGAGCGAGGACAGCACCCAGGGGCATGTTTATCCATATTTGGACGAGTTTATAAATTATTCCGGAGGTCATCCAAGCTTTATTTCCGGCCGCTTTGGATTTGAAGTAGCCCACACAGGCATGCATTGAACAGTTAAAAAGTTCAGATATTCAGGCAATGTTCTAAAAAACATTTGTTATTTCAAAGTGCACAAAAATACTTATCAAATTATGAAGTTTCAAAAAAAAAAAATCTTTACCACTTAGTCGATCACATATCAAAAAATGTCTAGTTATGTCTTCTTTATTGATTTGGTGTGTAGGTATAATTATATGCTTAAAATGTTTCCTTTATTGATTTAATGTGTGAATATAATTGTATGCTTATGTACTTTAATCAATGAGGTGTGAGCATATCTGTTTTTGTAGCTAGGCGGGACTTTTTGGAACCCATTTTCTTCAATATTGATCTGGATTATCACCACTACGGAAAGGGATTAGACAGATGTGGATACAATTTGGAAGATCAATTCAACAACTGCATTGACATGGAAAGAAAACTGTCCATAATTCACTTCAACAGTAGAAGTTTAAACGCCAACTTAGAAAGTTCTCACTTTATCAAATTCGTCAAAATTCTGACTCTGAAGTGGGAATTCTGATTTTAAAGTAAAAATTCGGAGAAAAAAAAAGTCAGACTCCCCCCCCCCCCCATCCTAATCCAAAAGGGACGTAGTGGTTATCGACGTGCCTATTTCACAGCCAATCAGCGTTGAGAATGTACGTGACGTCACCAAATCCAGAAGTCCCGGAAGCAGTGTTTTTTTTTTTTTTTTTCTAACCGAGTATGAAATTTCAAAAAGCAAACACAAGAAACTGGACCGTGTTTGTGTAATCAATTTAATTGAAAAAAGTATCCGGAGTTAACCATTTGAAGAAGGACAGACTAAATCACCAGCAACCATGTCTTCGAGTCTACTTACTAATTACTGCGCCGAACTCCATGACGATCAAGAACATAAAGTGAGTAACAGTTGTAGTAAAACTTAAAAAAAAGTTGTTGAAGACGTTTACTGAATGTCACCGTAAAGACGGGTCAAACAGGTAACACGACTTGCACGCTTGTCGTGTACTGTACTCAAAAACGTTGATGTCACCTGTTCATGGGGTAATCTTGAAATTGGATGCTGTTGTCCCGTGAGAAACAATATGACTGTAACCTCAGGTCACCCGCTCGTTTTTATGACTGTTTGAAATAGCAGTATGAGTTTCGTTCTTATTATGCATTGTCAATCCGATGTCAAGTGTTCAGAAAAAGGTCTGAGGTTTACTTGTGTAAATTTGCTCGTTTACAGAACTGTACAGGGAGATTTTCAAGTCTTGTATATAAATGTTTCAGAGTGGGAGTAAGGTAGTTGGATCCGCTCGAGAGTAGAAATAGCATAGCAGGAAGTCCGACACGGAGACGCCATTATATTTTCCGAAATAAAACAAGTAATGGTCAAGGCTGCATTTAGAGCGACACCTTTATCGATCACCTGCATTAAACACTTAAGTGCATATTAGTCATGTTCTGTGGGTAAGAGTGTGGCTGTGGAATAAAGTGATACTCATTTTAATGCTGAGTATTTATCCTTCCAACTGTCTATCAGTATTTCTTTGACAAATCAATGTTTCTGCGCTTTCTTTAACAAGGTGTGACTCAAAACATAGATATGCTGCAACGGATTTATTCTTTTGGTTAAACAGAAATTGAAACTCCCAGTATTAAACATACGCCAGTGTTTAAACATTGAACAGCAATTGTTGATATATATACATTAGGAACCGTGTTCTGTTCTCCAACTGTTTAGCTGGACAAGTATTTGCACCATCTTCAGCTGTCTGATGAAAGAGTGATGGATATATCTGTGAGATTTCGACGAGAAATGGACAAAGGTCTTTGCCGAGACACCAACCCCACGGCTGCTGTAAAGATGCTGCCAACGTATGTACGCTCAACTCCAGATGGAACAGGTAACGCTCTTCTTTTCATATTATAAAGTTGTACTCTCTCTTTTCAGACTAATGACCTCACAATGAATTGAACTCTTAAAAAAACTGCATTAAGTGTTCTTCATTGCCAGCCATCTGGCCTTGAAGAACCTTTCTGAAAGGTGAAAAAAATACTGGCTTGAAAATCACTCACTTTTCAATGAGATTTGTCATTTCAAAACCATTAGTCAATGATGGAGATCCAATGAGAAATTAATTTGGGGTTGGGTGTGGGTATTTTTGTAATGATATGAAATATGCTCATTGTGTTGTTGGATTTTGTCCACAATTTAGGGAGCGCGTTATCTGCGCCTCACGGCAAAAGCCATTGCCAATCACCTGTTATCCAATTTACTCACTGCGTGCTCGTTTGATTTCTTCAGATTTAGGAAAATGCTAAGACACTGAAGCACAAATTAGACTTACACAGGTTGGTTGAGTTCAATCACAATTCTTGTTCAGACAGCTCTGTTTTCAGGAAAGTACAATACAGCGCTGGGCCCTTCAAGAGCGGAAAGTCTCCATTCAGAAAAGGCAACGTTCAAGGTTCTTTGGTTAGCTTATATCAGTAGCACATGCCAGTGTGGGCCGAGTTTGATGGGTGATGAGTCTTTGGGGTGGGGCAAGTTCGCCATGGGAGTGGGTGCTGGTTCTGGGCGATTCGGTGTGTGTGGGGGCTGTTGTCTTCCATCCCGTCTTTCGGCCTTGGCGATCATCTTTGGCCGAGTCATTGGCTGGCTCCCTCTGGCACCTGCTGGTTTTATCTCCATGTGACCTTCCTGTGAACATTCTTCTCCAATCTTGGACATACACTGTCGTACCTCATTCTTTCAATTTTGTCATTTTGTACGAAATTATGTTAGCTTTTGGCTGTGACATCATTAATCTAGTGCTGTTCTTTTGATACTTCATGTCTTTGTTTATTCTTAGTTTAATCATGCTTCCAACCGTATCTTTTCTTTGTTAGGCAAAATATTTCCCTCTGTGCTGAGCGTTCAGTAGTAATCAAAAACTGGCATCTAGCATTAGTCAAAACATAAGATACAATCAAGTACTGAACGGTCAAGATGACTCTGGCCGTGTCCATGATTTAGAGAAAAAACATCAGGCATGCATTACACAGTTCCTTAAGGGTCATTAAGCTATTTAGGCAATATATCAAAAGTCATTTGTTATTTCAAAGTGCTCAGCAATATCAGATCATAAAGTTATAAAAACCTTTCTCATCACCACTTATCAAAAATGTCTAGTTATGTCTTCTTTATTGATTTGGTGTGTAGGTATAATTATATGCTTAAAATGTTTCTTTTATTTATTTGATATGTGAATATACTTGTCTGCTTATGTACTTTATTCAATGAGGTTTGAGCATATCTATTTTTGTAGCGGACGTTTTGTATTTCGACCTCATTCCTTCACTCCCTCTGTTGACCTCAGTTTAACTGAGGTCAGTGTATAGCGATATTGGTTGAAATGGAGTCTCCTGGGTGAATTGGAAAAATTTGTCTGCCTGACTTTACTCTTGTGGTGGTTGTGAGCAAATGGGTCTAATTCTGCTGTCATAGTCACAATTATTTTTTTTAATATTGAAATCAAGATTATTTACTCAATTATGTTTTTGAAATTGGGACAGCATTTACAGAACATGTTTGGAACAGTATTTATTGAACGTGTTTAAAAGAAAAACACTCTTGTTAACAGTATTGGAAAAGTTCATAAAGTTCATTTTCCACACAAACTAGTTCAAAGTTTACACATTTTAAAATGAACTTGTTCAGTTCATAATTAAAATTTTGCTAACTATGTTTATGGTTCTAAGTTTAGTTAAGTTTATAGTTCTTGTCATCCCCCATTTAAAAAAAAAAGTTGCTTCGAGATGTTACCCTCTGTTATTTTGGCATTTTCTCAGTTTTCACCCATTCCATTCACACCGGTCCAGGTGGTCTCGCTGTACAATCTTAAATACAATCAGAATCAGCTTTATTGGCCATGTTTGTGCATGCCAAACAAGGAATTTTACTCCAGTTGCAACTGAGAGCAAGGCATTCCTGAGACTAGAGAGTAGCAAGACCGAGACAATGCCAAGCCTTTTGGAAGTCGAGATTGAAACGGTCCGCCATGCGCTTTACCTCGGGACAAATGCGTGAAGGGCTCAGCACGTGTCCATAGTTGAGTCAAGAGAAAACCAATGTTAACATGGGGAGACCATACCGTCCACAGAAAGGCCTGAGCCAATCTCACAAGTGAGATGTGAATATGGTAACTCCTCGCCATACTGTGCTGCCCTCTTTTTGTATGTGTATAATGTAATGAAATGTGAATATCTTTTGTTTGCTTTTCTGTTCAGAACAAGGAGAATTTCTAGCGCTTGACCTAGGTGGATCCACCTTCCGAGTGCTTCTGGTTACAGTTATGGGTAATGGAGAGCCAAGAGTGGACATGGAAGATCAGATTTATGCTATTCCTGAACATCTCAAGAGAGGCTCTGGATCTGAGGTTAGAGTACAATACAATCACAATACATGTGATTAACATCTTATTAGTAAAATTCTTTTTCAAGTATTTTCCTTTTTTTTTTTATTACATTTATGGGATGTGTACAGAAAAGGTCTTCACTCAGACAAGTTAGATTTTGTTGCACTTGAAAATATTTCCACCAAAAGTAAATATTTTTATAGATTTTTTTTAAAAAAATATTTATGGGATGTGGACAGAATAAAATCTTCTCTTAGACAAGTTAGATTTAGTTGCGCTTGAAAATATTTCCATAAAAAATAAGGTGCGTTAGAAAGCAAGTACCATTCCCTACACAATCGTTTTGCTCATAATTGTATCGATCCAATATTTGTTTTTCCTTTGTTTAATGCAGACCCGGGCAAAATATCCGGCCCTTTGTGCGTCTTTGTCCGGCCCGCAATCATAAATTACATTTGATTACAACTTAATAAATAAAAAAAATCTGTCGTACATGCAATACAACTGTGCTGCTTTTATTTTGAAAGGCGTCGCACTTTTGTGCCCGGTTTGTGGCACACAGGTCGCTGTGTTTAAAGAAGATAATTTGAGTCGCCACTACACGACCAAGCATGAGGAAAAATACAGAAATCTGTCTAATAAAGAGCACGCAACAGAGGCTGATGCATTGCTAGCAAAACTGCAGCCCAACAAGGACTTTTATCAAACTTCACACCCACAGAGATGCAGCGGTCAGGACAAATTTTGCCATTTCCCGCAAAATTGCCCAAAAAAGTAAGCTGTTTACTGACGGAGAGTTTATTAAGGAGTGCTTATTGGACTGATATGCCCGGAGAAAAAGAGCGCATTTGAGAATGTGTCACTCTCCCGACGTACCGTAACAAGGCGGGTTCAGGAAACATTGATATGTTTCTATAAATGTGTTGTAATTCACTGTTTGAGGAAAAGTTAAAGTCAAGAATAAATTGTACTGATTAATGATTTTTTTTATTTGACCTATACACCACAATTTCACATAGCCTAATATAAATATAAACAGAATAATTGTATTCTTCTAATTACCAGTATCAGCTATTTAAAATGAATAATTTAGTGCATATTACAATGGAATAAAGTTGAGCAGGTTTAAGTTATCGTTGGTGTGGCCCTCTGACATAACTCAGGTTTTTCATGTGGCCCCTTGTAAAAATTAATTGCCCTCTGGTTTAATGCATAACACAAGTCTATAACCTGGTCTAAGTTTGACATCAAACTTGACATCAAATGGTTTGTGGATTGGATGCAATAGCCAATAAAATGCACAAAGCTTGAAAAGACCCAGATTAGATTTCAGCACAATTTAATTGTAGGTCCATAACTCATTACTTTTCAAGTATGTGTACCCTCTTCATGTTTGTTGTACTATGTCATGGTGCCGTGGTTCCTCAGACTGCACTGTCCATTGGCCACACAAATCCACCGATGGCCCACCAAACATAGTATTTATATAAGCCTTGGTAATTGCAGAAGAGTTAAATAGCACTTTATCTACACCAGGCGTCTGGAATCTATGGCTCGTGAGCCAGATACGGCTCTTTTGGTGACGTTATTCAGAAGAATACATTAGTACACTCAAAAAATCGTTGGTCTTAATTAAAATACACACATTTAATTGTATCTCGCCTATCGTTTTTTTTAAATGGTATGGCTCTCACTGGAAATTATTTGTAAAAAATGGGCATGTATGGCTCTGTCCGCCCAAAAGGTTCCCGACCCCTGATCTACACCATACATTACCGAAAACATCTTTTAAAGACAGTTATCAATTTATTTAAAAATGTATCATGTAGATACAAGTGTTTTTGTGTTTGGCTCCGTTCATTTTAACTCATTGAATTCTTTTGCGATTTTGACACGGACTGGTTGTTACATACTGTACATCAGACATACAGCTATGGTTCAAGCCACGTGTTTATAATTAGGCCTCTAACAAAGAGACCACTACAGTAAAAGCACTATGGATTAGAGCTTGTGTCCTCGTCACTTCGGGCATCAAACAGGTATTCAGGTTTCCTTTGTCGGCTGTCATCACGGCATGACAGGCTCCCCACCACCTCCTTGCTACATTACTACGTAGAAAGCAGGATTTCTTAGGAAGCAGGTTTGCAGTAATGTTAAATGTGAGTGGGAATGCAGGTTGAACTACTTGTTTATATGAATGAATATACTGTACACTGATTGTGTCATCTCACTTTGTTTCAGTTATTTGACTATATAGCTGAATGCCTGGCTAATTTCTTGGAGAAGTTGGGAATAAAGGACAAAAGGCTTCCCCTGGGCTTTACCTTCTCTTTTCCTTGTCAACAGAGCAAGTTGGATGAGGTGAGAAACGTTCCAGGTAGTAAGTTAACTACCGTAATTTTCGTACTATAAATCGCGTTTTTTTTCATAGTTTGGGTGGGGGGGCGACTTATAATAAGGAGCGACTTATGTGGGGTTTTTTTTCAAAAAAAAAAAAGAAAAAAATGAAACCGCGATGTAGCAAGGGATTACTGTAATTTGAATTTCAAGTGACGACAGCAGCGCGACGCGGCGTGGCGCAGCGGTTGATTACAAAAAGGACAAAGATTGATCACGGGATGACGAAGATGACGAAGGGCCCCACGTACTACCGGCATCATTAGCGGCTTTGTTTCTAAGTGACACGGAGGACGAAGAGTTTGAAGGATTTAAGGATTTGGAGTGACACAGAAGGTTTGAAAAACTATTATGGCTTTTACGCACGCCCGGTCCTACTCTACGGATCTCTCTTTTACCTCCATGGATAGAAGTCGGGGGCCGGCGCTCAGCCGGGTGGCTGTCCGGGACGGTGGATGGGGCTCGGTCATGGCTTTTACGCACGCCCGGTCCTATTCTATGGATCTCTCTTCCACCTCCGTGACTGGAAGTCCACGCCGCCACACGCCTGGAAGTTTGTTTTGTTAAATAAAGACCCGTTTACCAAACCCACGTCTTTCCTTGTACTTTGTTAACACTACAATATAGTTATATACTAGATCTGTGGAATAACGACGAGGCTGACGTCAGGGCGCACGCACGGCGTTGACAGGACGAGGAATTTGATCGATGGATTTAATGATTTAGAGTGCACAGATGGTTTGATAATATTATTGCTTATACAATAGTTATTTGATATCTAATTTATATATCGTTATATGGGCCTGTCAAATATTTTGAAGTGCAAGCGCCGTCAGCGGCGCGCACCCGTTGTTGACAAAGGACGATCGATGGATTTAATGAATTGGAGTGACACAGATGGTTTTATAAACGCGTTGTTTATGTAATAGTTTTTTTTAATAACTCTGAATGTTACGTCAGGCCCGTTCTCAGCTCTTCGTTTGTGTTTATATCACGTTAGCATACCTTTCGTTTAGCCTGTTGTTGCTCGTTCATGTCTATTCCTGGTGTTGGATTTTGTCGAATAAATTTCCCCCCAAAATGCGACTTATTCTCCGGAGCGACTTATATTTTTTTTCACGTTATTGTGCATTTTATAGCTAATGCGACCTATATTCCGGAGCGACTTTTAGTCCAAAAATTACGGTATATGGAACAATGGGCCTTCGTCCTTACTGTCATTGACCCTGATTTTTATTTTTTGTGCAATTGTTTTGTAGTTAATCGGAACAATGATTTTGTTATTTTTAGGGCTGCTGTAATCAAGTCTTTACAGAATCATAGGCAGTTGATAAATGACTTAAATGACTTAATAACTGGTAAGAGTACATTTATCCTGTATGGGTGAATCAGTGGAAGGGGGGCCTCTCTTTATGGGAGACTTTCCCCCTCAAAACAGAAAGAGGGTGAAAGTGCAAGGTGGGTTGTTGGATTCTCTCTGTGGAGGATGTCACATTTATATATACATATACCGTAATTTCCGGACTATAAAATGCTGTTTTTTGCACATGCATGCCTTGACTTACGGTTTAAAAAAAAGAAAAAACAAAAACATCAAGGGAGCAAGAAAGCGAGTTCGGTTGTACTTTATTCTGCTATTTGACCATGTACTGTACTCTACTTTACCCACATCATTGTTAAAGTCCCAATGATCATCGTCACACACACATCTGGGTGTGGTGAAATTTGTCCTCTGCATTTAACCCATCCCCATGTGATTTTAATCCATCCCCTGGGGGAGAGGGGAGCAGTGAGCAGCAGCGGTGCCGCGCTCGGGAATCATTTGGTGATCTAACCCCCCAATTCCAACCCTTAATGCTGAGTGCCAAGCAGGGAGGCAATGGGTCCCATTTTTATAGTCTTTGGTATGACCCGGCCGGGGTTTGAACCCACAACCTTCCAGTCTCAGGGCGGACACTCTACTACTAGGCCACTGAGCTGGTTAGGGTTAATCTATATTCATGTGCAAATCCACCAAAGTCCTCATCTTCTGCAATGAAATGAAACAGTTGAGAATGTTCGCCATTAAACATGACACGTTCCCCCTCGTCAAACTTGTCACGTTGCTCTTCGGCAAGGATCCCAGCTTTCTAGAAAGCTTCAATAGTGCCTCGTAAGCATGTCTCTTTGTCAATGCCATTTCAGAGTGTTCTAATGCTGTTTGCTTTGCACAAACCAAAAGTATTTATATTCATACATACCCCTACGTATTACATACAGTTCTCTGATTGGTTTACCGCCCCAGCAGACGCATTTTACGTAAAACGTCATGTCCTCTAATTGGTTATTGCTGTCATCTTAGGTATTTTGCATTTCACATAGTGTTTTTCTGATCACTGTCAGCTTACGTACATACACAGATTTTGGAATTCAGTCCACACAAAAGGTGCGCCTTAATAAAAGGCGTACCTTTGGTTTTTGAGAATATGAAAGGCTTTTAAGTGCGCCTTATGGTGTGGAAAATAAGGTATTTAATAAGTTATGCAAATAGCACTACGTTGTCAAGATGTATATAAACACATGTTTTTGCATCCCTTCATTTGATCCATATCCAGAGTGTATTGATTTCCTGGACCAAAGCCTTCAGGGCAGGCGGAGTAGAAGGAAAAGATGTTGTCAACCTCCTGCAGAGATCTGTAAAAAAACGAGGGGTAAGTGTGCAGCAAGTGATATTTTGCAAGTAATGACAACAACAGCCTGTTATGCATTTTTATGTGTTGTAAATTGGCTAGTTGCTTTGGAACATATTTAAATATTTTATGGATTTATTAAAGTTGAGGAATTCCTTGTCCACCCTGAGGGTTATGTTGCCCAATATACTTGCTAGAATGAAGGAATAATTAAAAAATAAACAAAAAAGGAGCTGCCTCCCTTCGATTTTCAACAGTGATACGAACGTTTTGTTTGCTCTTGCTCTAATTATTGAATTTGTCCACTTTGCGTTCAATAAAGTTGTCTTATTATTATTACAGGACATCAGTGTTGACATTATGGTTGTCATTAATGACACAGTGGGAGCTATGATGACCTGCGGCTATGATGATCATAACTGTGAAATTGGTCTCATCGTAGGTGAGTTATCGTACGCTATGTTGCTGTAACAATAACAATTAACTGAAAAATCCATGTATGTTTAAGGGCGTTAGGGGTGTGTCTACACAGTATATCAAGATTCATTCAATATGATAACACTTTGTCGTTCCGTTTTGACACGTCTTGAATCAATTAGTCCTTTTTCTTTAGTTAAGGCAATAAACCCCATTGGCAGGGGTTATGGACAGAACCCTACCACAAATAACAAAATCAAAATATCTGTATTAATAGTAAAAAACAGTGGTTCTCAACCTTTTTCCCCCCCAAAGGTTACCTTTAAAGTACTCCATAACCAGCATGAAGTATTTTTGGATGAAAAGAGAAAAAAAAGACCTAAAACAGAGGTGTGCCATCAGTGTCTTATTTAATGAACTTTTGGACCTTCACCTGTAGTGGTATCTCTAGAACAGGGGTGTCCAAACTTTTTGCAAAGCGGGCCAGATTTGGTTAGATGAAAATGTTTGTGGGCCGACCATTCGCACCGACATTCCTCAAACCATTACCATTTTAAATGAACTTGTAAATATGTAACTATATCCTTTGCTGTCTGCAGATAGGTTGATATTGCAAATGAGAATCTGTTGTCAATTGCACTATCAGAAAAGTTAAAGATTAAAACAAAAATAAATTAAATACAAATGAACAATTTTATCAAAGTTGAATGAATTTTTTTATTAATGTCTTAAGTTTGTCTTATTATTGTTATTGTTGTATTAAGAAGAAGGGTGATACGTATTGGTGTTGGTGACTGCAGTAAACAGGCCAGGTTGCATCATGTCAGATTTTTAATCCAAATTAAATCATTCTCCATTTTATCTTTTTTATTTCTTCTTCATACGCAACAAATTGCTTCATAATCACAAAAAATAATCCATAGTCTTTTTGTTGTTTGCTATCACTGTGAGTGGGCGGCGCGGATGCGTAACAGTGTGTAGAGTTAGTACGAAGTAGACAGCTCTCATCAGTAGTCCGTGTTTTTTTTTTTTTTTTTTTGCCTTTCCCTGTGCAGCGGTCACTTGCAGCGTCTCTGATTTTAGCGTCACCTTAGTCCTTGGTGTGTGAACATTTGAATGAGGGGGTGTCTGTGTTACTGATTATCTTGCAAACGGACACTTGTGTGTGTGAACTGGGAAGGGATGGAGGAGGCACGCTCGCAACCGATGATGCGCACTGGCTCATGTGCGCGTTCCCGTTAGGATGAGTTTCTTTTCTGTGGCTCGCTCTAGGGCGCGCAGGTCCCTGCGACAGTGCCAGCAGGCCACTTATTATTGATTTTATGGCACAGTGCTCCGGGCCAGTTTAAATTTAGACGCAGGCTGCATTCACAGGTTTGAATGATTATAGACCTGTCGCCCTGACATCTGTGGTCATGAAATCTTTTGAGAGGCTAGTGTTGTGCCACCTGAAGGACATCACGGGCCCCCTGCTCGACCCCCTGCAGTTTAGATTTTTGTGATGACTTGATTACTTTTATACACTTGTAAAAAGCCTGTGGACCGCTGTTGTGCAGCACCGCTTTGCTGGGCGGAGGGATATGTGACACGGTCACTGGGGAGTAGAGTGGTGTGTTGATCGCATGTCCATCCACCAGGCAAATAGTGCCGTTTAATTCATACAAAGAAGAGACAGAACGAGATCAAGACGGACATTACTGCGGAAAGGAAGCTTTTATACACAAACCGTCATTATGGGGGACAAAAAAAAACTGCATATGATGCCGCTTTTATGTTAAAGATAGTTGATTTGGCTCTTAACTAAGGAACTAGAGCCTTGTTGCATCACCCTTTTCTTTCTTTCCCGGTCACATCTACTCTGGAGCTATACGTGTAGCTTGCTAGTTTGGAAGACTTCGATTGTTTCAGTGCGCAGGAGGAAGATGAAGATGGCACTTTTACTGGCTCGTTTTTACTTTTACTGGTGTGTTTTTTTTAACCAGCCCTGTTAGTGCTGTGCTACCATGTTGCTGCTGTGTTACCACCGCGTCTCAGTGACTTTTACCGGTATGTTTTTTCATCCAGCCCTATTAGTGCTGTGTTACCCCCGTGTTGCTGCGGTATTACTGCCGCGTCACAGGCAGTGTTTAGAAAGAAATGTCAAGGTATGTTATTAAAACTTTAAAAAGGCTTTCTGTGTACCGTCTTTCTTTGTGAATCACTCGCGTGCACATGCGGCTTATAGTACGGTGGGGATTCGGCCTGCGGGCTGTACTTTGGATATGTCTGCATTACAAGATTCAGAACAGCCTGGCCTTGCTATGCCCCGAACTTGTGTATCTTGACCTGGCCTTAATTGCTTCTCCATTACAATAGACACTAATTGGGCTTGATCAACTAAACTGTCCGAGTCCCCACTGCACACTCGCAGTGTTCTGCTATAAGATTTCATGAGTGGTCAAGTCTTGGCCAGTGGTTTTGCGGCAATTCAACGTATGAATTGCAATTGTACAATGTGGCGGCATAAAAAATTATAGCCCATCAAGCACACAGACGCTTTCACAGAGATGAGCAACCCATTTAAGTGGTTAGGTTTAAGTGAGAAACGGTTTTCGCCGCCAAGACATAAAAATACAAAATATACCATACACACATTGTGTTTTACAACAATACTTAAAGGGACGGTAAAGCAAAGATGGTTCATTTTTCACTAACTAGCCCAGTTTATGTATTTTTTTTAATCAGGAAAATAGCATTTATATGCATTCATGCTATTTTCAATTGACTATATAACGACGTATGAACAATTCAGCTTATATAAAGCCTCTCAGAAAGCGTATGTTGGGTTAGGGTTAGGGACTTGTGAAAGGAAAGGAGAGGGCACCTCAGCTGCAGAGAGGCTCGTTTCTCTAAAATCAGCCACGGAGAGGCTAATCCTTGTGATATGTTGAAGTACCGTATTATCTGCACCATAAAGTGCATTTAAAAGCCTTTAATTTTCTCAAAAAACAAAGTTACGTCTTTTAATAAGGGCCGCCTTTTGTGTGGACCGAATTCCTAAATTTGTAAAGTTGTTTTGTGTGGCTTCCACCACACAGAGACGTAATATACGGGCGCAATATGTAGACCCAATGAACCAATCAGAGGACATTACGTTTTACGTAGATCGGGGCAGAAAACCAATCAGAGGATTGTACGTAACATGTAGAGTGTGTACCTCCGCCGCTATTGATTAATAAATACTATCGATTGTGCAAAGTAAACAGCATTAGGAGCCTCTAAAATGGCATCGACAAAGAGAAATGCTTACGAGGCATAATTCAAGATTTTTCGAAATCCGGGATGGTTGCCGAAAAGCAATGTGACAAGTTTGACGAGTGGGAACTTGTTTAATGGCGAACTTGCCCAACAGTTTAATTTAGATACAGAAGATGAGGACTTCTTTGCGTATCAATATCGATTAACAATGTCAGTACAATACAGTACATGATTTAACAGTAGAACAAAGTAAAACTGAACTCACTGCCTTGCTCCTGTGACGGGTTTTTATTTTTTATTTTATTTACCGTAGGTCATGGGCTATAATGCGATGTGTGGCTTAAGTACAGAAAAGCCCCCGGAATTGAATCTGCACCTTTTAACCCGAAGCAATACGGTAGTCATAAATACAGATGCCCATTTAAATTTTGGTGCCAACTGATAGCAATTTTTGGACACTTTAAGCGATAGTCTGTTCAATGATTTCAAAAGGGAAAATTGTGATCGCTTTTGTGACGTAGTCAGGCTGATGTGTCAAATCAAGCAAGCCCCACCCAAAAAGCGGGCATCGGTAAGTCCACCGCCATTCTTCTCCAAAATGCCGTTAAATAACTTCCGAGTTTTTTTAGGGGGGAATTGTAGTATTGACATTATTTTTTAATACAGTCCTATCACACAAGTGCCAATGTTGGGCTTGGTTTACCGTCCATTTAAGCATATTTACAATTTAATATGTACCTTTGGATGAAATAATGAAGCATCTGGTTGAAATTCTTGCGAGTGCCCTTCACATCACCATGTGTATTTATTCGAATGGTTCCATTCAAGTGAGAGCGAGTCTTGTTTTTAATACATTCCTATTTTTCCACTTGATTGCAGACTGTGCCCTCTTTCTGTAGCATCCTGTGGGTTCATTGACAGACATTTGGCTTTCCGCAGCAGCCCTAAATAGGAGTCTGGATCTAATAAATAGATAGATTTGCTTGAATGTACCTCACTACTTAAAAAAAAAAAAAAAAAAAGCTTACATCTGTCAGTTAATCAAATGATAATGATTTCAGTTCCATTATAACTGCCCAGCCTCGAAAAAACGTGCAATGGAAGAATAACTCTCAGGGTTATCCTATTAGTGAGTTCATGTTAGACACATACAAGTAAGACACAGGAGACCAAGAACACAACCAGAGTCAGGGTTTTTCGGTGCGCAACAAGGGAAAGTGAAGCTCTCAGTGCTCCGAGATCTTTCAAAGTTCCACTTGCCCTGTGTTCCTTTTTATTGAATTCAAACTGCAAAGAGGCAATTACAAGTCTCACAATACAAGCCCGCCATGCTGCCTCGGCCGACGTCTAGCTTTTGAACCAGTGCTGCTCTGGATGCGGAGTCCGAATCTGCTAACTACGTCTAATGCTAACAGCCAACTAGTTAAACTGGAACTGACTGAACGCACAAATGCACATTCCCAGAAAATATTTATCTTACAGCATACACAACTGCAGCATACATGAGCACATACAGCATATGGTTTCATAGACTACCGTAATTGCCAGACTATAAACCGCACCGGATTATAAGCCGCACAAGCTAAAATTCAGGGATATTTCAGTTTTTTTCTAACATAAGCCGCACCGGACTATAAGACGCACGTGCACACGAGTTTTTTTACAAAGAAAGACAGTACATAGAAAGCCTTTTTAACGTTTTAATAACATACTTGAACATGTCTTTCTAAACATTGCCTGTGACGCAGCAGTAGTACCGCAACAACGCGGAAGTGTGCACGCGAGTTATTAGCAAAGAAGGACTGGACACAGAATTTTTTTTTTAAAGCTTTAATAACATACCTTAACATTTCTTTCCAAACACTGCCTGTGACGCGGCAGTAATACCGCAGCAACACGGAAGTAACACAGCACTAATAGGGTTTGATTAAACCCAACACAATGTCATCAACATCAACTGCCTTTAGCTTAAAAGCGGCATCATATGCATTTCTTTTGTCCCCCATGATGACGGTTTGTGTACAAAGGCTTCCTTTCAGTAATGTCCATCTTGATCGCGTTCTGCGTGATGCGCGAAATGTAAACACAAACTAGCACGTCTTCTTCGGCGCATTATCTCTTCTTCGCCCGTCTCGCTCTTGCTTCCTGCTAGAGCGCCCCCTGGAGGCCGGAGGCCGTAAAAATCCATAAGTACGCCACGCCGCCGTTTAAGGTTCAAAGTAACCTTCTGAATAAAATGCATTAAAAGTTCACATTCAATACAACTTGTTTTTGGTGAGCAAAATGTCAGAAGAATTGAATTTAAATGCTGATTGATTGGGTTTTAATACAATGCAGATGGTCCAAACAGCGCCACTCAAGGCCTGGGTGCCAGATACGGCCTGCCACATCATTCTATGTGGCCCACGAAGACAAATTGTGCATCAAATTCATGTGTCATTACTAGAATTGCAAATTGTCTTCACTTTTAATATCTTTTTTTTTAAATATTTGACCAGTTTTTACTCGTCTGATTTGAAAATGAGTTATTTGTCAGTTTGTTTTTTAGCTTTTACTGTATATAATAGTGTTAAGAGTAAAAGTGATCAAGTCATCACAAAAATCACGAAAAAAATCTGATATAAGCCGCACCGTATAGTCCGGAAATTACAGTACATAAATGAAATACATTTTCTTTGCTTTCATTGTTTGTCATATATTTTTTGTACTTGGACAAAGATGAAGACGAATTTCAGAAAACACTTTTTCTTTATCACTCACATTTCATTCTGACAGGAACGGGGACAAATGCCTGTTACATGGAACAAATGAGGAACCTTGAGGTGCTGGATGGTGATGAGGGGCAGATGTGTGTCAATACAGAGTGGGGTGCTTTCGGAGATGACGGTGCCTTGGAGGACCTGCGCACACATTTTGACAGAGAAATAGATGCTGGCTCTCTTAACCCTGGCAAACAGCTGTGAGTAACATATCTTCGTGTTATCACGCAATACAAATCATTACTTTTACCCTTTTTCTCGGCAGTGTAATCAAACAAGAGCAGCGACTTGTCTTCAGTCTTGTCAGCTTAGTGTTCTCTAACCATTATAGCAATTAAATTATTTAAAAAAATAATAGCTCCAACGCCAACTGTGGAGGGAAGATAGGAATTTGCCTTTGTAATGATTTGGGAGTCCAAAGCTAATTGGCTAATTGTGATTTGCGTTCATGTCAGTACTAAGAATTTTTTGAGGCCAATGTCTATTCCGCTAATTGATGGAATAAAATTTAGATAACCAATTAATATTCCGATTTATTAAGAAAGCTATTCCTATTGTTCCCTCCAGCAAATTTGGATTTTGCGAAAGAATGTGCATATGCTAACAAACATTTTGAATATATTTGCAGCACGTACTAGTAGACCAAATGCTCCAAAGTTGTTTTTTTCCCCCATAATGCCATGGGGTATTGACTTGACTTGTTATTTTTCCGCATTTGGCCTGTGTAATCTGTTCGAAAGTCAAGCAAGTGAACATTGTTTATTTATAATTTTATGGTTTTATGATATCTGCAATGCATGATATACATCCAACATTTTTTCCCCTCTTTATTCAATGACTTACGCAAGAGTGAAGCCCAAACTTCCCTCTCCCCAACCACTTCTTGCAGCTCTTCCGGGGATTCCCAAAGTGTTCCAAGGCCAAGAGATATAGTCTCTCCAGCGCATCCTAGGTCGTCACCGGGTCCTCCCTCCAATGGGACATGCCCAAAACAAAAAGTTTTTTAACTTTGCGCCTTCAATTGAAACATTAAAAAGAGATATGACCTCCAGATAGATCATTCCATGTGTGCTCTTTTCATCTATTTCCAATTTCTCCCACTCCCAAATAGTGTGTGAAGGCCACATTGTGCAGACAAAACGACCACCTGAATGAGAGCGAATTTGCACATTTAAAATTCCTCAATGCACACACTCTTAGGAAATGGGATTGTACATTTATTTGCATGTGCTTTCTGTTCTATGAAGTTTGCAGATAACATTCAACCCCAATGTGGGCCCGGACGTTTGCCCACCCCTGTTATACACAGTACAGCATTACTGTGACCTAACTACATAATTTACTATGTGCTAAATTTCACTATATGGGGGCAGAACAAGGAGTCTGCCGTTCAAGACAAGTGGTACACAATTCTGTAATCACTGTCGGGATTTCGGTTACAATATGTTGATAATTTACAATTACAATTCTTTCAAGAAAACTAGTGAAAGTAGAACAAAATAAAAGCCTGATTATGTGCACACTTTTCAACATGGACACAAAGATGTTATTGGAAACTTTTACAAATCGCATTGCCATTTTGTTTGTTGATTCCTAGTTTTGAAAAGATGATTGGTGGAATGTACATGGGAGAACTGGTACGTCTCATACTTGTGAAAATGACCAAAGACCAGATTCTTTTCCAAGGCAAGACTACACCCCAGCTCCTTATGACTGGAAAGTTCCTAACCAACTACATCTATTCCATCGACAGTGACAAGTTAGTTAAAAGCTTTTTTTCTTTGGTTTCCGTTCATCTTTTTATTGCTTTTTTATTAGCAGTAGACCCATCCCCTCAATTTTGTTCCCATTCACCCTTTACAGTTCTGTTTTGTAGTAATAACTTAATAGTTTAATAATTTAATTGTGACAGATTATGTCCTGTAGTGCTGTTTTTTTCCTTGTATGAATTAAAGCTTTTGGGCATGCATCGCAATCAAGTGATTATAGTTTCACTTTGTTACATAATATCCATCCATCCATTTTGCTATTTATTATCTTTATGGTTTTATCTGCAGCAAAGAGGAAGGTCTCCTGAGTGCTCAAAAGGTACTCCGGGACCTCGGCATCGATCCAACCTTAGAAGACTGCGTCGCCACTCAGAGAGTGTGTCAAATTGTTTCCACGCGAGCTGCACATTTGTGTGCTGCCACTCTCGTGGCAGTCCTCCGGCAGATCAGGGACAACAAAGCAGCCGAGAAGTTGCGCACCACCATTGGAGTGGATGGATCTGTGTACAAAAATCATCAAGAGTAAGTTACCCTTTCCATGTCAAGAAAATATAAACAATTTTATTGCAGGCGATTGTAAATAATTGAACAGGTAGTTTATATTATTGAATGATTTTCTTTTTAACTTCCAATGGTATTCGAGCATTTCGTTGCTGAAGCTCAACCTACGTTTGTTTTGAACCAATCAGAAGGATACAGTAGTCGGATGGCTCTTGTTAAACACAACAACCCATTTTTATCAGTGAAGGGGTTTCAAAATAAAACTATTATTTTGTAGTTAAAGATAGAATTTTAAAATAAATGTAGTGGATAAATGATGGCTGGTTCTTTGGCAGCTGGTGACGCAAGTTACTTAATTTCAAGTAGAATTGAATTCAGTCGTTTGAGAAAAAGACCACAAAACAGCATTACACAATATTTGCACAATGTTTGCAAAGTGAAGTTTCATTTATTTAACCTATATAAAACCAAGTTAAACGTAGGTGTGAGTTTTTTAGCTGGAATCTATTTCAGCTGACTGGTTGAGAGCCTGTCATGGTTCCTGAACTGGTTCCCAGCCAATCTATATGTGCAGGGCACATGGACAATAAACACAAATTGCACTTGTCACAGAAGGTTTAAAGCCATTTAAACAATGCCTGCTAGATCTAAGCTACACAGTTAGGCATACAGCAGGGGTCGAGACCCTTTTTGGCGGACAGAACCATACATGCCCATTTTTTACAAATAATTTTCCGTGAGAACCATACCATTTAAAAAAAAAAAAAACGATAGGCGAGATACAATTAAATGCATGTATTTTAATTAAGACCAACGATTTTTTGAGTGTGCTAATGTATTCTTTTTAATAACGTCACCAAAAGAGCCATATCTGGCTCGCGAGCCATAGGCTCCCGACGCCTGGCATACAGCATTGTACTATCGCAGTGGTTCGCAAATGGTCATACGTGTAGTTAATGATTTTAGAGAACAGATCTTCACTATGATCGCAAAGGAGGACATTTTATGGATAATTTTTATACACTGTATTATCAAACAAAACCACTCATTGGTAGCCTCTTTTTAATTTTCATGCTTAGATGAGAGCTGCAAGTTGTTTATTCACATTCACACCTACAGACTATGTAGGGAATTTACCTGACATCCATGGTTTTTGGAACATGGGAGGAAACCATTGTAACCTCCATATGTTATGAATTTTCAGAATTTTCTTTTTTTGTTTTAATTTTTTTTATTTATTTTTTTTTATTTACTGAAGGCCAACTTATTGTAGCCGGAATACTTGTCTAATTTTGTCAACTGTGGCTGTCCGATAATCTTCGAGACTCTTTTATGGGTAAGGCCTATGCACATAACCTTGATTTAACTTTGCTCAACAATTTCTTTGAGGTTTGAACTCCTCTTCAGCTTTATTTGCAACAGGCACAAAGCCAGTGAAAATAATATTTCATACACACCTTCGGCTGCACATATTCATCAATTACCTCTGTTTCAACAAAGATTGTAAACAAAATTGCATGTCCTCCATTTTATCTATTGCTAGGAACTAAACACCACCCTCACCTCACTGGTTTCTTTTATATCAAACAAATTGTTTTAGGTTCATTACCTGACATGTTTCAGCGGTTTCTTCCGCCTTCATCAGAGTGATGCGTCACTATCACATCTGTGACACTCTGATGAAGGCGGAAGAAACCGCCGAAACATGTCAGGTAATGAACCTAAAACAATTTGTTTGATATAAAAGAAACCAGTGAAGTGATTAAAAAAAGGAAAAACAAGATGAACTTAGTACAATTAAACACCACCCTTTTTCACTGTTTTTTGAAGAGGCAAGTTTTGTTCGGTCATGAAATTTTAGGCCTTCATAAACAACTTATCCAACCATGTGTCAAAGCATTTGTCCAAGTAAGAAGCTTCAGGTGACTTAATTTAATTTACATAACTTAATTTTCAACATTTTTAAATGAACCACCCACAGTCTGAGGTGTATCAGATTGAATCTCTTAGGTGAGTTGATTCAAATATAGCCTCTTTGAAAGGTGTAAAGTTGAGCAAAATTTGAAAGGAACTTTAAAGTAGCAGATTCGCACCTAGGTGTATGGTTTGGCTTTATGCAAACCCGTCCCCTTGAGCGGGCCATGAGGGGGCGTTCCCGCCCACCAAGATGCTTTTACATGCGTGGTAGGCCGATTGACCACTCCAAATTGTCCGTAGGTGTGATAGTGAGTGCGGATAGTTATTCGCCTATTTGTGCCCTGCGATTGGCTGGCAACGAGTTCAGTGCCCGATGTAGAAACTCCCTGTGTGGAGTTTGCATGTTCTCCCCGTGCCTGTATGGGTTTTCTTTGGTTTACTCCAACACTCCAAAGACACGCATGGTAGGCCGATTGAGTACTCCAAATTAGGCGAGAGTTCAGATGCGGATGGTTGTTTGTCTCTGTGTGCCCTGCATTTATAAACATTTCAGGAATGCTGGTACAAGCTGCAAAGCTTAATCACATTTCTACAGGATGGATGGATATTTTCGAATATTTCTTTTGTATTTGTAGGTATGTGTAATAGTTTATACAGTAATTGTTAGTTCATTTTAAAACACACTAAACATTTACAGATCAAAATGTTAAGGCCACAATATTGCCTTCAATTTAAGTTGCACCATCATTTATAAACAATTCAGGAATGCTGATACAAGCTGCAAAGCTTAATCAAAGTTGGACTGTCATCTTAACTTCATACATTGTTGCGTATTAATTTGCACATACCTCAAAGATTTGCGTGTGTGTGTGCATTTATGTGCGGATGGTAGTGGTGGTGGTGGCGGGTATAACCACCACCCTCCCAACTGAACCCCCTTTCCACCCCAAGTGAAACTTTTTATTTACGCCCACATAAAACCAGACCCATCACCAGACCTCGGTCTTGAGGAGGGCCCAATTATTATTATTATTATTATTATTATTATTATTATTATTATTATTATTAATACCCAATAAAGCTTACATATCACGTTTATAAATTCTTCCATCTTACGTTTGACCTATTTAGTTGTGGTCTATATAAAGTGGAACAGTGATGCTTTTTTCTGAATTCCTCATTTTGACTGCATCACAGGTTCCTCTTTTATACGCTTTCTGAGATGCGGCTCAGAGCAAGCCGTTTTGGCACGGTCTCTTAAATGCAAATGAGATACTTCACACACCAGTCCCTCCAGGCCACAAGATTTGCACCTCCCTTTCTGGTTGGTCAGATTTGTAGTTTTTTAGCCAAAGTAGAGTTTACTTGCGCCGCAAACTTTTTGATTGATTAAAAGATGTCAACGGCAGAAGACTTGTCCATACAACCATACATAACACGTAACAAAATAAATCCTCTCACAATATTTATGAACACGTCTTGTAAACAAGCACTGCAGTAAAGTTAACCAGTAAGCTAATCCTAGCGTTAGTGAGAAGCTAACAAATGTATTTAACAGATTATTGTGTTCCCCAAGAATAATACAGCACCTTCGAAGCAGTTCATCTGATACAACTACTCAAAATACACCCACAAGAAGTGAAAACATAGAGCGCACAGCTCTAAAATCAGCAGACAGACTGACGTAATGCTTTAAAAACGAGGGCATCATAGAATAATATGAAAGTGAAATAGTGTTATTTCTGTGTCATCTCAATTTTACTGCTTTACTGTGTCCGTTGTTTCCAGAGATTGAAGGAACTGAACCATCAACAAAATGAAGTCCTTCGGCGAATCCTTCACTATACTGACAAAACATTTCTGAAACACTCGTCCTTGAACAAGCAGGATTTCCCACAGATGTGAAAAATGAAATTTGAACAGGCACTTCTTTGAGGTTTTGATGCTGGAGGACGGTGCAATGAGTTTTGTGGATTGATGCATCCAGCAAAGGAACATTTTGGTCTCTCCACTTCGGCATCCTAGAGTTGTTTAGACTACAAAAGTCCCTCAAGTGATAAAGGTGGCGGATTTGCGAAACCGTTTGGCCACACTCATTACCTTGTTTGGAGGTCCCACCCCAAAGGATATGACGTAAAAGATAAAAATACACAATAGAAAATCGAGAAAACTAAACGGAGTTAAAAATAGCCCCCAAACAGATCGTCAAAGTATCTCTGCAATACCTGGAGGGATAGATGACACTTTCCTACAATCTTGGAGACTCCAAGTGCACAATAAAATGAATATAAAAGCAAAAAAAGTGGATTTTCTATTATATCTCCCAACAACTGCATTATGGCTCAAATGCAACAATGGAACCGCTGAACCTACTTTGCGGCATGATAGGCTATTGCATAGTAGATTCATAACAATCACACAAAATACCTTTGTTTCTTTCTTTTTAATGTTTGAGTGATAAGAAACTAACCCTAACCCAAAAATAGAAACTGTTATTTGGCATTGCCTTCTGCTACTGATTGTCTGATTCAGATAAATGAGCTGTCTTTACACCAGTGTTGGACAAACACCATTTGAGACCAATTCAGAATGCCATCCATCCATCCATCCATCCATCCATCCATCCATCCATCCATCCATCCATCCATCCATCCATCCATCCATCCATCCATCCATCCATCCATCCATCCATCCATCCATCCAGCCATCCATCCAGCCATCCATCCAATTAAACATTAGAAGGTTTTAATAAATGTTGAGAACAAAGTGTTCAAGAAATACACTTCACACATTTTAACTAATTGTATTCCCTATGCTTAGATTTTCTCGGAGGCTTCACAAGATGGTCCGGAGGCTAGTGCCTGACTGTGATGTGCG
Source organism: Syngnathus floridae (assembly GCF_059516105.1). Lineage (NCBI taxonomy): Eukaryota > Metazoa > Chordata > Actinopteri > Syngnathiformes > Syngnathidae > Syngnathus > Syngnathus floridae. The sequence continues at coordinate 13,524,402 of NC_142417.1, read as the reverse complement.
CTTTTTGAGGTCTGAGGTTGGAAGTGGGAAAGGTGCAGCCATGGTAACAGCTGTGGCTTTACGTCTTGCTGCTCAGAATGCTGAGCGTCAGCGCATCCTTGACACCCTGCGATTGAATCATGAGCAACTGATGGAAGTGAAAAGGCTAATAAGTGATGATATGGTACGAGGCTTGTCTAAGGAAGCACACAATCAAGCTAGCATTAAAATGCTGCCAACATTTGTCGGCTCAACTCCAGATGGGTCAGGTAGGTCAGGTTGCACGCATACTGCACAGTTCCTTCTCTTTACTTAGTATTCCATATAACTAATCTATGCTTTCAGAACATGGAGATTTCTTGGCTTTGGACCTTGGTGGCTCTAGTTTTAGAGTGCTACTTGTGCATGTGCGAAGTGGCAAGACACATGTTGAGATGCGCCATAAGAACTATAATATTCCACAGGAGATAATGCAGGGCACAGGAAAAGAGGTAAAGTATTCACTAGATTCCAATCATAATTTGCCGTATTTTCTTCAAAGCATGTTTGGGTTAATTTACAGTGGCACATGAAAATCAAACAGCATGGCCATTTTGCCCCTTGCTATCAAATGAAAATGAGATCACATTTGCAATCTGTCATAGCAAGATGCACAATGTAAGATGTGATAGGTTGATTTTGCTCCTTGTTTCATATTCAACAAATGCAATATGATTCAGAATACCATGTTTACATTAATGGAGCTGCATAGATTTTCAGTTGACTTCCACTTTACGTGTACAGTGACATTAAAGTAACATTTTAAAATTCTTAAATGTGACATATGGAAAATTAGAAATGTTTTATTGTTTGTATAAAAATTTCTGCCAACCTGTCAAGTGTTAACCTAAACAAGCATGTGATTAGTTTAGTATATGACTATTTTTCAAGATGTATAGGCGAGTGAGCCATTGGTTGAAATGGTGCGATTGTGCATACAGCAGACAGTCAGTATAATAGTGCAAAAGTACAAGTGGAGTCGTTCAAGTGGAGTAGTGCAAGGCAGCCATCATGGCCCAAAAGGCCAGGACGTTATGCAGTGGAGGGGGGAGAGAGTTCAGGATCCTAACAGTCAACTTTTTCACAACAGATAAGTTGATTAATTAACATGACAATCACTGTGTTTCTCAGCCGACTACGTGCCAGCCAGACAGGGGTAATAAGCAAAATAAATTCTTTGACTGGGTGGTCAGAGCACAACATGTCTAAGGCAGTTGAGAAACAGCTGTATGTCAGTGTTGTGCAGTCAGGACCAGTGATGGGCATTCTGTCCCATTGACAGAACCTTTGTCTGATTTTGCGGCCAGAAGGATGAGAAATTAGTAAAAAACGCAAGTGGATTTTCGTCCATCCCCAACCGAGTCAAGTACCGACTGATAGAATCACGCCCAGCCTGTCTTGCACGACGTGCCGCTTTTCGTGTGCTTGTTCATATCCGGAAGGGGAAAATATGATAAAGTGGCAATCTCTGGTCAGGACTTCCAAAGACTGACCTACATTTTCAATTTACATGAAAGGGTAATAGTTTATTTTCAACAGTCCTTGGATTTCATTTTATAGAATATGTCTTGGCCGCATCGCCCCCAGTCATTTATAGAATAACTTATTGTCCAGTCAGATTTCAATGTGCTGCCATTTACGTTTTGTCTAACACCCTCACAATCTCGAGTGGAGACATTGACCACATTCAGCCCTGTCAGCCTTGATGACATTCAGCCCTGCAGTGTGAATGTAGTAGCCGTTTTTTTTGTTTTACGTTGTTTTGTGCCGTAAAGGCATTACTATTAAAATGTGGATTAGGTCACTAAAATAACCACTGAAGGCCTTGGTCTGAAACATATTACCTTTTGACGAAGTTATAATAAAGTTGGGCTAAGCTGTTTACATGGGTGTTCGGGATATTTGTGTTAAGTGATGTCATGAGTTTCATAGCTACACTCATTATATTTTATATTAATTATATATTGATTTAGTATGTTCTATGTGCCCTCCACTTGTCTAAATGCAGTTAAAAAAAACAAAAAACACCCATTTGATCTATCTCCAGAAAATATCTGTCAGCTGCCATAAAACCTTAACAAAAATGTTCCAATGTGCCGTGGACCTCCATCAAGCAAAATGGTGAAGTGGTATGCCCATGGGTTATGTAAATTGGACATTGGGTATCCCAATAGTTTATTAGGTGGATTTCTGTTCTTTCACTGCATTGGCTGACAATGCAGCCAACCTGTGAGCCTCTAATGTGGCTTACATGGCAACTCTTCCAAAAACCCTAACCAACCATCACCAAGTGTCTGCATGTGATTTTTTGGGAAATGATTAGAATGAAAAGCACACTCAACTACGAAGGTTCATTTAATATTTTATTCAACTAAGTGATTTTCCGAAAGTATATACACTGATGGAAGAAATCTCTCTTTGGTTGCCAGCTTTTTAGCCACATTGTGAACTGCATGGCAAACTTTTTGGAAAATATGGGTATGAGAGGAGCATCCTTACCTTTGGGATTTACATTCTCCTTCCCCTGTCACCAAAGCAAACTGGATGAGGTGAGGTTTTTCAGTCTTCTTTTGTTAATATTTACCCTAAAACATTTAATTTTATGTATATGCAGCTCCATATCTGCCAACACAAAGTCTGTACTATTTTCTCTAGTCAGCAAAGCTTCCATTTAAGATTATATATAACACATAAACCATTAAACTGACATTCTAAATTACGTAAATGTTAAAGCAGGTTCCATTGTTGTTATTTTTAGGGCATTCTTCTGAAATGGACAAAAGGCTTCAAAGCTAGTGGTTGTGAAGGGCACGATGTTGTCACGTTACTTATGGATGCTGTGCGAAGCCAAGGGGTTAGTAAACAACATTTTTATTCTATGATGTGCTTTGACATTTTGAAAAGTGTTTCCCTTATCCAGTTCTTTTTGAATATTTCAAATGTTATCATTCCATTGCATGCTTAAGGTAAATATTTAAAAACTTGGAAAAATGAATACTTTCAATAATATGTAAATTTAATAGTGTGGCTCCTCCCATTATAAAAAATAAAGTGCAAGTATGTTGAGTCTGAATGTCATGTTGGGTTTGGGCTTTTAGTGATTTTTTAATTTTTTTTTTTAACCTTTTTCCAAGATGGAATGGTTATACAATACTCATGGCATTGGAGACAGAATGTCAAACTTACCAGAATTATTCTTTTCTTATAACTGTTTGTGTCCTCTATACTCCATTATTTGTACCCAGTGATGCACAAGGCATTGTAAGCGCGGAATTGACCTGGATGGCACTATGATTGCAACACCTTCCTTTAAAGCTGGAACATCACTAAAGCTAGCATCTGTGATGTTATGCAGCTGTGTTGGTGCCAATGGCATGGGTGACTTACGCATCATTAATGCCAACAATTAATTAATTAAAATAATAATTAGGTTTTAGAGAGACGTATGCTGCCATCCAAATGATAACTTTTTCCTGGACACTCCCGCTTGTTTTGACAATCAGATAACGACAAACCATATTCTGCACGTCTTAGAACAATGTGACTTTGTAAAAAAAAAAGAAAAAAAAAGGAGTGTGAGTACTAGAGTGCCCCGCCTGCAATTCAGAATTGTCGCCCATTGAAAATTTCCAATGCATTAAGAAGCATATGATTCAATAACGGAGGCCCTCGACTGTTGAACAGGTCAAGATGTGCATCAAACTACCTAGATTAAGAAAAAAGAATCCACCTATGAAGCGTCAACAATTGGTGTCCTCAATTCTCAAAAGTTTATTGAATGAAGAGGTAATGCAACGTACGTAACGCAGTGGAAAAGATAAGCATGTCCCAGGATTGGAATGTGTTGCAGCCTTAAAATTCTAACTTAATGATTATTTGCTTAAAGCAGTAAAGTTCATCTCTTTGTACATTAAATATTCCGTCTTTGTGGCATATTCGATTACTAAATATAGGTTACACGTCATTTGCAAATCTTCTATTCTATTTTTATTTAATACAGCATTCAAATACTATAGCAAATACTGAAATATTCAAGCAGCCCTATATTCAATGACCCTGTTGTATTGTAAAATTGTTATTGTTTTAAAATAAAAAAAACTTGCTTTGGGACCCTGGGATTAACCAACAAAAATTGTCAAAATTTTAATATTGTCTCTCAAATTAAGTAATTGGTTAGCAAAGCTGCTCTTCAAAAAAAAAAATTCTCTATCTGTCTCTCTCTCACTCTAATAATTGTATTGTATTGTATGTCTAAATCTATCTAAATCTCGACTTTGTAGACATTGTACTCCTCATAAGGTGATACTTGTATACTATGCCGTTCTGTTGCCAAAGTGTTTTCATACAATGCCATTGAATATGAATTGCCCTCATTCTATTTTGGTTTTCTTCAGATTTTTATTACTGCCAATTCCTGCAGACTAGAACATAATAAATGTATGAGATTTAAGTGAGTCATGCTGTTGTCACTGCTTGCAGGAATTTGACTTGAGCTTTGTGGCAGTTGTTAATGATACAGTAGGAACCATGATGACTTGCGGTTATGAGGACCCCAAGTGTGAGGTGGGACTCATTGTTGGTAAGTGTCATCTCCTATAATTATTGAAGATGGGTTAAAAAGTGTTAATTAAAAAAAAAAAAAAAAAAATTGGGGGGGGGCGCTTGTTCTGTATTTACCCCCTCAGTGTTGTTTTTCTGTAGTTTGAGTGTATTGCCTCTAATTTAGGCACAGGTACCAATACCTGCTACATGGAGGAGATGCAGAACATAGAAATGGTTGATGGTGATGACGGACGCATGTGTGTCAATATGGAATGGGGAGCATTTGGTGAAAATGGCGAATTGGATGATATCCTCACAATCTTCGATCGTGATGTTGATGCTTCCTCAAGCAATCCTGGGACACAGAGGTACCACACAGAAATTGAAATGCACTAATTTTTCCATGATTTTGATTGAATGATGTTTACCCCGTGGATACCTCTCAGCTCCAGCAACCCTCATTAGGACATGAGCGGTTTGCATGATGAATGAATTTGATGCGTTAGTCAAATTCATTACATGATTGTTTAATCAACACAAAAATGCAATTTTCTCCTTTCAAGGTATGAAAAGATGATCAGTGGCATGTACCTTGGAGAGATAGTGAGACATGTGCTAATGGAGTTTACTGCAAGGGGTTTACTGTTTCGAGGGAAACTGTCTGAGCGACTCAAAACCTGGGGCATCTTTGAAACCAAATTCCTATCACAAATTGAAAGGTAAGTGTTGTTCACACTTCGATAATCCCTCCCCAGTTTATGATTGATTACTGTAAAAACTCACAACCCTAGTACGTATACGTTTGTTATTGTTGCCTCTCTTGTTACTTTTAAAGTGGAATGTGACCTATAACAACAACAACAGCAAAAATGTTGGTGTGTGTGTGTGCGCGCGTGCGTATGTGAATATACGCGTCAGTTTACTTTGTTTATTCTTGAATGCTGTCTGGTTGTTTCTAAAGTGCGCTATAAAGTTGAGTTTTACAGGAGAGATGTACGCTCGAACAAAAAGGTTTTGTGCACAGTTCATCTACCTGACCATTACAATACAATAACCGAGAAACACATTGCTAAGGGCACCCTGATGTTGTTGTTGTTGTTTTTTTTTTTTTTTAATCATTTTGTTTCATTGAACACAAGACACATCAACAAAATGTTTCAATCATCTTCATGTTCAGAATTGGAATGATGATTAGTTTCTGTCTCGCTCTCTCTTAAACGCTCTCTCTCTTTTGCTCTCTCTCTCACTCACACACACACACTTGTATGTCATATGCAACGGGAGTGAATTTCAGCATTTCATCTCCTTGCTAGAGAACAGCAAGCTGGGCATGAAGTACAAATGCGTTCAAAAGTTTATAGAAGGTGAAATTAAGCTCCCCTGTAAAACTTATAGTGTATTTTAGGTCCATCTGGAGATGAAAGTGGCAATAATGTTGGCGGTCAGTGTATATAGTATTACCTTATTGCTCCAGAATGCCTAAGCTCACACAGTGTGTAACCTGTATTTTGTCTCTCTTATCTCTAGTGACCGTCTGGCCATGCGTCAGATCCGTTGCATCTTGCAGCACCTTGGCCTTACCAGCTCAACATGCGATGACAGTGTCCTCGTTAAGGAGGTTTGCAGCGTTGTCTCCCGTCGGGCAGCACAGCTGTGCGGTGCTGGTTTGGCTGCTGTGGTTGATAAAATACGACAGAATCGTAATTTGCAGCAGCTCACGGTTACAGTTGGGGTTGATGGTACCCTTTATAAGATGCACCCTCAGTAAGTATCTTTTGCCCTTTCAACAAACGTTAACCTGAACCAACTGTAAGCCTTATTTCTCTTCACAGTTTTGCAGGGGTCATGCAAGAGACATTGCAAGATTTGGCACCACAGTGCAAGGTGACGTTTCATAAGTCAGAAGATGGAAGTGGCAAAGGAGCAGCACTCATAACTGCAGTAGCCTGTAGAATCAGGAGTAATACAGCAAACTAATTTTCTGTACCTTGTAGAGTTGTTATGTTTGAATACAGTGCTTTTAGAATTATTATATCCATCCAGCCATCCCTCATCCCCCTATCCTTCTCTCTGTTACGTAATGAGAACCTACAAAACAAAATTTAATTGTTAAATTAAGAGACTATTGAATAAATGCTACTTGCTCATGGGTTAATACGAGATCCACGCTCCTTCTCTCCGAAAACACAAAATATGAAAAACGCTGTGAACCACGTGATCAAGACGGCAGCCAAACAGGGATTAGCGTTCCCTTGCTGTCTAAATGTGGAGTTACGGAGCCACACACAAGCCTCTACATATGCATTTGCAAATCGCCTCACTCTTTGTGACTCTTGTATGGCAGGACTGTAGCAAAAGTCATATGTGAGAGTATAGCCACTTGAGAGTCTCTGTCTATTACTGTTTATGAACCAAGTATTGTTGTTTATTTGATAGTGTTTAATGATGGGAAAAAAAAAATCAACAGTTCAGCAATATCACATGAGAGGGATTGATGCTATACTCTTAGAAACTGATTCAGTTACTGTTTGGTCATCTTCCAAAGTCAAAGCAGATGTTTGCAAATAATTTGTTAATAAGTAATTACTTGTTGATTAATTTGAGTTCTTGACTTCTACACCTTGTCTGGCTGCACAGATTACAAATGTTAATGTATGTATACATTGCTATCAACTTTACAACAGTTCTGATGACTTATTTTGTCTCAAGATCTGTCAGAGTGGAAATTGTCAGGACCCGGATGGACGTGCGTTACAAAAAAAAAAAACACACTTTAGCATTAAATAGATTAAAACAACTCAATTAAAATATAGTGGAATTCTCTTTTACAGTGACCCCGCTTACTTGCAGTCAATATTTAAGGTAAGGTTAAAATTCTTGTTTCAGAAAAGATTTGAATAATCAGTTTACATGCATTAGCAGTTATTCCCGACTATACATGTTAATTGTGATAAATTGTGATTTCCCCTTCTGAACTGTGACGTATGATAACGTCATGACGCAAATATCTTTTCCACTTGTTACTTTCTACCGTCCATTGAACACATTCATGTCCCTCATGACGGTTATAAAGCAGTCAGTGTCCTCGTTCCAAAAGTGTGGTTCTGTGCTGTGTCTGACTTTTGCCATGTTTGTTTACCTCTGCTTGTGTATTTCCGATCAGTTGTTCACCAGATGCACACACTTATAAGGACCAAATTAGTTCAAATTCAGACTTAGAAAATGTGTAAAATTCGTATATTATTTCAGAATAACATTTAATAAATCAGGGGTGTCAAACTCATTTTTTTCACGGGCCGCATTGTAGTCATAGCTTCTTTCGGAGGGCCATTATGACTGTCAACCCAAATAAATGTATGAGCACCTCCTTATATACAGTAAAAGCTACAGAACAAACTGACAAATAACTAATTTTCAAATCAGATGAGTTAAAAACTGGTCAAATATTTAAAAAAAAAAGTGAAGACGATTTGCAATTCTAGTAATGACACACAAATTTGATGCACAATTTGTCTTTGCGGGCCACAAAAAAATGATGCGGCGGGCTATATCTGGCCCCCGGGCCTTAAGTTTGACACCTGTGTACTAAATTGATGCACCATAACTGAGGGACACATACTATAGAGTAAGGGAGTACAGTTAATTTTTAATATAGATTTTCTAGCTTTTCCAAAGTAGGAATTCTATTATTCAATTAATTTGTTTTTCTTTTTTTTCGTGATATGCAAGACAAATGTAATACTTCATTAATATTAGTTTTAAGTGAGAAAAAAAATGCAGAAAATGAGTTCCTGCACTTAATGTTTGTTTCTTATCCCGAAGCTTTGTTTCATCCTTGAATTGTAATTTTCAGCCAAGATCCTTTTGCACTGGGAAAAAAGAGGTGTCCAACTTTCTCTTTTTTAGAAGTAGCTTAACCCAGTATTGATCAATTTACTGTGGCCCTTCTTTTTGAAAATGAATGACAAAAATTAAATATGAATTAGGTGCAAAGGGAAATGGAAATCATTACATGTTATACTTTCTTTATTATTCACTTAGCATAAACAGATGTATTAACCACAAACTTTATCTTGTGTGTCTTTGTGTACGTACCTAATTATGTATGTCAGCTTGACATTTTATCTACATGAAAGTGATCAGTACAGTAAAATGTAGTAAAATGCACTGTGTGTTACAGGCATTAAATTAAAAATGGGCACTTGGACCTGCAGTGGTTCAGTATGGCCCAGTCAAAATCCAGACCTAAATCCCACCAAGAGTCTGATCTGTGGTGAGAACAACACAGAACAATTTGAGTGCAAAGCTGGTGGCGAAATACCACAATAGACGTTCTGTTGATTCTGATTTTATTTTTAAAACAATCACATGCAAGCCAATCAACTACATTCATGTTTGGAATGATTAATTTCAAGGAATACTTTTACAGACCAATGTATAGCCAACATATTGCGTACATGTGCATAATAAAATACACAATGAATAAACTGTGGCAAATACCAATTTAAAATGGAACTTGATCCAGTATGAAAATTTTGATTTTACAAATATATAGTACTATATAAACTACTGGACATGGAGTGGTCTATAAGTGCTATTATCTGTGTGTTGGGAATCCTGTGGTATTGTTACATGGTCAATGACTTCAATAAACACTGTAACAGAACAACAATATAATACAGAAGATAAACAGGATGGAAAATGTACCACCAACAGTGAGTGAACAAGAAAAGACAATAAAATGCATTGTGACAATATTAACACTGTAAGACTACACAGTTATTCAAACAGTAATATACAGTAAAATACATATATAATGTCACAGGGTAACAAGTAATTAAGCTTTTGCTCAATCACACTACGACATTCATCAAGAACTACACGCCTGAGCTGGATAGCTTTGTCTATACCAGGATGATTGCTTGAATATATAGAAAGCTGTAGTGTTGTATGCTTCTGCTCTTGAGTGCATACAATCCAATATGACATACTACAATACGGTGTGATATGAAAAGCAATTATAAGGCTCGGGTATCTGCAGTCTAACAGCAGGTCGACATCAAGAAAAAATAATTTCATTCAGTACAGATTAGTTGAATGGCAAACAACAATCTGCTCACTGTCTCATCTGTCTCATTCTCTCCAGTGTGAAACAACAGATATTATTTGAAATTGATGCATTTGAGTCATGTCATTGAATTCCCAAAGTTAGAATTTTATGGGAAATTTTGCTTATTTTTCCATTACATCAAAAGTTATCTTACTATCGATATTTTGGATTTATATGTACACCACAGTACGGAGATTAATACAGAAGAGTTGAAGGCCCATTACAAAGAACAAGAAAAGACTTGACTGACTGACTTTAAGTACTGAAGCAAACTTGAATATCTTAACATTGAACCACTTGAAATACAGAAGAAACGGGGATCTTGATGCTAAATTGTTTCAATGAGCGTCAAGAAGCGAAGCCGTCGTGTTCCGAAGCAACAGTAAATAAAACTACAAAAAACACCAAAAACACACTACAGCACAAGCTTGGACGACAGACTTACGTCGCACTTGACACGTCAGTTATTTAAAACACAAATAACGAGCTAGAAATATAATTAAACACGACAAAATAACACGGTTTAAACACACAAAGTACTTACCCATGATAGAAATCCCGGAAATAATGTCCCAAAAGTGAATCAATGTGAATGAAAGAATGGCTATTGTTGACAAATAGTGTGACATATATAAGTGCACACAGGCATCTGTACCAAACGTGTTATTGCACACGTGCGGAAGTTGAGCTGGTGTGTTGCATCTTGTGGATATGTTCATTACTGAAAAGGCCCTGCTCTAAAGCTTTCTCTTAAAAAGATCCGTCGTCCAGCCTCTTAAATATAACATAACATTTTAGATGGTTGTTATTGCGTGAACACAACTCAACGCTGACTAACATCAGTTTCCGAGAACAGAGACAGATTTACCAACATTTTGGGTCAAAAACCTGATACATCGAGTACCGAGGCAATTGACTTCCAGGATTCCACTGTACCGCCTTATAGTGCGGAAAATACGGTAATTGGTTTTCTTCATTGTCAAATTAGTTTAGAAGAGATAGTAAATTTCAGGTTGCACTTAATGAATTATTTACATGACACTAAGTTCAAATATTAAGCGTAGTGTATTCAATTTCTTTTAAGTTCATCTGATGTTCAATTTTTGTTAGTATAGGTATATTCTAAGTGAATTCAGTTATCCCATGCATGGTACAGTGAAACTGACAGCGGGCTGGCTTTCTCCAACGCCTCACTACGGCTGCCCTTCTTGTTCATCGTTGCCATTTCTATCCCTTCATGCGAAGCACTCCTCCCTGACAGAGCTCCCACACACCCCTCCTTAGTACTCCTGTTCAACTCACGTTTGCCCATGTTGAATTTGTCATTGTGGACTCTATTTCTCACTCGAAATAACAGCCGGTTCTTATGGCTACCGCAATTTTTGCAACTGGTACCTTCAAAAGGGACTTGCACAGACCTACGACTCCTAAAACAGGTTGTAATCCTTCTACACACATGCCATTGCACGAGACAGGTCGAGGATTTGCATACCGCCTGAAATCCTTTTTTGAAATTCTCATTGTAATAGCCGTAGATTATGGGGTTGATGCTGGAATTGGCAAAAGCCAGCCAATGAGCAAAGGGGAAGATGTAGCTGTTCAATAGATCGAGTTTGTCTCTTGCCAAGCCCGCATAGTCTGCCATCATCATGAGGGTCCAGAGTGGTAACCATGATAACATGAAAAGCAAGGTCACCAGGACCAGCATCTTTATCGCCCGAATCTTTTTCTGGGAGAACACTGCCTTACCTCGTCTCTTACTCCTGACATGGATGTTGGTTTCCTGTGGCATTCTGTTTCCAACCACAGATAAGCATAGTTTGGCACCAATGGTACCATACATAAGTGTGATGACCATCAATGGAACCAGGTAGACAAGAGCAAAAAGAACTGCAGTGTAAACCTTTGTCATCTTTGGGTTGGCAAAGTTTTCATAACAGGTGTAGAGGGGTATCGTATGGTTTGCATCGTCATTATAGACCATGTAGTGCCAAGGAATTTCCTCCACAGTCAATGCCACTGCGGCTGGACACATGATCGCCATTGCTAGTAGCCAGATAACAGCAATAGCTGCCTTGGCAGCCACGAAGGTTGTCTTGTTATGCAGGAACACTATGCAGCGAAACCTGTAGAGGAAAAATAATGGGTGTTACAGAAAGCCTCAAACGAGGAAAAAATAGCATGTTAGAAACTTTTTCCAAACTTTTTGCATGACATTTGTCAGATTACAAAAGTGGTGTGTTTTTTTCTTTTCCTTTTGCTGCAACAGTAAGGGTAAGAACTCTGATCAACCTATTAGAATCTGCTCTTGCCATGCTGACCGGCTGACATTGTATATATATGTAGAGAGAGAGAGAATATATAACTCAATAATATTGAATATTAGATCACTCTCCGCAAAAGCACTACTAGTTCTTGACCTCATTAGAGACCATAATGTTAACATGATTGGTCTTTGCAAGACCTGGTTAATACCTAATGAATCGCTGCCGCTTAATGAGGGCTCGCTTTTTGTTGCTTGTCTTTGTAAGAAGGATGGAAGTGTAGCCCTTATTTCCAATCAGCCTCACTCGAATAACGCGTTTAGAACTGGCTTATTATATGAATTTTCAGAATTTGTGGCTAACTCGGTGACCTATGTGTGCAGATAGTAATTATGGGATGATTATGGGTAATTATGCTTTTGCGTTTTAGACAATAATTGATATGTTTGGTTTCATGTAAATAATAAATGTAGCAACGCAGGGTGGAAATGTAGCCCTTATTTCCGAGTCTGATCTCAGACTTAGCCCTCGCTAGAATAACCCTTTTAAAGCTTTTGAAGTTGTCGTCATTGGATCCACAGCCTTGCTGTTGATTTATGTTGCAGTTATCTGCCGTCCACTTGGCGCTTACTCTGGCTTTTTATATGAATTTTCAGAATTAGTGGCTGAGTTGGTGACTTATGTATGCAGATAATTGTGGGGGACTTCAATATTCATATGAATTTACCATCAGAACCACTTGCTTTTGCGTTTTAGACAATAATAGATATGTTTGGTTTCACACAAGCAATACATGTAGCAACGCATTGAAATGGAAATACTTTAGATTTAGGACAATCCCGAGTGGCAATCTCAAATATAATGGTACTACCGTATAGTACTGTTATGTATGTCTGATTACTACTTTATACAACATGAAGTTTGGGCTTTCTGTCAATGTCAGTACCTCTGGCAACTGCCTCATTTTCCTCTTATATTGGTTCAATTGATAATCTCACAAATGATTTCAATGCCGCTTTTTTAAACAGCCTCGATTAAGTAGTACCTTTATTTTTTAAAACGCGTCCGAGGAGGCTTACATGAATGAAACTCACACATTTAAATAGTTATGCTTGAGCTCAAATGATTGATAATTGATCTTGAGGTCTTCTGTCAGTGCTGAAACATAAAGTGCTCGCTTTAGCAAAAAGTAATTATTTCTCTTGATCTATCCATCTCAATAAAAACAAGCCTAAATACTTATTTGATACTTTGGCAACGCTAACGCAGCCGACCTCCAACACCTCCACCCGCTCATCCGACGATTTCGTTTGCAATTTTTGTCTTACAGAACTGGATAGTGTGGCATAACGGACAACTTTCTTTCTCAACCTGCTTCTTGGCAAACCCGTTAAAGAACTTCTTCAGATTCTTGGACCGTATACTTTAATTAATCTGTTGATTAATTAATTTGCCCATCTCCTCTGGCAGTATGCCAACAGCCTTTAAGACCGCGATTATTCAACCATTACTTAAGCAACTAAACCTCGACCCAGACTGCCTCAGTAATTATACGCCAGTTACAAATCTTCCGGTCATTGCAAAAATTCTCGATAAAGTCGTAAGGCAACAACTTAATGATTATATGGTTGCAAACAATCGATTTGAACCTTTTCAGTCCGTTCTGAGAGCTGACCACTATACTGAGACAACCCTTGCTAAAGTGACTAATGATCTCTTAGCTATGGACTCCAACACCTAATCGGTACTATTGTCACTCGATCTCAGTGCTGCCTTTGACACTGTCGATCACAAAATATTATTAGATCCCCTTGAAACATGCGTTGGTATTTTGCTCTCAGCTCTCTCCTGGTTTAGTTCTTAACTCTCAGGCAGGACCCACCGCAACACGATTTCTGACCTTAATGATGTTACATCTGGTGTCCCACAGAAATCGGTACTTGGACCTTTACTGGTAAGTATTTACATGCTTCCGCTTGGGGACATTATACGTAATCATAACATCAGTTTTCATTGTCATGCGGATGCCACCCAATTATATATGCCGTTAGAAATGACAAATCTGTGGGATTGCTGTAATCTTGAGGTGGGTCTTGCTGAGATGAAACACTGGATGTCTCAATTTCGTACTTCTCAACCCAGATAAAACCGAGGCATTGATAATTAACCCTGCTCGTCATCAGCACCTATTTAAGGACAGCACTGTAAACCTTGATGTTTTTAAAAGTGATTCTGTAACGAATCTGTGTTATATTTGATCAAACTCTCCCCTTTCAAAAACACATCAAGAACATAACTAGAACTGTGTTTCATTTACCTCCACAATATTGCTAAGCTCCGTCCGATTCCTTCAACCCATAATACAGAAATTATTATACATGTTTGTTATGTCACACCTTGTTTATGTTTTTTCTAGTCTTCCTATGTCTAGTATAAAAAGTTGACAGTTAGTACAAAACGCTGTAGCTGGACTGCTCACGAGGATAAGAAAGTTAGATCGTTTTACCTCAATACTAGCCAACATGCATTGGCTCCTGGTCCACTTAAGATGTGACTTCAAGGTTCTTTCACTAACCTATAAAAAATTGCATGGTGACCTAGTTGTACCTTACATTTTGTCCCGAAACCTTCGTTCACAAAACATTGGCCTTTTAGTGACACCAAGGGGAAAAAAGAAGTCTGCAGGGTCGAGAGCATTATCCATTCGGACTCCAGAGCTTTGGAATGCCCTACTCATACATATCAGAGCTGCTACCTCAGTAGAAACATTCAAGACACGATTCAAAACACATTTCTATGCTGTTGCCTTTAATTAACCTATATTGGCTGATTCAGATGCAGTTTCTGCTCTCTTGTGCACTGAGCAACATCATCAAAATATGTATGTAAGGAAAATGCTTTGATCCCTTTAATACAAGTCATTTTTTTATTTCATCTGCAGTGATTGTAAATTTGAGGTAGATGTAATCTTCAATATACATTGATTTATATATCGCTTTTTTGATGAGAGCTTTTTGGTTTCACAGCACCTTTAGCCTGCAGTCAGTTTCAGAAAGTCTTAACGTCTCTAGGAACTGGTGTTTTTAAATGTTTGTAAATCTAAAACGAAAGACATGGAACCAGTTTTTTTTTTTTTTTTTTTTTTTTGCTGCTGCCTTTCTTAGCCAGGTCTCAATTGTAAAAGAGGTTTTTGATCTCAACGTGACCAAGTGTAAGTCTTTTGACCAATAAAGATTATATTAGGTAATTAGGCTAGTTATTATTCATATTTTCAAGATACCTTCTGTTTTGTTTAGAAACAATACTTTTGTAGTAGTTTCAATGTTTGAAAAACATTATTATAAACAGTGCATGAGTAGAATAACAAATACTACAAACCTTTCAACAGCAATTGCAACCAACGTGAAGACTGATGCAGACACAGACACACCCTGCACAAAACCGCTCATCTTGCAGACAACATTGGAAAAGGGCCAACCTGTTAAAAAGAACTCACAGACTGAGAATATAAAAAAATACTGTAAAACATGATCTATTAGGTCAGAAGATGAAGTTGATATTTATGATGGTCTGATGGGAAGACTGTACATTATTTACATTGTAATTCATCATTTGTCGAAACAATAGTCTAAAGCAGGGGTGTCAAATTCTGGCCCCCGGGCAATTGCAATTATATTTGGTCCGTGAAGACAAATTGTGCATCGACTATGTGTCAATTGCAAATTGTCTTCAGCGCTCTTGCTAGGTTTTTTTTTCCATTACCGTTCATCTTTTTTCTTTTTTTTAAATTAAAGTTAAAGTTAAAGTCCCAATGATTGTCGCACACACAACTGGGTGCGGTGAAATTTGGCTCTGCAGTTAACCCATCCCCGAAGGGAGCAGTGGGCAGCAGCGGTGCCGCGCCCGGGAATCATTTGGTGATCTAACCCCCCAATTCCAACCCTTCATGCTGAGTGCCAAGCAGGGAGGCAATGGGTCCCATTTTTATAGTCTTTGGTATGACCCGGCTGGGGTTTGAACCCACAACCTTCCAGTCTCAGGGCGGACACTCTACTACTAGGCCACTGAGCTGGTTTTTACTATGTCATCAGTTTGTTGCATAGCCTATACTGTATATAATATGAGACGGTCATACATTTATTTGGGTTGACGGTCATAATGGCCCTCCGAAGGAAACTGACTACAATGCAGCCCGCGACAAAAATGAGTTTGACATCCCTGGTCTAAGGTGAAGATAACATACTGTTGTTTTCATTCAATTGTTTAGTGTCACTCAACACATTTATACATTTTTCAGATTTTCACTTTTACACAAGTATCTCTCTGGGTAGTTCAGTGTTGTCACCATGCTTTGATGGATGTGCTCAATTTTCACATTATTGCAGCCAACCCAAGCCGTTGAAAATATTTGTTTTAGGCTGATCGTATTACTAAATAGATTAAATTCATTACTTTTCTTCAAAATTCTCCATACAACACCCTATAAGGACATGAAAATAGTACTTGGGAAATCCTTACGAAATTATACAAAATAAAACACTTAACCTGTACTTAAATATTCATAGTGAGGGTGGATACTGCAGATGGTGTATCAGGTATGAATTTGCAAAAAGAAAGCGATTCTGATCCCATAATTTTCATCAGATACTACGTATGTAATATCAATCCAGTGGTGGTAATGCATTTTGATTACCGTATTTTCCGCACACAAGGCGCACTTAAGCCTTTATTTTTCTCAAAAAACGAAGGTGCGCCTTTGAATTAGGAGCACCTTTTGTGTGGACCAAATTCCAAAATCTGTCAAATTGTTTTGTGTGGCTTCTGTAATAAACGGGCGTAATATAAAGACCCGACGAACCAATCAGAGGACATTACGTTTTACGTAGATCGGGCCGGTAAACCAATCAGAGGACTGTACATAACTCGTAGAGTATATACCCCTGCCACCATTGATATACAAATACTATCGTTGTTGTTCTTAACCTTGTTGGAGGTACCGAACCCCACCATTTTTTTTTTGGGCGCATTAACCGAACCCCTCTTTAGTAAAAAATAAAATTGATTTTTTCAAATTCAAGACATTGATGTTTTTTATTGGTGCACAAAATTAGCCGTGCATGAACATTACCTTATCCAAAGAATAAAACCAACACAATGCATGAACTCATAACAAATTACATACCTGCAAATCAGTGTGACTTCTGCTGTTGCCTTTGTAAGACCAGTTCAGATATGCGTTATCACGAATTCATAAATCAGGTGTGTCCGGACCTCTGCAGTGGAGGCTCTGCCAAACCCCTGTGACCGACTCACAGAACCCCTAGGGTTCGATCGAACCCAGGTTAAGAACCACTGGTTTGTGCAAAGACAGCATTAGGACCCTCTAAAATGGCATAGACAAAGAGACATCCTTACGAGGCACAATTAGAGCTTTCTGGAAAGCCAGGATCATTGCAGAAGAGCAACGTGGCAACGACGAGACAATAACGAGAATGAACGTGGCATGGTTAATGGCGAACCTGCCCAACTGTTCAATTTGGATACAGAAGATGAGGACTTGGACGGATTTGCATATGAATATTGATGAATTATATCAGTCCTTGTTTTATTTTGCTCCCCTTTCTCTGCTTGTTACGTTTATTAAGAATGATGAAACCTTTTCTCTCTGTCCACCATCAAAAAATGAAAGCTGTTGTCCACCACCAAAAAATTAAAGCTGTTTGCCCCAGAGAGAACAACTTGGATGCCCGCTGTATATTATTTTGTACAATAATGGACTTGGATTCGATTCTATCCTGAGCTACAATACAGTCAGATCCTGGTCATTTTAAACTTTTGAGCATCGTTGCGGGTATTGTGACAGCTTGTGACTGAGCATAAAGAAGCGTTCTGGTGGAGGAAAGCAGAAGCAAGTGACAGTATGATACAGGAGAGTTACCGGCAACTCCCCACCTTATTTTGCTAAGAATCGCTTGAGAGATAGTGACAGCTGATACAGGAATATGACCAGTAACGTGGAGCTTATGCCAGCACTAATTGTGCGTAAGTGATTGCATCAATTTCTGTCTTTGCAAGGAAAAGGAGAAGTGACATATGTCGTAAAGCAGCCCCCGGGCCGTGGCCCAGTACCGGTCCGTGAATCATTTAGTACCAGGCCGCACAAGAAAGAATAAATAACTTGCATTATTATTAAGCAATGGTCAATTCAAATTAAGCTACGGAAACATCAAAAGGTTCCTCAGTGAAAACTGGATGCACTTGAACTCAATTAGTTTTTGTTTTCTTCTATTTAATTCATCACACCCACGCTTTGCTTACTTACTGTCGTTATGGGGTGTTGGGTGCAGACGTTTGAAGGAGTCTTAATTTATTACATTTTGGAATCCAGCTGTATCATAATGTGTAAAAGGTGAAGCACTGTAAAGACATTCTCGGAGCACAGTATGTGTCCTTTGATTTTCTAGGCAGGATTGCAGCTTCCATTTTAAGGGCTTCACATTCAACAATGACTGAACAGCATGTGGACGAAAATGGGGATGGACAGACGAAAGAACATCATAATAGGTATAGAATATAGATGGATGCTGAATATGCCACCCTGCCATGTATGAAATGAGTCACGCAAAAGTCAGTAAAGAAAAATAAATGCAGAATACATCAATTGACTCCATTCTCGATTGTGTTGGGATTCTTATTGCAATGGAGTAACATAAAGCATATGATGTACGTACAGGGCTGTACTGACGCAAGAAACCTGCTCTGGCATTTTGACCGGTGTGTGTGGGTAAAAGAAAGCATGCAAGATTGTCCATATGAGTAGTTTGCAGGAATAGTGGTCCAATTGCATGGTCAAACGCTGACTCACTCAATGTTTTCTTCCCTTTCCAATCAATCACCATAATTCACTGCTTACAGCACGTGTCAAACTCAAGGCCCGGGGGCCAGATTCGGCCCACCACATCATTGCCATTGCTGTGGGGTGTGTTGTATTGTAAATGGTGACAAATTGCTGTCGTGGCATAACACACCCGTGTAAGAACTCTCTGTACCTTTAAAGTGCATGAGCTTTAAAACGGTTGTTACCAATAAACTGGTAGAATGTCAATGCAACAAAATTCCGTTTAATTGAATCCATAAATGATAACATGTTGCTATTCAAAACAGGTCATGTTGATTACCCCATTCTTTACATAAGGTGGCACTAGAAATGGGTACTGAGCCATGGTAGTAAACAACCAACCAATTTAAGTCTCCAAAGTCCCATTGATCATCGTCACACACACATCTGGGTGTGGTGAAATTTGTCCTCTGCATTTAACCCATCCCCATGTGATTTTGAGCCATCCCCTGGGGGAGAGGGGAGCAGTGAGCAGCAGCGGTGCCGCGCTCGGGAATCATTTGGTGATCTAAACCCCCAATTCCAACCCTTAATGCTGAGTGCCAAGCAGGGAGGCAATGGGTCCCATTTTTATAGTCTTTGGTATGACCCGGCCGGGGTTTGAACCCACAACCTTCCAGTCTCAGGGCGGACACTCTACTACTAGGCCACTGAGCTGTTGTTAAAAAACAACAACAAGCCAGTTGAATCGATAAGTTCCACCCATATTGGTTCTGTTGTTCCTATTGACAGTCCAGGCTTTGTCCTAGCACAAAGCGTAATAGTCTGTGTGCATATGTCAAGTTTACTCTCTTTTGGTATTTTGCTTGACCTTTCACTGGTAGAACTGGGCATAACGGTACATCGGTGCCTGCGGGCTGAAAGAAGTGTTTTTCCAATCAATCTGCTCCGTGTCTGTCATTAGCATCCAAATCAGAGTGGTCAAAGCGCAAACCCGCAGAAACAAACACCCAATTTGGGAATCGTACCCAGGCCCCAGGCTTTGGCACGAGCTGACCTCAGCACAAGAGCACATGTTCATGCTTGCTACCCTTTCTATCAGTGATAAGTCATTGTTCCCATAATCGATGGGCACGCTTCCATAAAACAACATCCATTCATCGAGAACCCAGTAAAGAGTAAGGTTATGGTGAAATTTACAAGATAATGAAAAGGCTTTTTTCTGTGCCATTACTTATATTCCTTATTTCATGCACTATGAATTTGTTACCCGACAGCCGACACTACTTTGCATTCTGCGATTGATGGCTTATTCAATCAAATAATAGTATCTAAAAAGCACAATGACAAGCACAAAAATGGAAACACTGCTTTTTTCCATTTTGGCTTGTTGCTGCTTATAGTATTATAAATGTGTTAAGCAAAATTCCAGATGCGTATGCATTCCACTTCATAAAAACATAACTGTGGACTGGATGCCATGTTAAGCAAAATTCCAGACACATATGCATTTCACTACATGAAAACATTACTGTGAACCGCATGCCAAATAATATTGTGTCGCGACAATGACTGTATGAAATGTTTTCGTTTTTCAAAAGATGCATTCTTTTAGCTATGGCATTTCGATTTGCCCCCCCCTGGCCAGTTCCACTCCTGACTACCATGTACCTCTAAAGGATGTATTTACTGTTTATTTTGTAAAGGTCTTAATTTGCTGCTTTGTTTGATTTGTGGGCTAGGCACATAATTACTAATTGCACCACATTGGCCCCTAAAGGCACCAGTCCATCTTCATGCGGTGCTGAACGGCCAGTCCAGCTCTGGACATATATTGCTTAATTTTGCAGTACTGACAATACATGGAGGAAAATACTGTAAAGAGACTCACCATAAAAGTGCACTATGGGAGATGACGATATAATATTTTGTCACATTCCATACAGAATCTTATAAAAAAATATTTTCTGTCATTTTTTTCAATGTCTGTTCAAAGGTGAGCATAATCCTTCATTCAGTTTCAACAAAGCCAACCAGCCTTTATGATTCTTGTTGCAGTCAGTGATTTATTGTGGAATGGTAGTACCATTTCAAGTATTACTGCAGTTTTTTCTGAAGGTCTTTGCTTAGTATATACTGCATGGTGCATGCATTACATCCCACATTTGCTTACCAAGTGTTTTCTCAAGGGCACCTCTGTAGTGCTCAGGATGTTGACTAGCATCCCTGCATCAAGTCTCTATTTCCTTATTTTCCATGTTTTGTTCTATTGCAAGATTCAAACTTTCAACCCTCTGGTTCCTTAAGGGTGGAGCCACTATAACCACGACAGACCAAAAAAATGGTAATTGAAACTTCTGGAGAGATGCAAGTCTGTTTTGTGACCACTGTTAAGTGCCTTTGAGAAAGTCGAATAAACAATTTTTAGGAAGCTTAAATATTGCACGGATAATTACCTGTTATGAGGTTGTCCACAAGTGTTGTGGGGATGCAGAAGATACCCACCAGGAGGTCACTGATCGCCAAGTTTAAGATGAGGAGGTTGGTGACCGTGTGCATATGATGGCTTCCAAGGACGACCAAACAGACCAGACTGTTCCCCACCATACACAGCAGGAAGATGAAGAGGTATGCCAGGATATAGCTTGTAGCCACATACAACGAATGTTGGTAATAGGGGAATAATGTAAAGTTCATGGACACCTCTAGGCTGATTTTAGAGGTTGTGTTGCCTGATTCAATTCCCATCTGCACCATGTCGTCTTGCAGGTTCTCCAGCATCTCCATTCTTTCCTGGAGAATAGAAATAGATGAGAACAACAGACAGATTTAGAGCTCTTAGCAGCGAGCTTCATGTATAATGAAAAGTACACCTAAGGTTAGTACTGATTATAAAGGTAATTTTATTAGGGATACACAACAACAATTTTCATCCACCTACATCAATACATCAATACATTTTTTTGTCCCAGCATATACAGAGGGGTAAAATCAGCCACCGATTGTGCAATTTCTCCCACTTAAATATATGACCGAGGTCTGTGATTTTCATCATAGGTAGGGGAGAGTGGGGTAATTTGTGCCAAGGGGCAAGTAGTGCCACCCGTTTTCCAGAAAACCATTAAAGAAGTTGGTCATGTGACCACCTATTTTTGAAGGGGCATCCATTTCACTCATCCTGCAGAGAAGGGAGACACATGGCTTGAGAGGCAAGCACATTTAAGTTCAGAAAACATGTTTTGCCCTCAAAAGTAACATTTCTATGATTAAGGTTTTTTGATTGCTGTGTTTGAACAATTATAAACAACTTTGAAAACAGTTCACACATGTTTTAGTGCTTTAGTAAGCTACAGTTACCAGGCCAGTTACCAGCAAGGGATTGCATTTTTTTTTCAAAATGGTGGGTCTGGGGTAATTTGTGCCAAAGGGCCCGGGGTAAGTTGTGCCACTGTGCAACCTATTCTTTTTTTTACTATATATTACTTTATGGTATTTTATTGTTATTGTACATACTAGTATTCTTACATTTGATCACTAAAACTATGTGATATTCAAAATTTTAGACCATCATGCCACGCAACTACAAACGCAAGAGAGACAGGGTTTCAACTCCTCTTGAGGAGTTGGAAAGAGCAGTGAAAGAGGTGCAAGAGTGAACGACCATACGTCAGGTTGGAAAGGAGATGAAGATCTGCAGGATGACCATAAAACGATATATGGATAAGAAAAAAAGTAGGCCCAGTAACAAATCCAGGATATGAAAGAACAGCAGCTGCCAAATCTGTCTTATATGACACCATGGAGAAAGAGCTTGTTGACCGTATTAAAACCCTAGCTGCAATTCTTTCATGGCATAGATGCCATGAAATGCCATGAACTGGCTTTTGAATTTGCACAAAGGAATCACATTGACATGCCTGCCAGCTGGACCAGAGACAAAAAAAAACAGGTTAGATGAAGTATAGGTTATGTGATAGTTATTTGGAGTGGATAGTTTCAACTTAGCCTAAATCTGAATGTAAACTGCAATGTGCTGATAAACCTTTAACCTTCTCTAGGACCTGATTGGGTCAGTGTCTTTAAAGCACGATACAATTTGGCATGCCGTATTCCTGAAGCAACCTCTCTTGGAAGAGCTTCTACCTTTAATAAGCGCAATTTGTCATTCTTTTATACAGTAGCATTAACATTTGTGAGATTAACTTGATCTGTTTTACTTCAATTATCAATGGCACAATTTACCCCAGTGTATTTTCTCTAATGGCACAACTTACCCCATACCTGGGGCAAGTTGTGCCACAAAACCACTTTTTTTTTCTAAAGCTGTATATCTCAAACAGTTTGTTTAAGATCCAAAGTAATTGTTCCCAGGGATGCACAACATCCTAAACTACTACCTACTACTACCTACTACCTACCTACTACTACTGGTATATGTAGTAAAGGAAAATGTGTTTTTGGGAGTTTGCAAACATATTTTTTAAGGTTGTGTTAAACTTATAATCATATTAATATCTAGTATTGAAGTGCTCGTGTGGATTGGTGGGGGCCGAGGAATGTGCAGGCAAACTGCATGAACTTTCTTGGAAGTGTTGTGTATAGGCCCAGACAGGGAGTACCGGACGAGATAATCTCAAGGTCGGTGAGAAAGGAGAACAACAGCACATCTATGGGACTGGGCATCGAGGGGAAAACCCAACCGCCTGACCTCAGCGACACCTGGACGGGGAGGAGATGGCCATCCACCAATCATCTCACAATATTTTGCATGCTTTAATATTCATATTGTGTTTCTTTAAAACTGGGCAACCCGGAAGAATGTGTCGTCTTTTGGTGGTCACAAAAACGCACGAGTTTTAGTGTGAGGGACCCGGGACCCAGGCCTGTATTAGTGCGCTTTGTCAGGAATAAATAATTGGTAAATTTGGTCTGATTGATCTACTGGTCTTCTCTTTGACAGAACGAACTCGCAAAATTGTTAGGTGCGCCAGTGTGTGGATTAGGACATAGCAATTTATGTGTTAAGTGTTGATCGCAATTTGGAGTCAGATCAATAACTAGAATCCGTAACCTAACAGTAGATATCTTAGTTGGAGGCATTACTGTTATCCCCTTGCTTTAAGGGCACTTTAAGTAAAAATTAGCACTACTTACCCCACTCTCCCCTACACTCCAACTGTACAGCTCACCTTGTCCAGTCTCTGCTGGATACTATAGATGAAACTGGACTTAACATTGAATTACAGTACCACCTACGTAACTTGTTCTCGCACATTTCCACCACACTTGCAAGCTCTAGGATGAGAGCACGACCTGTGGGGATCATATCTGGCAGACACTGAAAGCAATAAAAGTAGATTTAATAAGAATCCTATACCCATGACTGAATGGACGTTCAAAGCCGGTTCAGCCATGAAAAAACAAGTGAGTCGGCCATGCATGTGGTGTCGTGACACACAGGTCGGCAGGACACTATCATGACCAGCCTTAATTAATTCCCGATAAGAACAATGGCTGATGAGCTATGAGGCTGCATTCAAAATACATAGGTTTCAGAAATAATGAATTTCATGCAAGATCTCGGTGGGGCACTGGTTAGCACGTCCGCCTCACAGTTAGGAGGGTGCGGGTTCAAAGAAAAAATCCTTACTAGCCATCTAGTGACAAACTAGCCATTTGTTTGAGAGGATCGACCTCGAATTGTGATTTTGCGAAATGAAGATGCGTATTTTTTTGCTAAATTACGCCATAGAGCAACGGAGACCTTGATGCAAGCTGATGCATTATTATGAGTATAAGGTTTTGTTTCCCATCCAGCCACGTTTCTTTTGCCCTCGTTTTAACCACACTTGTTCTGCTGCTCACAAGATTTATTTTAGTATTTTTTCCGCATTTATGATCAATGATCAGTGGTGAGTGAATATAATATGGTTGGTTTTGAATTGCTTGTTCATTATAAACGATATATATATTGTGTTTCCTATCACTCTCAGTACACGTTATCACCAATAAAATGTGGAGAATGTGTTTGCAACGCAATGTGTGCAAATTTGTCAAATGTTCTATAGAACAGTTTGTTCAGATAATTTGCGTAAGGTGAGGACAGCCGGGATATTGAGCAGAACCAACCAGATTTGACTTATTATTCCACCTCCATGGAGGCTGTGTTCATTAGTCGTCAAAGTTTTAATAAAAACAAGAATTCACCTTAGGGCATGAGGTAGGAATTAATTATAGCTGTCTCCCAGGACATACAAAATGTCAAAAAGACACAGAGGAAGAAGCCTTGTGTTGACTTTTTTACGCTCTCATTTGTTGTTATGATGGAGTGTACATCTGTATGTCATTGTGTGATTTGTTCTGTTTTATACCATATTTTGTGTTTACTGCAGTGATGTGAAGTTTTCTCATGTATGTACTGTGGACATTTTATGTTGCTTGCAACCTAGTTTGCGAGAATGGGAAGTAGATGTGATATATAAAGGAGCGTGCCAAAGAGCGCGAGTTAGTGTGTGCAAGAACATTAAAGAAAAGGAATGCAAAACACCACCATTGTGTCATGTTGCGTCTCAAAGAAAAATGGATATTAAAGCTGCAAACGCAACGCCTTGACATACCTTTGTTTTTCTGTATGCTCATTGACATTGATAAAGAGGCAACAACTGCTGTGAAAAAAATAATTGCTTCCTGTTTGCTAGATGTCTGTGTTTTTTGTAAATTTATCTCACGCCAGACACAACCCACAATGAAAGAATACGAAAATAATGCAAACACAGATACACTACAGGGCTGCCTCCAAATTGATTTTCAATTGTGATGGTTAAAAGACTTCTTTAAAAAACTGAACAAGTGTTTGGCACATTCCAGATTTTTGTGTCATTTGCATAATTATCACTTGCAAAGGTTTCATTTCATCAAAACAATCACACTGAGAAAATCCAAGGATTCATTTTCTATGTAAATGATTTTTTTTATTTACCAAGAGGTACCAAGTAGGTGGGGAGGGGGGAGTAATTATTTTGGGAATGCTGAGTTTGATTTCTCGGGGAACACCCAAACCTGCTTGCCACCACCTTTGTTCAGTCAAGAAGTCATTTAAAGGGACATAAAAGCCGTGATGGTCCATTTTACACGAACGAGCTCAATTTATGTATTTTTTTCATTAGAAACCCGAAAAAGTTAGCATTTTCTATTTTATCCATTCATTTTGGTGGTAGTGAATATGGGGTCGTTAATTCATGAAATAAGTAATTATTAATTAGTTAGTTAAATAATTAATTATTTTGTTAGTGGTGGTGGAAATCTACTGCCAGCAGTATCATCAAC
Organism: Syngnathus floridae; assembly: GCF_059516105.1. NCBI lineage: Eukaryota > Metazoa > Chordata > Actinopteri > Syngnathiformes > Syngnathidae > Syngnathus > Syngnathus floridae. The sequence goes on along the minus strand of NC_142417.1, from coordinate 13,498,304 downwards.
TGCCACTAGGGGCACCCGTTTTTTTGTTTTCTTTATAGTTTAAGAAGGTTTAAACAAACAAAAAACGTGAACTCGGTTCTCAGATCCAAAGGCAGCCACGGGTAAAAATTGAGTTTAATTTTAAAAAACTTAAGATGTCCCTCACTTTAATCTAGACACACATATCTAATTCTGAGGACCTATTGTTTTTTGTAGGAACGATGATGATGGTTATTAAGAAAAGCAGTTTGATGTAGCCAACACAGCACTAGTCCTGCCCAGTGGGTGTAATAGGAGAGAATGACAGGGTTAAGACGGTGCCATCAATCAATGACTCAATGAATGAATCAATGAATACCTGGAGGTGGGGATCGAAGGCGAGCATCTGGTGGCCGGGCCTTCACCCATGGGCACAGCCCGAAAAGGCAATGTGGGTCCCCCTTCCCATGGGCTCACCACCTGTGGCAGGGGCCAAAGGGGTCGGGTGCACAATGAACTGATTGGCAGCCAAAGGCAGGGACCATTGTGGTCCGATCCCTGGCTACAGAGGCTGGCTCTAGGGACAAGGAGTGTCCCCTCTTTGGCAGGAAAGGAGCCCAAGCTGGTGTGCATGAGAGAAAAGTTCAGACTAGACAAAGTTGGACTTGCCTCCACACACAAGTTGGGCTCTGCTACCAGTCCTCTTGAGGGGTTGGACTCTCTTTCACTCTGGAGTTGCCCATGGTGAGAGGCTCCGAGCAGGTGTGGGCATACTTATTGCCCTTGGCTAGGTACCTGCACATTGCGGTTCACCCCGGTGAACGAGAGGGTAGTCTCCGTTTGGATCCGGGTGGGGGGACGGGTCCTGACTGTTGTTTGTGTCTATGCACCAAACAGCAGTTCAGAGTACCCACCCTTTTTGGAGTCCTTGAAACAAGAGACTGGGGACTCGATCGTTCTGCTGAGTGGCTTCAATGCTCTTGTGAGCAATGACAGTGAGACCTGGAAGGGGATGATTAAGAGCAATAGCCCCCCGATCAGAACCCGGGTGGTGTTCTATTATTGGACTTCTGTGCTCGACATACATTGTCCATAATCAACACCATGTGAAAACATTAGGGTGTCCATGTGTGCACTTGGCACCAGGACACCGTAGGCCGCAGTTCCATGATCGACTTTGTAGGCGTGTCATTGGATTTGCGGCTGTATGTTTTGGACACTCGGGTAAAGAGACGTGCCGGGAAGTCAACTGATCACCACCTGGTGGTGTGTTGGCTTGGATGGTGGGGGAAGATGCCGGTCCGACCTAGCAGACCCAAATATATTGTGCGGGTTTGCTGGGAACGTCAGAATTGGCAGAAGTCCGTCAGAAAGAGCTTCAACTCCCACCTCCGGCAGAAATTTGCCCACATTCCGTGGGAGGCAGAGAACATTGAGTCTGAGTATGCCATTTTCCATGCCCCCATTGTTGTGGCCATGAGGTGGTTAGTGCCTGTCGTGGCAGGAACCCCTGAACCCGCTGGTGGACACAGGCAGTAAAGGATGCCATCAAGTTGAAGATAGAGTCCTATCAGGCCTTTTTGGCCAGTGGGACTCTAGAGCCCGCCAACGGGTATCGCAGTGCCAAAGGGAACGCAGCTTTGGCGGTTGCTGAGGCAAAAATTTGGGCATGGGAGCAGTTCGGCGAGGCCATGGAGAATAACTACCGAACGGCTTCAAGGAAATTCTGGTCCACCATCTGGCGTCTCAGGAGGTGGAAGCAGTGCACCGTTAACACTGTGTACAGCAGAGTTGGGGTGCTGCAGACCTCGAGTCGGGACGTTGTGTATTGGTGGGGAGAACATTTCGAAGACCTCCTCACTTCCACAACACACCTTCCAACTCTAAGGTTGTGGTATCAATCCTCAACCCTGGTGACCATAATGAAGTCTTCTTGGGCAAGACACTGACCCCAATTTGCTCCCAGTGTGGACCTGGTAGTACCTTGCATGGCAGCAGCCTCCCATTGGTGTATGAATGTGTCTGTGAATGGGTGCAGCATTGTAAAGCGCTTTGGGCACCATGTGCTATAGTATATGTGCAGTCCGTGGCCGGAGAGAGAGAGAGAGAGAGAGAGAGAGAGCGAGAGAGAGAGAGAGAGAGAGAGAGAGAGAGAGAGAGAGAGAGAGAGAGAAATTTAAATCATTGTACAAGTACCTTCTGCTCTCTGGGAAGAGGTACAGGAGCCTGCGCTCCCGCACCACCAGACTCGCCAACAGCTTCTTTCTCCAGGCTGTTAGGACCCTGAACTCGCTACCCCCTTCTGCGTAGCGTGCGGCACTGTTGCGCTATTTTCTGGAATGTCTGCTGTATGCTCACTTGCTCCTTTTTGCTCCTCTTATTTATTTGTTGTGTTATTTATTCATTATTTATTCAGCACGCTGTTGTTTACTTGTTTACTTGATTGTCTATGGCTGGCCATGTCTTGTCACCGTGGGATAGCGGGGAACGAAATTTCGGTTTCTTTGTGTGTCTTTGGCATGTGGAGAAATTGACAATAAAGCTGACTTTGACTTTGACAAAAAAGTATTGAAATAAACACCTGTTGAAGAAATAATTATATGAGCACTGAGATAGATAAATATTTCTTTACACATACAATTATTTATTATATGGCTTCACAGTATACTTCACACTCACACACACATATATATATTTAAAATTGATTTATTTAATGTTGGCACTCTTGTTAATCCGCAAGTCAAATCAAGGCAATGTCGGACTGTGTTTTGCAATTCCTGTTTTTTTCTTGTTTTCCACACGCCGCCCGTGTCCTTCCAAGATGAAGTGGGATTTCACTTTTTTTGCTGACATACTGTATATTCTTTGATATGTAAACTTAAATGCGTCGTTTTTGTATACTATTCTTAAACATTTTGCGCCACAGTTTGCGTGTCAACACCTATGAGGAAAACGAGCAGAGCCCTCAGGAATTCACGGAATAGTAATTTAAACATATATATGGCGAGTGCTAATTCGCCTTTTAATAAAATATTCAGTTTTGATACGTTTTTTTAGGAAAATGGTTCGAGAGTACAGCATTCTGTAGCTGTTGGTCTGTGCAATTCTGCAATTTTATTCCGAAAATCCTGCTTCTCAGTGCAACGAGGTTAAAAATAAAAAGTGGATAGCACTGAATTAAAAAATGAAAAAGAACAATTTTGCCACGTCGTGCGACAGGAATATTAATTAAAGTCTATTTACCTACCTTAATGGCGATGAGGGTAGTTCAGCGAGAAAAAGCTACGCAATAAAGCTCTCGAAATGAAAGAAAAACGCAACAGATGCTGAATAAATAACTGGATAGTTCAAAACAAAAAAATTGCCGACTGATTCGTTTGCCACTACTAAGTAAAACACTGTCTGCACTTTCCTATCTGAGCAGTGGGGGTGGCCACTGCATGGGTATATATACACTGTATATTGTCATGACATAAATCTGGCGTCACAAGTTAGGAGTCATACGTATGCCGATTTTAATGTGACACAATATGTTATTTGAATAAGTACTGTATTTTTATGTCCCAGTGATTTGTTTTCTCCGGTGTGATGAAATAAGAACATCACTCAGTTTACACGAGAGAGTGTAAATATTGGAGACCCCTTAAAGAAAGATACAGTGCAGTTCTGCGCCACTGCAAACAGGAATATTAATCAACGAGGTCAGACAAATATAATAAAATTGTAATCATCAACTGACTCAAATCAAGCTTTAAACAGGGAATAAAGATGCTGGACAAAAGGTCTCACTTCAATTTTTTTTTTTTATTTATAGCGCAACATAAAACAATATTGTGGTACTTTACCAAATACACTATTTATTCACATAATACACCATACACAGCTACAAAGAGAGAACAAAACCACTTTTTACATACTGCATCCTTAAGATGGAAAATAAAACAAGAACAATCAAAAAACTTGAAAAAGGAATGTAGCTGCCAGTTATGCGCGTAGATTTTTTTTGAAATTTGTATTACTGTTCTCTGATGCTTTTCACTATTTTTGAGTTTCATTAAATTAGGTGTTTAATGGACTTGTAAAAGTAGGCCATGCACAGTGTGATGCAAACGTCTAACTATGTGCGTGTGTCCACAAAAGACGAAATACACAAACAAGTTTAATTAAGTAGATAGAGGAGGCAGTACACAGTTTCTATTCCTTTTGTTCAAACATCTCAGCACTCTTCACAGGAACATTCACAATAACATCCTAAAAGGGGTCATTTTCATGTGATGTACCAAACATAAAATCCAAATAAGATTTTCCACATAATACAAGCTGAATTATTGTCTAAGAATAAAGGAGTTCAAGTACAGTACTGTATGAAATGAATAATACAAGTAGAGTGCCCCGCTACTATAAAACACTGCCTATCATTTCCTATATCACTTGTCCTAATCAGAATTGAGGGTACAAAAGGTTGTGCAGCATTTCAAATCCTCAGCACCATTCAAGTTTGAGATTCCGAAAACCCTTCAACCATTATTCTTGACATTTTCAGGGGGTGAGAATAGTTTGAGCGAACTAAGTAATAGCTTGCACAGTGAATTATCAATTGTGTGTTGTAGCACCGACTCTCAGAGCCTAACCAAAATTCTAATGTATTTCAAAATGTTCATTGTATGCAAGTATGTGATGAGGGCTATTAATAGTGGTTGAAAAACAACATTGGTGATTCCGTAAAAAAAAAAAAAAAAAAGTAAACTAAATCACTGACAAGGTGTATACTGAACAGGGAATTATTAATAGAAAACAAAGTTTATCACAAAGGCAGACAGCATATTTGAGAACTACTCTATATTAGGTAATAACAGATTGGATTAAAAAAGCAGTGAACACACCCCACAACCTATGGTTCAAATTGCATCTGCAGACACCAGCGTGTTTCCTAAAGCCCCTCTTCTGGATATGGTTATTTGCTTATAGGTTGAAAACACTTGCAATCCCTCCACCAGTCATTTATAATCGCGCTTTAATGTTAAGACAAAACCTGGTAGTAAAAACACAAAAACAAAACAGCCCCAGTGACATTTCGGGAAACACACCTGACCTATCAGGAACTCCAAAACTCGTTAATCAAGGCGTGGTCCCATTTTCTAGTTTAAACTTTAGTTTGGATTCTTTAGTGACAATAATAATAACAGAATGCTTGCATACAAGTCAGCTTTAACAGTAGGGGAGTTTTGTTACTATTGGGGGGAAAACATTTTTGAATTTTCATGGCAAGCAAAGTGACTTGAGACACTTGTGCAGGTTTGGGGTTTACATTTAAAAGCGTACGACTCTCCAGTTTTGCAATCTAAATTGGACATTTTAACTGCGCAAGTAACAATTCTTTAACCGGTTACAGGCTGACTTAGGATACAGTTACAGTACTTGTGAGAGTAGAACAAAGAGTTACTAGGCATACATGTACACACAAAACACAGGGAACAAGTGTACTGTTGTCAAAATACCCCCCTACACTTTCAGGATCCAAACACTATCCTCACCCATTAAATAGTTTTACCTAAATATTTTACTATTTACATTTGTATTTCTCTTCAGAAAATAAAAAACAAAACAAAACCTACCCTTCAAGTTGTCAATAATCGTCTTTCTTTTGTCATTAAAATCAAGTTTAAAAGTGCTTTTATAAATCTGTTCTTCTCTATGTACAATTTGTATTAGCTATATAAACTTGAAAAAAAAAGACAATCATTATTATCACCATTAATAAATAAAAGTAAACAAAAAAAAAAGGGTAAAGTGATTGTGGGGATCTTGAACACACAAAGCGTACATGCATGATTCTCTGCCCTCAGTAGCAAGTTGTGATTGTGACCAGTGTCTCTACAGCACGAGGTAGAGAGCAGATGGAAAGTGTCGTGACCCCAAAGACGGCACAGCGACCGGGAGCCAGCCTGCATGAAGTCATTTGACTTTTTTGTGACAAAACCTCATGTCCACATTTGAAAGCATGGTTAATGGGGATGAACTACGCAATTTAAGAGACGCCATCCATGTGTCTCACTCTTTGGCTCTTTTACACAAACACACATGCAAAGTGAGAGTTGATAGACTCGATGCATGAGGTACCAACTCCCAGACGCCCCGCCGCCGGAAACCAACAACTAATGAGATCGAGGAGCCTGCAGAAAGACCCGTCGTATTCTGCTAGAAGATGACAGCACCATGCAGACAAGAGGTCGGGCCTTCACAGTAAATCAAGTGTTGTAGGTGAGCACCAAAGTGTATGTATGGAGCACCCAAAAGTACTCTTATCACTCCTTATGTTGGAACCCAAGTTTTCTCCAGAATCGTTTCACATTTGAGCTTTAATAGGACAAAGATCATCACGGCCTTTTGTGAACCTGTCAGAGGTCAGGGAACCCTCCACCGGCCTGGCCGTGGAAGGTTCATGCAGCAAGGGAAGGCTATACCGGCTTCTGAATGGAACTCAGTCCAAGTGCTAGCAAGTCTCTGAACATGTGGCTTTGAAAAAGCAGTCAAGTCTGCCCTCTAGAGTTTACACCTCAAAGTGTTCACTCTTTGCTGGGGAAGTTGACCATGTAATAATTACAGACCTGGGATCAAGTGGACTGAGCAAATAAGGTAAGCACAAAAAAGCACACTCGTTGTTGTAGTAGATGAGAATATTTTCCCTCACATACTACATGACCTCAATTTCTGTTAGAGCACCGAAGTACAGCATCGAGTACCACAAAAAGGAGTGGAATGAAAGTCCATCAGAGCTGGAAGTTGAGCACCGGTCTAAAGCTGCTGGGGTGTAGAATAGGAAGAGGAGGAGCACGTTAAGGAATAACAAGAGAAGCTCGTCCTAAAAATTAAGATGCACCTACTCTCGTTTCCAATGTGTTCAAACAACCCAACGTGAGAGGGATGTTTTCTGGGATGGAGGAGGAAACCAGAGAACCAGGACAAAAAAAAAAAAAATTCTAATTCCAACCACCCCCCCTCAGTTTAAATGAAAATTAAGAAAATGTTTGTTTTTGTCATGCTGGCAGAATTCTGTCAACAGTGTAAATAAAACCATAAAGGGCATTCCTGTGAAGTGTCAGTGCCAGTCTTAAACACTTTTTTGTCACAATTTTTACATGGTTGATGTGAAACCAAATTTTTCATGAAAATTTTAGCAAACCTCTCCTCTAACTCGTACCAGCGAGCGATAATCTCTTGTCAGGCCGATAACGGCTCCTCCTTTCAACACAGCTGGAAGATTGACAAAGAGAGAAAAGGTTTTCCAAACATGGACCAAAAAAAAAGTCTGACATATTCAGACTGGCATCAAAATAGACTGAACAAAAAACAATCACGTCATTAATAATAACATTATTGAAAACAACCATGATGAAAAAAGAACAATTCTTCATCATAATACCTGTAATAACAACATTAACAGTAACAATTGCAACCATAATAATATAGATAATAATAGCAATATCTAGAATCATTAAAATTCTATAAACAAGAAAAAACAATGGAGTTCCTCTCCAGGGAAGGGAGAGGAAGAGCACCACAGGTAGCGCGTGTTGAAAGGCCACACGCTGCCTGACATGAGGTAAAAAACAACAATAAACGTGTCCCCACTTGTGAGTGTGGACTGCAGAGGGAGAAGATGGAGAGATGGCAGACTGTGTGACATGCGAGAGACATTCATCTTGCTCATCCCGCTACCTGGTACCACCACTGCTATCGTTCCGTTTCGTTGGTGGCTGACGTCACACAAAGTGGCTGTATGGCCCAGTGGGCTGTGTGAAGGCATAGGGAGACACGTCAACCAATGAGGTGGTGTGGAGAGTGGGAGCTAGCCGTGTTACTGGCCCCTCCCTCTTGTCTTTCGATTGTCCAACACCTACCGTGGCCCCTGCCGCCATGGACCCCCATTTGCGTTTCTTGCTGAGCGCCTTAACTTCCTCCTGGGAGAGGCCCAGCCGAGCTGCTTCCTGCTGCCTCTGGCGCGCCTCCTCTGCCAACATCTTCATTTTGGCCTCCCACAGTGCCAGGCCGTGCATGGGCTGCTGGAGGTTTTTGTGCTGATAGAAAACCAGAGAGATGCGAGAGGGGTGGGAGCGATCTGGCTTTTTGAGAGGAGTGGTAGCATGTAGTTCCCGACGAGCGCATTCGATAAGTATGGACCCGTGGGCCGGTGCCACGGCGACGCCTCCGATGTTGGGATCGAGGAAATTGTGCTCACTGTCAGACCACACCTCGTTGTCTTCTTTCTCACGGCCCTTGAAGCTCTGGCCATCACTCTCGGCTCGACTGTGGTCCCAGCAAGCCTGATCGGACTGTTGCAATGCATCGGGGAAGAGGCGCCCCTCAGGGGTGGGGGATGGTGTACTGCCTGCCACTGAGCCTCCACAAGATTTCCAGGCTTTCTCTTGAACCCCGAGGGGGGTGGAACAGCGACTTTCACCGGTTTTGGACCACATCTTGTCTGGGTAGGCGCCGGCAGGATTGCTGTGCTTCAAACCAGGGCTGTATGTTCCATGTCCCATAGCCCAAGAGGTTGGCTCGGGACTTGGGGCAGGGCTGGCCCACTGCCTGGGAGTGGCAGGCTGCGGTGTATGCGAGGGGGATTGAGAATTGCCAATATGTGGAAGTAAGAACGGGTGAGGGAGACCTGGCTGTGGTGTCCCTGGGTGAGGGGTGCTCAGGCGTGGGGTGGTTGGACGCGGAGATCCCTGGTGTATGTTACCCAGGACGCCTAAATGAGGGGAGGAGGAGGGAGGTACATGAGAAACTGGTGAAGCAGCAGTGCGGGAACTGGAACCAGGGAAGGCTGTCCACGGTTGGGGGTAAGGAGACGCTTGCTGCTGGTGGATCATCGGCTTCTCTTCATGAGCAAAGGAATTTTCTGGCCGTTGTTTTGTATTGTGATGATCCCAGTTCATGGGAGGAACATTCCCATCAAACCTGTTGCCTGGCCAGGTAGTCGAAGGTTGGGGGGTGTCACAGGGTGAAGCTGTGTCCTCACAGACTGGCATATCCATTGGCTCCTGCTTGATGACTGGAGTGCCTCTGTTGGAGGCCTCGGAGGAGACAGAAGAAGGACGTGACTGGTTGGAGACTGAAGACTGGCTATTAACTTGGTCGGGTTGCTCTAAATGGCCAGGATAAGAATGGGCCAGTCTCGCTTGAAGGCTGCGACTATCAGGCTTTTTGTCTCCCTGGAAAGTCATCCTCCCTGCGTTGGACAAAGAACCATTTCGACCCTCATAGGTTCTCATCTTGGGTCCAAAAAGTGCATTGGAGGGGTAGTTATAGAAGCCGTAGTGTGATGCTGGCAGATTGTGGTTATAGCCATTCACTGGGTCTCCTGCTGAGGGCTGGCCAGTTGTGGGGAGGCCTCCCCTTGCATAGTAGGCAGGATGTGGGCACATGGTCTTGATTGCATCTGCTGCTTGCAAAGCGTGTCCATCCATTGATCCATTTAAAGGCTCCTTTTTAATGTTGGGCAAAACCTCCTGTTTTATAATTGCTGGAAGTGAACAAAAAAAAGAGAGAGAAGCATATTTGAACCTGTTGCAAAAAATGAACCCGAAACAACTGCATTAATCGCAATTTGATTCATTCAAGTGAAGTGGACAAGACCAACCTTTATTTCCTGGGTGTTGAGGAGACTCACTGAACAATACTTCACTTTTAGCCACTGTCTTCTCTGGGGTTTCTGCTGCCTTCTGCTGCAGTTTACTCTTCTTCTTTTCTGATGCAGCTTTCTTGGCATCTAGGCGGCGCTGACGGCACGACTTGGCTGGTTCGGGCAACTTGCGTACTTCTCGGCGGAAAGCCTGAAGCACCTGAATGGCTCCCGTCTTCATCTTGAGTTCCTGGCCCTCCTCGCTGCCAAATTCATCAGTGGTGGAGATTTTGTAGAGAGGCAAGACATGGAGCTGTTCATCTGGAGGGATCTCCCCCACCATGCGGTTGTCCTCCTTGGTCAAAGTGCACACCTAGAAGCCAGTTAAGAAAGAAAGTTGCCATGCTAGATAGCACCTGTAATGTTGGTTCACGAACCCGTCCCACAATATTAAAAATCATACCACTGTGCAACCATTGTATAGGTTGTGCTGGTCCTTATGGGCATGGGCACAGAAGTCCAGGCAAGCAGTGACTCCAGCAAATGGCCTGCCTGCCTTCAAGCCAAGCCTGCAGTCTGAAGCCTTCGCCTCTGATTGACACTGGCAGAGAGAGCAGAGATTACTTATTGTTGTATTTGTTGTTAGAAATCCATCAAGATGAAGAGAGTCTGATGAAGCATTTCAACATATTTATTGTCAGCCGGCTTGTGTTAGGTGGAGGTGGGAGTAGAAATGCATTGCATTTTGCCTTTTGAGTGTCAAAAAGTGAACACTATTAGCTTTGTAAAAGATGAATACATTTCAAACTCATGTTATTGTTGACAGTAACTGGTCCTAAAAGGCTTTATGAATCAGTCAGTTCCATTTTTATGGCTTCTTTTTGACTAGAGCAGACGTGTACAAGATTTCTTTCCAAATTGTCTTAACAGTTAACATTTAAGGAATGCAACAGGTAAGGTCGTGACATACTATTCCTGTTTGTCATCTTAGTATTCCAACGCATATTGATATGTCAACCAACCTGGTTGCTGTAGGCTTGAGGAGCCAGCCTCTTGTACAATGGAGCCACCTCAGTGGCCAGATTCTGGAATTGATCCCTGAGTTTGTTCTCCTGATAAGAAAACACGAAGACACGGAAACAGCAGGTGTGCATTACACACTGACAAGTCTTTCAAGTCAGACATAAGATGTTCATGTACCTCTTCAGGGTGGTCTCCTTGTAGCCGGAACTTGCGCGGTACTTTGCTTCGGGCGTATTTACAGCCATTGAAGTACATGCTCCAAGAGCAGCCGAAGGAAAAGGAAGCACCGCAGGTGTCAGGATCCTTGCCTTGGCATGCACAGGTACGACTGCAGGGGGAGACAGTTAACGCATCTTCATGTCACGTCATGTCAACATATTTCTATATACTAAGATGAAGATAGTTGACAGAGAATGAACATGAAGCGGTATTCCCGTATCACTAGTATTATTGTGTTTTGTTTTTAGTACACTTACTTTTTGTAAAATCTTTGACAAATAACCCCCCCAAAATGGGCCCTTTTTGTGAACTGAGGAATGCTACAATGATATTTTTGAGTCCAGACTACCTTTTAAGGTCATCACTTGAGTTCAGTCATATGGTACAATCTTGCTCAGTCATAACATATTGTATATTGGAATGATAATTTGTTTTTTTCCCCAAAAAAATATCTCTTGACACATCCAACAACTGAGAATTTTAAAGTTCAGATTCAGATTAATTTATTAATGAACACACAAGTTGGTGGAATTTGTACAGTGTGTCAATTGGAAGGGAGGGTGTGACCAGTGATTTTAGATGATTTGTCTTTTACACGTTGTAGTTTTTTGCGTGAATGGGAGTCCAAATTTTCATACCAGACTGTTATGGATGAGCTGAGTATGCTTCTAATAATAGTGTAAAATTGAAGCAGGATGTTGTGCCTGACTGAATCTTGGAAAAAATGGCTTTTTTGTAGATTTGGTTCGAATGCATTTACATTTAAAAAGAAAAACTGAACCGGTTACTGTGTATGTAAAGTGGACCCATAATCTGCATTGTTGTTGTTGTTTTTTGTTTGTTTTCCCAATTCATTAAACATAACAGACATAAAATCTAATGTTGCAAAGCTGACATATGTAGCTTGCCTAACTTTGATTGTTTTGCAGTACGAGTTGAAGTCACAGTACATATTGTATATTTTGTGTTCCTTTCTTTGCATTGCAAACCTTAAAGATGGACATTCTCTTTTTCTCAATTGGATCAAAAATATATTGGGTGCTCCCTCCAGAATACATCTTGTACTAATAATGCTTCATGACGAAGCCTCTACACTTTGCATTATAATATGATGGCGGGTTGCCAGTTTTCACACAAGAAATACCTATCTTTCAAAAGCAAAACACATGATACACTCTGTTGAAAATGCAGATTTTCAACATAAGTGAAACAACTTATTGCAAGTCTTAGTCAACTTAAGTTTTTCATACATTTTAGCCAAGGAAGCCAGTGGCATCCACGCATTACAACAAATTACAATCAAACGGACAATTTAAAACAGACAGCAATAAATTAAGCCCCACCTCAGCTATTTATAGTTTTGTTATGTGTCAAAATGGCTATAAAAGGCCACTAAAACAAGACAGTTAGTGCAAGCCAAAGCCTCTTGAACAGTGCTGCATGTTGCATGTACAAATTGTCTCCAAGTTACACTTAAAAATTTCGGACGACGGCGCATAAACCAACATGGCTTTCTGCACTGCAAACTAATTGTACCTTTGTCAAATCGATCCGCCCCATCTACTTACTCATCATTGAGGCCGCAGCGTCTACTGGTGGGGTTTCCAAATTTGGTGAGCGTGTCGCTGATCTCGCGGTACAATGTGTCAGCCATAGACCGTGGGACACCTTCCCAGGCCATGATGAGGATGATGATGACTGCATTTGCACAATAGTGGCCCGCACGATGGCGCACCAGACACAGCAGCTTTTCTTTCTCACTCCCACGACGAATCACCTGATGACATTCAAAGTTGATCATTTATAAAAACTCAAATTAAGCTCTGTACATACTGTTAATACAACCCAGGCTGCTCCATTTTTCAATTCAAAACAATATCATGAGGGAAAGTAGTTTGGAAACACCTCATCACAATGCGTCCAACAGGTTGTGAAGCGACTTACCCATTTGGCAATTGGGCAACCTCTTGAGCTTTTCCCCTCTCTACCGGTGTACACCACTTTCTCTATCCGGACGGCCTCTCCTTTTTCACCATACCTGTGAAAGACAAGAGTAACATACATTTCTATTATGAATCTACTTCAAAACACTATTTTTGAAAGACTGTCTTCTCTGACTCGCAGATGGCTTGGACAGTTAAACTGATATTGAACTGTGTAGTATACAAAGTGGGAGTAATAGTCATTCCAACCCGAACCCAAACTACAACTTTTCCCCTTCAGCATGGGGCAGAAAATCAACCAGCGCATCTACAAAGGCATCCCGACGCATTTACATGAGAAAATGTGAGTGTTGTAACAGGGCAACTCGTCTGCTCAAATGACCAATACAACAGCAAGCTCTCCAGAGGACGTGTAAATGGGTTTTGAAATAGCTTTTCTGACATCAGTCAACAACTTAGTTCAATATAAAATAATAGTTTATAGTTGAAATAAACGGATACATACATTTTAAAACGGTATAAATTCAGAATTACTTTTTCCTTTCCCAGCAAACATGCAGCAGTTATTAACAATTTATTGGGTTCACAACACTGTGATCGAAACAAAATGAATTATGGGTGAACCCGAAAGCGAGACAACAAAAAGAGGGTTTCGTGAATGCACACTCATAAAATCTGGTCATATACTTCTTACCAAGTAGAACACAATGGAACAATGTCAGAGCAATCTAAACATCAAGAGTAAGTAACAACATTCACAAAAATTCAACTCTTTCACTGTCACAAGCATTCATCTGTGAAAAATATTTTTAAAAAGTTTTAAAAAGTGAAATGACACTTGGCCTGGTGATTCAGGAAATCATGCTAGGATGTTTACAAGACTTTTTTCATTGAAGTGTATCATTCGGGTGTTGCTCTAACTTTTTAGATTGGGTCAATCGTAGCCAAGCGCCTTTTTTACAGTATCTGGTCTTTTATTGAACATCTGATGAAATAGTAGTATTTTAAAGTAGCAAAGTCTCATTTTGTTTGGAAAGTTTCAAAATAATCTTTCCACCCACATTCAGACACGGCAGATAATGATGAGTAATGGATATGAAAGAGGCATGCTGGAGACAGCAACCGGTTTGGCAGCAATGTCAAGACTTTTAACCGACTTCCGCAGACTCCAGTTTGACAACAACCAAAATGAACCAATCACAAACTGAATGATTACAAGCTAGGTGAGATGGTGGCTTGATACGTATATACTCTTTGTTGTCATTTTTAATCATAGTCATTCTCGATTCACGTGGTACCAGGTAGGGTTGCCAAGATTAGTCGACTGTCATTGTGAATTCTCAACACATATCGAAGTCTGCTGACATTTTATTAAATGTGAAGGAATACGCTGAAAACAATGTCAGGCGGATTGCGTACGTCATTTTGATGCTATGTGAATTGGATGGAAGAGAGAATTAATACTTATTCTTCTACTGTGTCCGGCCACGTTCTTTGACTTGTGAGTCATTGTGTGGAATAGGATGAACTTCCCCCTTTCAAAAACAATCCTAGCTATCTGTAACACTGCAATAAAGCAGGCATAAAGATCAAACAGCCAGCCTTCTTATAATCAAATGCCTTTAAATTGGTTATGGAAATCACAAGCGTTAAGGAGTAAGTCATTAAGATTCGGATGGTCCTTTTATCATCCATCTTGAGACTTGTCTGTGATTAAGGGCTATATAAATAAACTTGACTTTATTTGAAATACTCCTTAAAAATGGATTTACGATTAAAAAAAAAAAAATTGGGGTCCATGACCAAACCGTGTTAGGCAGAAAGTCACGTTGAATCGAAGCGTGTAAAATCCAGGTTTAGGTGTATCAGCAAATTGGTGTATTTGTCAAACCTGTCAGCCTTTGTCATGCAGCTGTTGTTTGTTATTGTGTTCATAGTTGAAATATCAAATAACATGTATTAGTCCATGAATTAATATTTCAAGTCATAGATTTCGTAATAGTGTCGCAGTGTGTGTGTGTGTGTTATTGGAAGGGTAGTGGTTCTAAACCTTTTTTCTGCAACGGAGCGATTCATTGTCCAACTGGCAACCATCCGTTGCATTCCTGCCATGGTGATAACATATGATTGAGGCACATACGCTGCGCTACAGAACGTATTTTTTGATACATCTCTATGGGCCAGTACAAAGTGGTTGAAAGGCTGGTACCGTCGCGGAACACTGTAGTAGGGGGCCTGTGCCACAGTAGAGCTTTATGCCTAGCAATGCTCCTGAGACCCACTGATATTTCACTCAAAGGCGCCTGGGGCGTCACAATTAGTGTCTGTTAAAAAGATTCTGACCCAACAAAGACACTGATCAAGTTTAAATGACCTACTACACTCACATAAATAAAGAGAAATAAAAACTGAACAAAACAATATTTCTATAGAACGTACACAATTGGCTATTATTAATTGTGCTCAATGCCTTATGTCATAGCGGGTGATCAAATTGAACATAATCCATGAGTCTTTTCTGCTAAAAATAGAATGTTAAAGTTACTTAAATGAAATTGCTTTCGTATTACTGAAGGCAAATTTGTAGCTACAGGGGGTTTGTGGACAGAGTCTGGGATAAGGGGTTGCACAGGTCATTAAAACTTTTCAGATTATAGTTTACATCAAAGCTTCTGACAACTTGATACTTTTCCATTGTGAAAACTTCAACCTGACTAGATTTGGTGTGACAGCGAGCACATTGGAGTTCCACTGAATTGGAATCACCCTAAGGTGGCAGAGTTTTTTTAAATGGGCTGCAACCTTTATCACCACAGGGGTCCTGCGTGGGTCAGGATTTGGTCAAAGGTCGTCCAAGAACTATGGGGTCTGACGGAGTGACGTCATTTCTCAAACAACAATAAGGTCTTTGGAGGTAAACATCCCCCACATCAGATCTCTCCAGGCAAGCATTATTCTCAAAGAGCCTTTCCATAAAGATCAGCGCATCAAACGTCTGTTATTCAAAAGACAACCAAATGTAACTTAAAAAACAAAGTATTAGGATGCTGCCAAACAGAAACACAATGTGGTCGTTTATTTTCATGAAGCAGTTGTATGCTAAATATTCAGGGCCAGAGTAAAAAAATAAGTATCTGCCCCTGTTCTAAGTCGACAAACATTTTCAATTACTTCCCTCATGTTCTTCATTTGCTTTCCCTCTCTCTGGCCTTTGATATCTCTCCTTCTTTCTCCATTATTTCTGCCATTCTTAGCTAGTATTTGCTGCCACTTCTCTTAGCCTGTGTTATGATGTTGAAGATGGTGACGATGATGATAATTCCTGTTCCCCCTGTTGAATTCTGGGTCATGGTTTCCCTCAGGACAAAAATGTGATGAGGCGCAGGAGGAGGAGGAGTATGTGAGGGAGAGGAGACTAAGAGCATGTGGGAGGAAGATAAAGAGAAGACGAACCGTGTCTCCATCAGGTCTCGTATGGAAGCCACAGTGGGTCCAGATCCCAAGTGATTGTAGTCGGGCCCTTCATCTTTCACCAGAGTTTGTTCTAAGAAACAAAGAAACTCATAAATCAGAAATCATAACTACACCAGTAAGGGCAACCGTATAATACTTCAAATATCTTTCAACTGCACAAGTACAATCAACATTTCATTCTGTACCACATTTATACCGTCAGCAACATGGTAAAATTGCAAAGCATTATCTATAAACTATATATATAAGCTTTCTGGTTTCTTTGTTTTTGCTCTTTATAACCTCCAAGCTCTTTTACCTTTTAATTTATTCCGCTTTCTCTAACTTACTGGAAACATTTATCTCATCGAACATGCACCACTCCTCACCTATCTATACGAGAGAATTACTGACGGTGTCGAGAACGATGGGACAATCCGGCGTACGACACACCATGCTAGGGGAGTTGAGGAAGTACAGGGGCTACAAGGCCGGTGCTAAGGTTAAAGCTAGGCTAGTGGTGAATGGGAGGTGCTATAGACCATTGATTCCTTCCATAGTCGTGGGAAATGTGAAGTCGCTGTCTAGATTGACGAGCTGACTGCACTGAACAACCAGCGGATTTATAGGGAAAGCATCCTTTACGGAGGCATGGCTGAACCACCTCGTACCGGATGCTAACGTGGACCTGCTGGGATTCACTATGGTGAGAGCCAATAGAGAAGCAAAAGCTAGTGGGAAGCGGAAAAGTGGAGGCCTGATCATGTTTATGAACCAGCACTGGTGTAACCCTGGACATATCTCAGTAATGATTGTTGTGCTGTCGGGACCTCGAGCTGTTAGCTGTGAGCTTGCGGCTGTATTATCCGCAGAGGAATTTCAGTCACGTGATCACCGCCTGTGTTTACAATCCTCCGATTGCCTGTGAGACTATACACAATGCCACAGCCAGGCTTCAGACACAGCACCCTGATGCATTTATGATAATCTCTGGGGACTTTAACCATGCAAACTTGGACGCTACTTTGCCTGTTTTTCATCAGGCTGTTGACTGTCCAACGAGAAACAACAGGACAATCGACCTCCTGTATGCTAATGTGAGGGATTAAGCTGAGATTCATAGTAAAATTCTCAGTGGAGTGACTTTATTTTTTGCACTAGTGTGCATAATTGACTGTATATCCCACAAAATGTATACAAATATTGACACACATTGACTCACCCACACAGGTGCAAGGGGGTAAATCCGCCTGCAGATCTTTAGAAGGTGTATCCAATAAGCTCTTGGTGGGTGTGTCTAAATATTTTAGGGGGGACTCTAAGAACCCTTTCAAAGATGGAGAGAAGGACAGACCATCCTTAGTGGGCGTGTCTTCCTCAGAGTAGCAAGTGGTGGAGAGAACAGCCACATCACCCGTGGCTTCGATTTTCATTCGTTTAGGCATGGGGGAACATGGTACGTTGAACGTTTCCTGTGTCTGACCATGTTGAGGATGCTTATCAAGTGGGGTGTGCGAATTTTGAGGGATGCTGGATAGGGGCTCCTGCTGCTCCTTCACTGGAGTCACTATAGATGCTTCATTTGGGGTAAGTTCAGCTGGGGTTCCAAACTCATCTTTGTTGCCATCCATCTCTTTATTGTTCACACGAGGTGCGGCGCTATTGAAGGATGGCTGATTATGGGTGATAGATGATGTGAGATCCTGCGTACTGGTCTGGGACTGATTCATGATCTGCGAAGCTGTAACTGCTTCAGACTTGGCTTTGCCAGAAGGTGTGTCTGCAGCTGAATCTCCAAATTCTGCTTCAAACTGCAATATCAGTTCTTCATACTTAGGGTCTACGTTTATGAGACCCGGTAATTGTGTTGTGTTTGGTATGGATGTGGAGGTCAGAGCTGAGGCAATGTTAGCATTGGTATGGACTAAACTATCCACTTCCCTTGACTTGGCATGGGCTCCATGGGCCATTTGTGGGGGCAAAGAGCCCATTTGGGTGGAATTGCTCACTGACAATGCAGAATTTGTGGAAGAGGGAGCCATTGAGAGGTTAGCATTTGATACCTGAGATTGGGCTGGTGCAGGGAGGCCTGCAGCAGCCGCCTGAGTGGAGTTACTATGAGAGGGTAAAAGGGGCAGTGAATGTGGTTGCAGGTCATTCAGGGTGTTGGCTCGGCCCATCATAAGGACTGCCGTTTTATCCACAGTTATCTGACTCTTAGGCAGGAACGTTGGCACAGAGGCTTTTTGCTTGGTCTTCTTGATTATAATCTGTTTGGATTTAGGAAGAAGAGAGCCTGAGAGCGTCCCACTCGTACTTTTGATGACAGGAGATCCTTGGCTGATTTTTTTCCTCTTGGGTTGCTTGGACTCCTGTTTTATGCTCATATGACTGAAACCATTGGCTTCCATCTGCGGCCACCATTTTTTTACGCTTTGGAAAGGCGCAGGGCCCGATGCGCCAAAGCCAGGGGAATGACTAGAGAAGAGGTTCCTCTTGTAGTGAAGGTGCTGTTGCAGAGCTGCCTGAGTTGAGTGTCTAATGGCTGCTTGACCAGGAGACATGGGAGCACCAGGGTATTGGCCAACCTGCAACTGACCATTGTCCATGTTGTAATGTCCCATGGATGGAGAATGATCACCAAAGTCTGACTCTCGCTTGATCCTGGGCAAAGATGGCTTGCCCTGTGCCTGCATGATTCCATTCTCCGTAAGATGCTGTGTGGATGAGAGCTTGAAAGATGTATTTCCGAACTTTTGACTGCTGTCACCCAGAAGCTGTTTGAGCTCTGACATCGGGTCTGATCTAGAATAAGTTGTACCAACATAGCGGGACAGGCGCTCTTCGGAACCTCCGTGTGTGCCCTGTACCCACTGCTCGGGACTCCGGCCAAAACTCTGAGGATTTCCCTGGCCTGGAAAGGGAGAGGTAGAAGCATGGGAGGGCTGACCCTGGGATTGGGGCCTGTGGTGCTCACAGGACACTGCTGCCTGCTGGTCAGTGTGTAATCCTGGAGGGACGGACTGAGAGCGTGATGATGGACAGGTAACTGCAGAGGATGGAATCAAGTTAGTGCAATTTGGAGGTGGAGATGTGAGGTTTGGGGTATGTTGGTGATGATAGAGGTTGTTATTAAAGAGGGCTTGATCTGGAGCACCAGCACCATGAGTCCCGGTTCCGGATAACTGTGTAAGGGCTTCTATGGCAATAGCTGTTTGAAGACTGACATTCCTTTCCTTGGCTATAGAGAGCACCTGGGGAGAGCAGGGAATTGGAGGAAGTTTTGAGCAGGGTGCTTGGCCAGCATGAGGACCTTGTGTTTGTTGTTGTTGCTGGGGGTATGGAGTCGTCACGTGGCGGTGGCCACCATTTGCCTGGAGAAAGGGCTGATTCTGCAGATGGGATTGCTGAATGTTCGAATGTAAATGTGGCAAATCAGTTCTCTTGCTGGTGTCTTGATTCTCACTGGTTGCCAACTTAATCTTCTTCTCCAGCCACTCAAGGTAGTCTGGACAATCAGGCCCATCACAGTCGCAGTTAGGAGGCTTGTGACCATGTTTTGCATGGTTCAGTGCCTTCTGCAACGTTTTCATGTCTTCTGCAGGTAGGTGGCCTCTATTAATCGCCTCTGCAGAGTTTCCAACCCGAGCCCCGCCGGCACCCATTTCCCGGGTAAATTTCTCATACAGCTGCATCATGTCAGGTTGCATTTGGATGCAGGAAGAGGTGGAGGAAGGAGGTAAATTACCGGCAATGGCAGAAAAAGTGACCAGATTGTGAGCATCTTCCATGTCCACATGGTGGACAGGTTTACTTGGGTTTGCATAACTGCTGTTATGTTTCAATGATGGTTGCTGTTCAACTTTGCCAAGTGTTGGTACCCAGGACTGCTTTTGTGGTACATCTGCTTCCCTCTTCTGCTCAGTTTTCTTAGATGCCTCGTCGTTAGGGTAGCAATTCACCCCATTGGACAGTTCCAGGCTCAGCACGCCTTCCTGGAGGCGGTCATGTGACCCAATTTCCATCTGGTCTCCACCTCTGGGGCCATCCAATGAAGTGACTTTGTGTACAGTCTGAAAGAAAACCAGAAATAAAAAGAGTAGTGATTAGTTTTTAAGAGAGTGACTTGTGGCTACTATATACATGAAAAAGCCACATTTATGCATTCCATGCTTCTTTACCACCTTTTACAAATACACACAAGCCCCACCCAGTGCTGAAAAGTTAGATTAAATAAAATATAAAATATGGGAGTACTGCTTTAGAAAGACAAAGGACACATCAGGTCAGCTACAATGACAATCCATAGCAGAATTGTTAAACTATATAAAACAGCCTGTTAGAGATTAACCCATAGTACATAGTACACACACAGAGGAGTGAATACAGAACAGGAATCGTCCATTTCTCTACAGGTTTTCAAGAGTCAA
The DNA here is from genome assembly GCF_059516105.1 of Syngnathus floridae. Taxonomy (NCBI): domain Eukaryota; kingdom Metazoa; phylum Chordata; class Actinopteri; order Syngnathiformes; family Syngnathidae; genus Syngnathus; species Syngnathus floridae. The sequence goes on along the minus strand of NC_142417.1, from coordinate 13,477,653 downwards.
ACAAATTTTTAATTAATGTGACAAACAAATTTGCCCAAACATTCAACCTCAGATGTCTCAGTTTGGTGGGAAAATAACAAGTGAACTCTGCTGTTACAGATGTATATTGTGACGAAATATGCATTAAATAGAAAACTGGAATCAGTATTGCTGATAGCCAGTGAAACTACTGTGACCTTTCATTGTCTAAAAAGAGAATAACTAATGAAACCAAACTTTTGCCACATCATAAATTACACTAACATCAACCTGGCCTTGGATATTAAATGCCCAAATCAGACCATTATCAATTATTAATTACTCGCTAACTTACTATTAAAATTGAGTGTCAATGCATACATTTGTAACTCCAATTGACCAGCAAAATACTACACATGAACAAGTCAACTCACAGTCTACTCATGAAATAGGATTAGAGTCAAAGAAGGCATGACCAACATAGATCATTCAAGAGCAAACAGAAATCATTAACAGAGTCCATATAGTGGCAGGCTAACAAAGGCAGGCTGGTATTGCATCTAAGGACTTTGGTTGAAGTCAATTAACTGTATTGAACTAATGCATTCAATGAATTCAATGTTTCACAAGTTTTGATGCGTGCTGATGTCATATTTATGAATGAAATTCAATGATATCCATGCACATACCTATCAGCCATGAATCTGTGTGCCTGCACCTGGATCAAATCCACCAAAACTGTGTGCGTTACACCACCTGCACCACAACTTAGACCTGGTTTCCCCTTTCACCGTTCTGTCACCAAATTCTCAGGTGTGACGAGGACATGTAATAGTAAACGGCCTTGGTGCGCAGGAACGCCTAGCGAAGCGCAGCGCAGGCAGTCAAATTCCCAAACACCAAAACGTAGACTTGCCCCCGGTACACGCCTTTCTATGAAAATAGATCCCTTAGTGTAAAATCTATGGTTCCTTGCAAGTGATGTGCACACTTTCATGGCCGCTTTTTGTTTTGGCTCTGATGGCACCGCCTGCTCTCAGTTCAGCAGGGTATCGGCGCATACTTGTGTTATCACAGAATCCTATTTCTGCCGAGCTCTTTCAGTGACAAAACTATTTAGGTTGAAAACCAAAAATACGCGGCTCAACTTCTGCCGAAAGGTTCTATAATTTAGTTTTCTGTGCATTCCAGGGATATACATTATACAATACAATACAAACATGGATACATTACAAATTGATGCACTGGTTACAACAAGGGTTGAACATCTTTTCAAATAAAAATTGTGACCTCAGATGACTCGAATGTGGACAAGAAGTAGCTGAGCATACAACACACCGAGCAAGAAGAGAGAATAGAGAGGATGGTGAGGCTAATGCCAATCGCTGAACTAATGTGAAATGCAGAGTCCCGAAATGAGGGCAGAATAAGTCCCGAAGTGTACAGTATACTTTTCACTGAAGTCTGGCTCGAACTGCATTCGGGCTGCACACAACTATCTATGAGGAGTAAATTAATATTACAATTGAAAATATGCAGCGATAATAACAGCTACATAGCAAAAACGGAAAGTAAGCAGTCATCAGCCATGATGAGCTAATAAGGTCAAATGTTGATTAAATATTAAATTAACAACGTTATTTGCATTTATTTGCACTATTTTGGATCACAACATTTTATTTTGGAAAACAAAAGTTTTGAGATTTACACAATAATAGGCCTCAAAATGATTCCTTATCTTTTTTTATTCAATTGAGATTTGCGATCACTGTGTTTTTATTTGCTAAATCCATTTCTTGAGAAAAAAATATATTTGCATGAAAATTCAAAGTGTGTATAAAAAGAAGCAGAGGGAAAAATATACTTTCTGACCATTTTAACAGGAAACATTCACCCTTGACATGTAAATAACCCATTCAGAACTACTACCATTATTTATTTTACACTTTTAGAAATTCACTTTATACCATAAGTATTTCAGGCTCTATAACTAAGCCCTGTCTCTCAAGATGGTAATTATCTGAATATTAAGTTTTTATTATGTTTTTTTTTACATTTAATTTATGGACAAAATATGTTCATAGTACAACTTTTAAGAAATGGTTAAATAACATGTATTTTTACAAACATTCTTACACACAATTGCATATTCATACACATATGATGAAGAGCAGTGGGAGATACTTTATTGAAACATTTTAATAATGTTGAAAAAGGCCTGCCTCTCTCACACAGCCTATTTAGTTTCCTTGCAATACTCGAGTTAAACCTTTTAAGATTTTGATGGTATGATGTCATTTGCTGGTCATAATTACAATCAGTATATTAGTCAATGTTCGCTCTGTGAATGAAATTAATTAATTATTCCCAATAAAGACGTGTGATTACAATAAATGTACACCCTGACGACAAACAAATTCCTTCTTGTTCAAGCTAGGCATATGTCAGCCAATGTCCAGCTTCCCTCGTCGTTCTAATATCACCATGAACCTTCAAAGTGTTTAATTACCAGACAAGTGGATCTTTTGGATCCCAGGGGGTGGTGATGCTCGGCCTAAGAGGTGGTTTAGGGTTAGAAAAGGGGGGTTGTGGTGGCGGCAGCGAACAGCCGGCAAGCAGTACGTGAGAGGCCCCATGTCTGCACTATCAGCAGCATCAGACGGGAAAGAGGAAGGGGGTGGGGGCCGTGTGCGGCTGTTATGAGAACTGCAGTGTGTTGAAACAGACTGACTGCAACATCCCACTATCGCATACTCTCCTTTCCTCTTTTTCTAGTAGTTTAATCTACATGTAAAAGCAACGTGGTGAAACGCATGTTAAGATGGACCCAAAGATGGTTAATTTTTTTTTACAGCAACATCTACCAACTATGTTTCAATACACTGTGACAGTTCAGCTTTTATTCAACATGACTGACTGTCGCCGCAGAAAATTCAGTGACACTATCGGAGCCTCTAACTGTACAGACAACGAGGGATTTGATGTCATATTTACACTAAGGCCAAACCATCCCTATCACACAAATACACCTATTAGTAAACATCCAAAAGTGCATTGAGAGGGGGAGAAAATACCTCAGGAGCCCTTTAAATCCAACGCAACTCGTCAGCTCAATAGACACTGACAATGAAAATGAAAGAGGGAGGAGACAAAGCATATAAAGAATGGTGTTGCTAAGGGGCTTCAGCCACTGAGGAGACAGCTGAACCTAAATCCCTGATTCACAACACTTGCCATCCTCCCTCATCTCCCCCCCCCCCACCTCGGCTGCCATGCTATTGAGAAGGAGCAGGAAGCAGAAATCGTGACAATATGACAAGGACAACTTACGTGGTGCAAGACGTCCAGACAGAGATACCGGTCGGATTGCAGAAAGCAGATGAACCGGCAGAGAGGGGCATGAGCGACGTTGAAGTGTCAGAACACTAGCAATCTGAAGGTGTTGTAATTCCTCCTTATTCCATCCAGCCAGACCGAAAGAGCAGCAAAATCCACATGCGTGCATTTGCACACGGCCAGCCACACATAAATAACACACCTCCCCCTAACACGGCGCACGCCTTCGTCATTCTCTTCGCTTCCCCTTATGGCTGCCACTTTCCGTTCTCTCCTTTTTCTTTTCTCATTATCTGTCTGCTCCTCCCTTCCCTTTTTCAATATCCTCTTTCTTTCTTTCCCTCGGCTGCACATGCAGTCGGCTTCTCAGTCAACACCCTCCCCCCCAGCTCTCCTCTCTTTCTCCCTCACTCTACTCCCCTTCCGCTCATGCAGCCTTTACATCATCTCGTTCTCCCCCCCCCCTTCTCTCTCTCTCTCTCTCTCTCCAGTGTGTGCAGAGCAAGGGGCCATTATCGGAGCCACTGTGGGCACGTACGATGGAATGGAGGAGCGTGCAGTGAACAGAAACAGAAAGCGCTAAAGGCTATAGTCACAAGGAAACAGCAGCACCAACTGCCTTCAGCTCCACCCAACGCACTCTCGCTTCTCACATTTTACCTAAGCTTTTTGGCTTGTTCATTTCGACCCAGCGTAGGACTGGTTTCGTATGATTTCGGTCGTTGCGTCTTGGACACACGCATTCATCCATCAGCGGAAGCTGCAGGAGAAAGCAAAAAATGCAATTGTGGTTGTTTTCCTTCCGATTATATCCTCTTTCAGCGCAGCCCATGGAGAGGGACGAAGCGACAAAAAACGGTTCCTCCATCCCAGCAACTTCCTCGCGTGAAACCTGCAGTCGATCTTGGAGTGAAGCCGCACAAGTGGGAGCGAGGTTGTTGACTTGCTAACCCTTCCGCGAAGAATGAAAGAAGAAACTGGAAAAGAGGGTGTTTTGATATGATCTTTTTGTTCTGCAACGGAGATCGGTTGAAAGACACCAATTTGGGATAAAACTACATGACGGAAAGAAGGACAGGGAATATTGGATGACACTTTGAGATCAGCGAGGATGAGGAGCAGGATATCAAGAGAGGGATAAGGGCAGAGAGATACTGCGTCAGAAGAAAGTGGGAATTCTATGGAGAAGTTCCTCTTGCTATGTGGTGAACGGTGGTCGAAGACCGAGGATGAGTCATTTTGTTATTCTCGTGACAAACCAATTGCATTTGTAAACGGACGAGCCTCGCCATCTTGTCCACCGGGCCAAGATCGCACCGCACCGCCTGTCGTTGGCTCCTCATCATCGTTCTACCATCGTTGTCGTTACTTGCTGGCTGACTGGCCTCGCAGAGTCGCTCCTCTTCTCAATAATCGCCAGGTTTCGGCACACATCCGCAGCCAGGTGAAGAAGAAAAAACATGGCTACCTCCTCCTCCTGCTGCGTAGTCTAATTCTCTGACATTATTCACCATTTGCAGACTTTGCCATTCTTTGACAGAAGTGACTTCCTCTCCTACTTTGGTCTTTGTCTGTCTCTTATAGCTTCCCCGCTTCCCCGTCATTTTCTACAGGCTTTCTCGGTCTGCCACGCTCTCCGCTTAGTTCCCCGAGCCTTTTCTCGTTCGAGCTTAGTGCAGCTTTCTCCGGTCCCGACGATTGCACATTGTCTGCCTCTCTCCCGCCAGACGTATTTTTATATATACACATAGAGCAGATGAGCGTCATCCCCAAAGCGAAACGATGCAGCCTGAGCTTTCCAAGGGAAGGACAGAAGCGGAGCATAAGTCACATGAGCAGGGAGGGCCAATGAGCGAGAGGAAAGGCAGTGGGCAAGCGAGGTTGGAAGCACATGTTGATGACGTAGTGTAGTTGCATCATCGGTGTCATCATGTCATTAGCCTCCATGACTGCCACCCACCAACACATTTGCCTCCGCCTCTCATAGGGCATCACCCGCCGCATTCGAAAACTTGCACTTTCAGTCAGCCCTACGTTCTGGCTCACGCCTCCGTCTGAATTGATGCAGCGGTTCAGGCTCCCTACTGGTCTTGAGTCATAATCCTGGCGCACAAAAGTTGTCTTTTTAAGGTCAACAGTACAGCCTCGTTGAATGCTAGCATGAGCTCGCGTTGAGCAAGACATGCCATCGCTCTCATATCTGCATGTGTGCGGTCTACTGTTTGGTGTGGTGTGGCACAAAAATATTCAACAGAATGAAAATTGAATTTATAACTGAGGGAGTATACTGAGTATAATTTAATTAAATACGATTTTAAAAATGTCAATTAAATATGAGACTGAGCAATAGTAATCAACACCTATCCTTAACAGAGAATCAATTCTGGTGTCACTGTCCAGTATTTTGTCATGGAAAGACGAAGATATTTTCTGGATGTAAATAAAGACATACAAAATTTTCAGCTGTTTGAAAGTTTCGATCTTTGGGTTTGACGGTGTTAAATGCTGACGCCCAATGCTGGCGGACAATCAACTGAACATGTTAACTAAATAAATTCAGTGAGTTTAGAGGGCTGAAAGGCTTATACAGAAACAAAGCCACAAGGTTTACAATGACCAAACCTGACATCATATTATGAGAACAATGCATCTCAAACTCAATCAGCTAAACAAACTGACAAGTAACAGGTAAAAAAAAAAAATAGAAACACAACTTCATTTATCGAACACTTCAAAAACAACCACAGCTGATACGAAGTGCCATGTACAGATTATAATAGAAAAATGAATCCATTAAGGAACTATCATAAACGATTTAGTTATTACATAAACAACTACCCCTGGGATATGGCTTGATTGTACGCACATCATATATTTCCATTCGATCGATCGATCGAGCCATCCATCCATCCATCCATCCATCCATCCATCCATCCATCCATCCATCCATCCATCCATCCATCCATCCATCCATCCATCCATCCATCCATCCATCATCCATCCACCCATCCATTCAAACATAGATAGATAGATAGATAGATAGATAGATAGATAGATAGATAGATAGATAGATAGATAGATAGATAGATAGATAGATAGATAGATAGATACATACATACATACATACATACATACATACATACATACATACATACATACATACATACATACATACATACATACATACATACATACATACATAAATAAACAGCATCATGCCAGGAGTATAATGTCTGGCAAGACAGTAAAATGGAGTGGGACTTACAGTAAAGTTGCTGTAACCTGGCAGCGATTGTAATTCTAACATGAATCCCAACCTATGATTTGGTCCGACCATCACTCATTCGTACAAGCTGCTCTCCTTTCACTGCTTTTCTTCGATAGCCTTTTCTTTGTCTCTCTTTGTCATTCTGCTTTTCTCAGCAGCACACAGGAAAGGTAGGAGGCATGACTGACAACACGAGTCGGTTCTGAGCAATGTGTTGGTTTGACTTGCATATGACTAAGCCTGAGTCATCTTTTCTTCCAAATGACTGCTGACATAAATCCCCTAAAACACCAGAGCTGAGTTGAAGTTATTGTTTGCAACAGCGGTGGGAGGGCTGACTATTTTTAGCTCCCTAGTTTCATTTGAGAATTGAAATTTCTATAGTTTTATACCATCTTTCATCACTTATGTTTGGACCTGCAAGTTTATGAATTCTTTGTATCCTTTCCTAGTAGCCAATAAAACCTCACATGAGCATCACAGTCACGCCAAGCATGTTCAAGCTCCTCCTCTAATCATATAGCGTCAACCGGCTCATTCTCTCTCCACTGCCGATTCCGTTGACCACCATACATAAAATTGCCCCTCCCCCAAGCTACATTGCCCTGAAGTCTAATGGCATCAAGGTCATCTGATCTCACTCTCTCCCCACCCCCTCATGTGCTTTTGCTTTTTGCTCCTTTTCTTTACATTCTCCCTTCCCTTCCAATGCCTGTTTCTAATTATAGGCACAGGCATGCTGCTGCGAATGTAACTAAACATTTACAATGCACACAAGCGATGCAGGGACTGTAAAGGAGCCTCGCCTCCAACCCCCTTCTTTACCCTTTCTTGTTTCACATGCACATGACTGCACATACGCATGCTACTCTGCATACTGTATTGGATTGTTCACTGAGGGTCAGTGGGTTTGTTGGAGGGTGGGACCAGTGGCAGCAAGGCTGCACAGAGCACATACCGTTGAGTATGAATTGAGTTTGCACTCCTGGAAATAAAATCTTTACACTCCTCATTTGCAAGAATGTCACTTTGTTTTTAAGCTTTTAATAATTCACTTGGGAACTGCTGGGTTAAAAATCGGACCGACCATCCATTCATCATCAGTCCGTCCATCCATTCTTAGTTTTACAATACAAATGACAAAAAAAGTAACAAAACTTTTGAGTAAAACGATTACAAAGGTTACAGTTCTGTTCTAGCAACTGTAAGAAAATGTACACAACTCATCCGGTTCAAAGTCATGGTAAAAAAAAAAAAGCAGCATATAAACACTAAGTTAAAAAAAACTGCTGCTGGGAGCTGCCGTGAGGTATAATGCAATGTAACTCACTTGTTGTTGCAAACAACTTTTTTTATTTTTTGTGGCACTGTTTTGTTACAATATGCGTACGTGTGAAGATTGGCGGTGTTGGGGGGAAAAAAAATCGTAAGACTTGTAATGCAGATCAAAACTAATCATTTTTAGCAGTTTGAATAGGACACAAATCTTTAACCAAGTGAAACATTGCCACATCTGTGATGGGTTACATCGTTTACGGCCTCTGTCATACAGAGTGAGTCTGGCCAACGTTTCTCTGAGTGCTTTGACAGATGTACTCTATGTGTATATTTTCAATGTTAGGGCTTGCACAGACTAGTTGACTAGTCAATTGGACAACTTCACAATGCGACTCTAAAATGACCTTTAGAACAGAGTATGAATTATTCACGACAGAATGTTTTTGTCTTACGGAGAACCCAGAGTGCTCTGAGTGTGCTGAGTGAATTTAATCCATCACATTAATTGATTAATTTTTTTTTTTTAGTTTCTGATTGCAGCTTTGTTAAGTGAGAACCAGTAAAGGTGAAAAAAGCCTGGCTTGTGCACATTTTGAGCAATTTATTTGAGAAATTTTGTGTTAACATGCTCATAATTTATGCATCATGTAAAACTTTTATAATATTGTTTTATAAAATTTGCATATGCTCTTTTGGTTAATTGTTGATTTTCAAAATATGAAGGATGCTGCTATACTTCAGTAAATAAAAACTCATTTTGAATTTATGCACTGTATAATAAGAACTGAAGAGAACATCACATCTCCACAGACAAACATATTAAAATCATATAATAGACGCTTTTTTGTGTATAACTTATGCAACGTATTCCATATTTTTACACCTTTCATCTGTCTGTTTCATTTTTTTTCAAGGTTTGGTTGTACATCAATGCATTTCATTGACCCAACAGCCATTTCTCCCGACATTCGGCACGTGCAAGTCAGCACGAGAAGCCCAGCTGGGGAAGCCCGCTCCCCCACCCCCCACCCCCTGAAATCCGCACAAAGAAAAAGGAGGAGTGGTTTGCGAGGGAGGCAGAAAAAAATGGAAATAATGGTGGTAGGCGGGGGCTCGAAGGCAACATAAGGAGCATGGAGTGCTCAATTTTTTGGAAGGAACTCCCTTTGTGTGTGTTGTTGTAATATTAGGAATTTCATCAATACACATCATTTGTTAGACAGACAACGACTGACACCACAAATGTCTTGACAACTTCAGAACAACAGCAGGGTGCATTGTGTAATACCTGCTAGTCAATGTGTATAAAATAGGAGAATGTTCTTAAATCCTTAAATTAGGTACACCTCTGTCTTAAAAATGAAGAACAAGAACAAACCTATTCACTACTGCATAGTGGCTGCTTGCCATCCTTGTCCCTCTCAGGACTTGAGCTAAGATTAGCTCTCCATATGTCTGGTCAGGCGGAGCCGGTTTTAAAGGGCCAGTGGTCTGCCATGGCAACTCGATCTATGGTCACGGCATGAAAAGGCAAGAACAGTAGAGGCAAGCAGGCCCAGTTCGAACTTTTCAGCTGAATTGATGGAGCTATGACTGAGTTAGTCCCTTTTAAGAAAAAGGTTAAAGAAACATATTTAAAGTGCTTATAATGCCCTTATTTGAATGCCTCTTTTTCAGCCTGCTTTTGTTGGTTCACCTATCGATTATTTTGTACATGTATTAATAGGTTTGTGCGTGTGTGTGGGGGGGGGGTGATGGAAACTCGAACAGCTGCGGAGCTATATGACCTAAAATCTAGTAGTGCTGCATTCATGTATGAACCGCACACCCAGTAAGAGCGGCAGCATTGTCGGCAGTCATGTGAGAGTTAAAGAGTTGGAGCAACAGCTGATAGCTCCACCCGCTTTTTTTTTCCATACATTTTTTATTAGCTGCGGCATCATGCAGCTGACAAATTCCCTTCCCTTCCATCAAACACAGACAGCATCCACAATGCCAACACGGCATCACTAAGGCACCGTCGTGCCAAGCTAATTCAGGGTGCTTAACACAAATTAACTGATGATTTATATGACATTTAAAAGCTTGGAAAATGTATTAAACATCCACTTATTTGTTAAGGTAACATAAATTTGGGTGAAACTTTCAGTTCCATCATCTGGAATTACAGACATATCTAAAGGATGGTTTTAAGAACCTAATCATCACTGTTTTGAGAATCCAAATCCTTCAAACAAGGTCAACGTTTAAAAATTTGAGACTATATAAACTTGCATTTGGGCTAGTAGGGTATTGTTGTGTCATCTGGGGCTAGTAGGACGAGTGAGGAAATGAATGTCTTCGGGCCAAGCTTATGAAAACTGACAAAATAACTAAAACTGGAAAAAAATATTTTCATGAACAAAATAAAACAAAAGTTAGTGCTCTAAAAAGCACATCGAAATAAATGAAAGTACATCTTACATTCCACACAAAAATAACTATAGTGAACATAACCTTTTTGGTAAATTAATTTCATGCATGAACTTTGAGGATTTATTGTTAAAATGTTTTTATTTTGGTATTACACTACGGAAACTAACATATTTTACATAAGTAAAAGTGAAATAAACAATTTTAATTAAAAATAAAAACTATTATAACCCTGCTAGGCACTCGGGTGATTTGTCAGGTATAGACATCTGAGTTATCTGAATTTTTCTTTTGTTCATCTTAAGAGCACATTTGACATGCTATGCGTCCAACTTCATTTAGTAATATTTTAAAAAAAGTTTCCTCATGACTTAGAAAACAACAGTCAATAACTAGGAACAATGTTACTCACTGTTTTCTGCGGTCAAACTCTGTCCTCAGTTGATTGCTATTTATTCAGTCCAATCTCTTATCACATGGTAATCATTAGCTTTCAGTACTTATAACAAAGCATGGCAAAGCAATAGAGCAAAATGTGAAGAAAATAAATAAATATATATATATACGTATATATACGTATGTTATAAATATCCATCCATTATCTGTACCACTTGTCCCCACGGGGGTCATGGACGTACTGGAGCCTATCCCAGCAGTCATCGGGCAGTAGGCGGGGGACACTCTGAACTGGTTGCCAGCCAATCGCAGGGCACACAGAGACGAACAACAATTCACACTCGCACTTATACCTAGGGACAATTTGGAGTGCTCAATCGGCCTACCAAGCATGTTTTTGGGATGTGGGAGGAAACCAGAGTGCTCGGAGAAAACCCACGCGGTCCCGGGGAGAACATGCAATCTCCACACAGGGAGGGCTGGAGGTGGAATCGAACCGGCACCCTCCTAACTGTGAGGCGGTCGTGCTAACGAGTGCCCCACCGAGTCGCTACTGAAAAAAAATAAAAATAAAAAAATAAAAATTATATATATATATATATATATATATATATATATATATATATATGACATAACACATTTTATTACTATATTATATGATTATAAGGTTATTTATTTTGTTATGTGCTAGCAGTTTAGTGTCCCAGCTTGACTGCTAAATGTGTGGTTGGGTTGATGTGGAAGAACTTGAAATGCTCTCAAATACCTTTGGGGTAAATTACAAGAGCAATTGTGAGCCGAACTCTCTCTCAACATGAGTTGAATGGAGAAAAATTCCCACACAGGTAAACTCTACAACTTTTGTACAGGAGATGAAATGGCCAGGGGTCCAAAAACCTTTGGCCAACTATTCTAAGAGCGGTTCTTGCCTGAAAAAGTGTAGTGAAAGACTGAATGGCACACTTGTGTTGTCAAACCTTCCACTTCCTGAGTCTGCACAATACGCTCAACCACTTCCTACACAACTACACACCCATACACTCACATGTATGATGGTTAGTGGATTACGTGACCGCCACGATTGGCTGCTGTAGCTGAGCTAAAATTAAAGTGGTGGTGTTGTCATACTCTCAGTGTTGCCCTGGAAACTAGGTCACTGTTAACCCTTTGCTTACCAGCCTGGGGATTCCATGCAAAGCTAAACATATGATTAACACACAGTCTATCTGCTGCCCCACCACGCCATTTTATATATCTTTTCCAATTGAAAGAAAACCTCAGTGCGAAAAAGCAAGTTAAGGCTGTCTTGTAACCTGTTTTTGGACTTGTAACCTCTTCATTAAACATACTCCATTAACAGCAGAAAAGGAAGAAAAAAACTCATGCAATGACTCAGACAATCCTGACTTGTCACCACATAACCTGTTTTTGTTTTTTTTAAATAGTTGTACAAGAACTGTTTGCTATTCGGTAATCAGATTGCAGTTTGACAGAGAAACAAGATCTTTACTAGATAAACTAAAGTATAGTTACTAAACTGAACTGCTGATGAGCACAGCAACTGCAACCATCAACAAACAGCTCAGGAAAACACAAATGGGAAAGTGCAGCGATTTGTTCAAGCAAGAAAAGGTTTGACCACAAATCCAAGAATGATAACCACATTATTTTTTAGAAGTGCACCACATCTTATGGAGATTATTTTATCTTATATTTTCGAGAGATGATGTAATGCAGTTAAACAGTCAGGCTCATGTTAAATCCAACTGCTTTGCATTCGCTTTACTTTATTGTCTACACAATGACAGTCCCTTTTTCCAAGAATGCGTTTCTCCGACATCTTGTTTGCTACAGTATGTCCTCAACGATTATCTGGAGAACTCTCGCCGCTCAAACCTCCTACCTGCAAAAACACATGTTCCCGACAGCGAGTGTGAATAGCGCAGTTCCGAATGGCGGATTTCAGCGGAAACACGCTGCAATTCGCTAAGCTTTACAGAGCCAGCAGTGCGCATGCGTGACCTACTAACTTTTACTCCCTTTACCTCATTTGACGCCAGAACCTACGCTCGGAAGGACGCCGCGCCCCCTCCCGGCTCCTGAGCCTGAATCGAGGGTTCCTCCTCCTCTTCCCTCCTTCTCTCCTCGGCCTCTTGTATCTACACATGCCTGGCGCTGGCACCAATCAGCGGGCAGCGTGGGACGCTTTAAACCGAGGATACCGCTACACATCACTAAGGCTCACAGCGACCTGGAGATGGAACTCTAATATGAGCCGCTTGGAAGAAATGGAAATCAGATATGGAAGAACCGATAACAACAGGTGGTTTCTACACCTGGGTGAACTTTGGGCCAGCATACTTAATGACCAAACCTTTGGTCTGTGACTTTGACATAACGACAACGGCAAACTCGAGCAGCAACTGTACAGGAATTGTGCAGTCTTTGTATTCACGATTCATTAGGCAACATAAATTCACAGAAAGATCGGAACATACATGCTATCAGCAACACAATCATGTTATTGTTGGGTACACAAATGCCCACATTTACACCTCCGTGGTGCCTTAATGAGCTAACAAACCAGCAGCTCAGCTCACACGTCAATGACACACAAGCGCGGTAGCCAAACTCGGTGTCCTCCCTTACCTCAAATGCCACTTTGGGGTTCTCCGAGCAGCCCGGACCGTTTTCTTTCAAATTTTGCACCTTTTGAGACATTTAACACAGCGGCGGGAAGAAAGGGTGGAAGATAAAGAGATGGGAGGGGAGGGAGAATAACAATCAATGGAATAATGCGACAGAGGCCATTTCAAAACCACCTGTCATTGAGCAGAGTGGCTTTACCGATTAAAACATTTATGTCTGTCAACCTAAATTATTGGCATTGCTGTCATGTTCAGCAAACATCAAACAGCACACAAATGCATTTTTCTTGATTTGGGCTCAAGCAGCAAGCCGGTATTTCCTTCCTCTACTTCAACAGAGAATGTCAAGTAGAGATAATTTTAAATACACAATTATGGAATATTTCTACTTTGCACAAGCTTCTCAATGTTCACCTCTTCATAACATACAAGTGTTATGAATATAGGCTGAAACAAAACAGCAGCCTTCACAATGGGGCTGGTTACAGTTAAAACAAAAGATCGTCTCATTTGCCACAGGCTGGTCTCCTTGTCTACATCGCAACAAAATGATGTGCTTTGTCTCAAGATGCTCCTCGGTCCTGTCTAACCTCTTCCCCCTCATTGTCTTTTCCACCACCCACCTATCAAACCTCAAACAGTGTGGATCTATAGTGGCGAATATTTACCCTCCAAGTCTCACAGCTGCCTTGCTTTGTATTCCTTCGTCCGTTTGCAGAATCCCCATCAGACAGGAGCCAAGTCACCAGCTCCCCCTCGTCGTCACTGCTATCCCTCTACCTTTCTTCTCTTTCTTTCTACTCCTCCTCTCTCTCTCTCTCTCTCTCTCTCTCTCTCTCTCTCTCTCTCTCTCTCTCCTTTCTGTGTTCCAACGGCTCATTCAGGAAGCCATCTTGTGTTTTTAATCTGGTTTTGCCGGAGCACTCGTACACACGCTCTCTCTTTCTCTCTCCCCCTCGCTCTCTCACTCTACCCCCCTCCCTTGCTCGCAGTCCCTTGTGCTCGTACAAGCCAATCGGTCTACTCTGCACATGCACACAAACACACGCACGCTTGCTGGTTTTTCTCCTTCTCTGCACAGAATTTGAACATCATTCTAAGCGCCCCCTCCTCCGCTTCCTCGGTTCAAACATGCACATTGCACATTACACACACACGCACGCACATACACACACACATTAGACGTCACGTTAAACATAGTGCACAATAGCAGCCCATCCACCAATCAGAAGCCAGGCTAGGCTTTGCTGCTAGGGTGAAATTGAAGGAGTGCAAGGGAGTTCAGTAAGAGGGGCGATAGAAGCTTGTAATGAAAAAATAAAAAATGGAGCAAAGGTGGAAGCGTAAGCGTGAACGTGCTTGGGGTTGGGTAGGTGGCGGTAATCTCTATGTCTCCTGTCAATTATCTCTTCAAGCTCGCCTTCGCCAAACAATGCCTTTGGTATGTGGTATCAAGCACCATCTGTGTCAGGGCTGCTTGCAATAACTGGACTGGACTAGACGACACAGTGTACACACACACGCGCACATGCACACACACACATATGTACGTACACAAACATAAATGTAAACTGGAATACAGTCTGCCTAAGACACCCAAAAATCATTTTACTCAGCAAAATGCTGACTAAAAGCAAGCAAAGCAAAGCAAAGGTAAGTATGCAGATGTACAACAGTGCCAAGATTATTTATCACCAAGTGTTATCTGGAACCTGTTGGTCATTTGGTGTAACATTGTAAACCAGACGCAAGTAAAGCGCACGTTCGCCAAAAACCTTATTACGATGAAACACTTGCCAAAATAAACTAGATGCCCTTTCTCTTGACCTCTGCAGGTTAATGCAGGTTAAAATTGCTGCTCAATAACGTCGAGCAGTATTTACATGCATCCAACGGTGACGACACATTGCCGAGTGAAAAGTACACAGAGGAGACGAGCGAAAAAGAGAGAGGGACGTGAACTGCGGCAAGGCGAGGAAGTCCCCCCAGTAGTGACACAGCGGTAACTGTCTGACACTCAAATGGTACGGGGAAATCCCCTCTGCTGACGTCACACAGGTCACATGTGAGAATGTGTGTTTACTACGTGGGAGCAAAGGGGTGTTTGTGGTAGGCGTGATCGGGTCCGAGAGCGGCCCAAGAGCGCCGCTAGAATAGAAAATTCGCTTGCAGGTGGACCAGGTCTTAATTGCAACTTCCCATTGAAACAATTATTGTTCTCACAAACTACGTATAACACTTAACACTTCATATTAAAGCCTATTTTAATTAATTAATTTTAATTTAAGGTGAGAAATCGGGACAAGAATATATTTATTTTGAATTTTCTGTTATCCAACATCCATACATACACTACTCACAAAAAGTTAGGGAAATTGGTGATTTGGGTGGAATTTCTGGATGACCTTAAAATACACCTTACAAGTTTAGATAGAAGACAACTTTAGAGAAGATGTGAGAGATCGGACAGTACAGCCAAATGCAAGTGAAGCAGTCTTTATTGTGGAGGGAAAGGGGAACGCTGGGGAGCTGAAGCGGCGATCGGGCGAGGCTGCGCTCGTCGGGGGGTGGTTAGCCGGATGGCAAGCCAAGTGAAAGGAGCTGTCGGCTGGGCTTCGCACTGGCGAGGACTGAACGTGGCAGACGGGTGATCTCTAAGTAGAGCAGCTGTGGAAGGGACCGGTGTGCGCGCAGACATCACGAGACAAGCTGACATAAATTGTTGCGCTGGCTGCGCTAATATAGCGCTCCCAATCAGCCCGTGACAGGTGACAGCGATCGCGGTGACAAGGGGGCGTGGCTGGACGACACCGGTGCGTGACAGAAGATCAAATTAAGTTCAGGGTATAGTGCACTTTTGGTTCGTCTTGAAATTTCACCCCATATTTAGATTTTTTTTTTAATTTATTGGTTTTGCGTTTATCCAATAAGGTTAGTTTCTGATAAACCAGCCAATAATGTTAATTAACAACATGAAAGTAACCACTTTAGTTTTCTAAAAACTGTGGGAAGAAACAGCTCTTCAA
Organism: Syngnathus floridae; assembly: GCF_059516105.1. Taxonomy (NCBI): domain Eukaryota; kingdom Metazoa; phylum Chordata; class Actinopteri; order Syngnathiformes; family Syngnathidae; genus Syngnathus; species Syngnathus floridae. The sequence goes on along the minus strand of NC_142417.1, from coordinate 13,461,331 downwards.
ATGCCATTAAAATCCTCCATAACAAATAAATTCATGAAAAAAAAACTGTTAACTAAAGCATTTGACCTATTCTACTGCCCACACTGCTCTTATACCTAATGTTTTCTATTTAAGTCGATTTTTTACGGTTTGACCATCACTGTAATTTTAAAGAGTCCATTAGGAGGACACCTTCAAATTTTGCACCGCTTAAGCTTATTTGTGTAATTTTTTAGCTGAAACTTGTCCACTATTTGAAATAGGAGTTCTCTGAGTATCAAACAAAAGTTAAAGATCGATTGTAGTTGTGGACACCAAAGTTGATGGAAAATGTAGCTTTTATGGGTGAGTGCTGACATCCTGGCAAGGTTTCAGCATAGTGGTTGAAACCTATAGCAACTTTTGATATTGAAAATGCAGTAGTGCATCATTGACTTTTAATGCTTGTAATTACATGTACAAACAAGAGACATTGCAAGCAGACGTGACTACTACAATGCAAGCTCAACCAAGATTCTGCATATTAAGTGGCATTTTTAACTCCACTTGCCTGACCAACAAATATGTATCATGAAATTTATCGGGAATTGCATTTCATGCATTACACATTTAAACATTTATCAGCTGAGTAATGTTTTTTTCTCTACCAAAAATCTGCATCAGTCTCACAAATATCCATATTGGTCGGGCTCTAATTTGTTTAACTGAAGGCATCAGTTGCTAGGCAATGATTACTTGATTACTGTCATCATATGGAGAATAGAAAGAAGAGATAGCAGGATTGGTGGGGGGATATTGATAAGTAATTATTATTAGAGCAAGAACGACACAACCACAGTTACTATATGGCTGAACTTACATACAGTGTGTCTTGAGAGTCAAAGGTGATGATTATCATGCAAATGTGTGTCTCTAATGTTTACTTAAGCTTTCATTTACTAATTAACAATAGGAAATTAGTGAAGTATGTAATATCAAGAGTGAGAAATGGCGAACTGAACTGAAATGGGCTAGAGTTCTTTCAGAGGTCAGGGGTTCAAATATGTGAAGGCAGTAAACTTCTATTACCCAACAACGAGAGAACCTCGGGAAAGACAATAGCCACAATTTGGAGCTCTCTTTCAATATGCCTCTCAGGCACTGACTGAACTCACATTGCACAGGCCAACAGTCAACATTGTCTTGGCCCAGCTAACTTATGACAAATGCTCCTGTCGTTAGAACTACTAACTTCTTTGGCCTGAATCTTCTGGACGTCAAAGTATAAAGACCAAATTTCAGTTAACAAACAACTGCCATTTTGCAGGAAACCCTTAAGGGGGGATGCGTGAAGCACCCGGACAACAAAACAAGACAGCACAGGTCTGAACAGTGCTGATGAAAACCCTTATTTCCTGTTTGTGGCAAAACAAACCACGTGTCCTTTCTTTTCAACTTTAAGTGATCCTCAAGCCTGACAAGTTTTTCCTGCCTGTCATTATATTAACACCCTCTCATCATTATACATAATTGAATAATTTGAGAGCCAATGCTTGATTTGGGTTGAACAAATTTAAAGGATGCACGTCAGTATTAAAAAAAAAAACATTGTGTATATAGTATGTACAACTACTAACTTGATTGGGACATGAAGTAGTGTAGAGGTTTAACGATTAATCGACAACTCGATTATATAAAGAAATATATATATCCATCCATCCATTTTCTATACTGCTTGTCCCCACGGGGTTCACGGGCGTGCTGGAGCCTATCCCAGCAGTCATCGGGCAATAGGCGGGGGGCACCCTGAAACGGTTGCCAGCCGATCGCAGGGCACAGAAATATGAACAACGATCCGCACTCGCACTCACACCTAGGGGCAATGTGGAGTGCTCAATTGACCTACCAAGCATGTTTTTGGGATGTGGGAGGAAACCGGAGTGCCCGGAGAAAACACACGCGGGCACGGGGAAAACATGCAAACTCTGAGGTTTTGGAGGTGGAATCGAACCGGCACCTTCCTAACTGTGAGGCGGACGTGCTAACCAGACCGCCTCACAGTTAGGAGGGTGCTGGTTCGATTTTACCTCCTGCCCTCCCTGTGTGGAGTTTGCATGTTCTCCCCGTGCCTGCGTGGGTTTTCTCCACACATTCCGTAGTGATGTATGATGCGTTTCTCTGGGTTTTATAATTTGATTATGGTTTGCACTAAGCACATACTTGTTTGTTGTTGTACTTGTTGTGTATGTTGCAAATGTAATTAAATATAACCCCCCCCAAAAAAACCTTACTGTTGTTTTTTTCCAATTTCTTGATGTGGTGTTTTTTTTATGGAAAATGGGGATGGTGGGGTTTTGATGTGTTCTAAAGAGTTTCAGGGATTCCACTTTTATTTATTTTTTATTTTTTTTACATGTCCAATGCATTTTAATGCGAGTCAATTTTGCAGTGTGTGGATTTTTGCCTATATTTGTTGTAAGCTTAGGAAAATACTAAGTAAATCTTATGTGTATTTTATACATCCGACCTTCAAACCTTTAACTTCTAATGATTGCAATGGAATGGAACTTACTCAATGTTTCATGGCAATTTGTAATGATCTTGTAATATTTGTTTCAAAGTGATTATTTGTCAGTGTGCCAATGAATATATGCTTCAGAGGCAGTCAGCATCCAATACCTAAATCTTGAGTTTAGTAGCCTTGTCAAGTTTTTCCTGTTCCAACTGCTGACCGTTCATTGCATCTTCCTCCTTCTTGACTTGAAAACCCATCCCCCGCCTTTTTAGACCCCGATGCACATACAAACACATTTAGCCATGCGCGCGCGCACACTGCACACTTGTAAATGCGCACTCTTTCTTCACACACCCACACAAACACAAAATAGCCTAAGGTTAACCCCCACCCTCAGTCGAAGCCTAGGAGGTCAAAGGACAAAGCAGAGGCAAATACAGGAATTCTCCTGTGCGGTTGCCTGCACAGCTCCTCAACCATGCACACAAAGATACGCACGCGCACACACACACATACACACACACTATTCACAGAACCAGCTATTAAGAAAATTGACTGTGAATATGTGGCTATTTTGATTCCAGCATAATATGCTTTGTGAAAACATATTGTCAGCCTATATTCTTATTACATGAAGCTAAAAATGGTACAATCGCATTTTAGTCCCTCATATACCTGAACTTGCATCGATTGAGAAGTTTCACTCATAGCTCGGTGAATTAAACTGACAGTAGGCAGCTGTCAAATATGTAAAGGAAAAAATATATATCACTAAGGCAAACACACTCAAAGTCAGGTATCACAATCCACTGGCTACCAGAGGATGAAAGTTCAAAACAAACTTTAAAAATGGTTTGTAGCACTAAGATGACTGACTCATGGTTTAAATTTCATACGCACGTCTAAATATTAAATTCTTGGAATGGGCTGTTTGTACGACTTTTAAGAACACTTGATGGTAATGAAAGGTGGTGAGGATTTGTTCGATTGTAATGCTGATGGAAAAGAGTTACGTAGTGTATTGGTGTTGTAGTTTATGGACAATCCACCTAACTAAAAAAAAATAAACAAAAATTATAACAGTACCTCATTTCCTGAGCTCTTTCAAATGCTGCAAATGACTCAGGGCTATGTTTACACTGTGGTTTAATTCTGATTCTTTTGAATCAGATTTTTTTCTTCAACGTTCCCGGTACAGTTCAGATTTTTCTAAATTCTTCCCCGGCCTCTTTCGTATCTGGATATAAATCTGCTATGTACACGATACAATTACAAGATGGGGCCCACGCCCCACTCATCCGGCCTATACATGATCTAAAGGCAAAGAAAATGATGCAAATTTTCCACAAAACAGAAGTGAAAAGCGATGGGTAACTTGGCACAGAAAACAGTCAGCGATGACAATCTACTATAGAAGTGATCAAATGAAACAAAATGTCCAACAAAACGTTGTTCTACTAATTGAAAGACAATGTTTAAGATGCCTACTCACCTCCCAGGTGTGCTGTCTTCTTTTCAGCTCTTCACATTTGCGCAGCTTGCAGATCTGCTTGCCTATCTTGCGGTTCATGCAATAAACACAGGCACCACAGTTTTCTTTGCGGCGGCATGGAGTGCAGGTACCACATTTCTTCCTCCTTTTCTTTTGGGTGTTGAAAGTGGCATCCAGTTGGGTGTCAGTGGGAGAAAGGGAGAAGAGGCCTGCTTGCTGATGCTCACTTTCTATGTATTTGCGATGCGGGGACGTCTTGGGCAATAATGTTCTATTTTCTGAGTGATCAGGAACTTTGCTGCTGAAAAAATTGCAGACATCCTGAGAAGCTGGACTGGGTATTGCCATCGGCTTCGACATTATTTCCTAATGCGAGTCCTGCTTTTAAAAACTGCTTGGCTTTATAAAAAAAAATCAAAAACAGCCTACTTCAAAAAGCTACACCTGGTTAGGTTTTAAAATATAAACACTAGCCTGGAAAAAAACACCTCAGTGTGTGTCATATTAATCTAACAGATGACCCTGCAAAACCTTGTCTTGCTACCCTGAGGTATGGTTGATGGTCCACTGGAGTTTGGGCAGAAAAACAGACTCTTGTGGATTCATAGTTATGCCAGGACCAGCCTAGACAGAAGGGGAAAAAAATAAAGAAAACTTCATCTCATTAATTCAAAACATTCTGCTTAGGTGCATACTGCACTACACAACACTTGCTGTAATTCATCTCCACTTAAATCTGTTTACCTGGGCGAATGCAGTCAGTTTACACCAACATTTAAACAGTAAAAGACATGCTTGTTCAGGCATATCCTTAACCGGATCCTTCAGTAAAGAACAAGTCAATGAAATTACAACTTTAATAACAACAAAGATAACTCACCTTGGAGAGTGCATTCAGACTTTTGGCTTTCTAAGCCTAACTGTCACTATGTGACTCACATGACCTTATAGATTCTGTGTATTCTTTGGGAAGCTACTATGTTCAACCTCAGACCCCACATGGACAAGGGCCTAAGTCCACCACTAGAACGAATGAAAGGGGGGGTGATGTGCTGATGCCGTGCACTGTCCTCTTTGTCTTGGTGGTCACACGCTCCAGTCGCCCATCAATAAAAGCTAGATTGTTCTGAGAAAAGCCACATTTTCCTTGCTACTGCCCAGTTTCAGAAGAACTGAATGTGTGTTTAAAAGCATTTCCAACTATATGGAAGGTAAAAACCTCCAACTTGTAATGGCTACGTTTCCAGAGACATTTGTTCAACAACACACAGCAAGCCACATGGCAGCAACACTGATTTTGGCATGTAAAAATGAACGTGAAAACAATCTTGTTTGAGATTGTGAGTATTGTTGTGCAGCCTTCAAAACTGCAGCGTTTTTTTAAAATTTAGCTCACGAGTGAGCTGGAGCCTATTCCAGCTGACTTGCAATACCTTGAAATGGGTGCCAGCCAAAGTAAAAGGGCACATTTGTATCAATGTGACCCAAAATGTTTAATTAATGCTTCCAGCACCTTGTAAAATCTGTCTCAAGGGCAGTCAAGGGGTCAAAGCGTGCTCAACGTTGTAATATCAAGGCGTGCCTAATTAAGTGTCCGGTGGGGGTTTATTGAACAAGATAGCAATCTAAGTAAGTTACAAATATAGTTAGCATGAAAAATGTAAAGCTAAAAACTAAAATTAGTAATTGTAATGCAACAGGTAAGCACTTCCGCCTCGCAATTTGGGGGTTTGGGGTTCATATCTTGGCTTTCTTTCTAGTTTGTGTGAAGTGGGATGTAATGTTGTCCTTTATCGATTGAAACGCCACAAGCATGCAACATATTTAACGGTAAGTAGCTCATTGGTTCACCTGAAGTAATTAGATGTCATGCTTAATGGTGCATTGAAGTGTGCACGAAGAGAAGCGGCGTCTTACTAGCAACCCATCCCAATGCGAATACATGGAAAAATATCTTGTTTTTTCATTGCACTGTACTAACTCAATTCTACACAGCTCAACTAACCTTGGTTGGCTGTATCAGTTTTACGCCTTGAACTGCGCAGAATTTAATACATCGGTTAAATTTGTACACACTATCAAACCATAATGCAGGTTACCAAAAGTCCCTTGTATCTACATCTCATTATGGTTGCAATTGCAACCAATTTATTTGAGAGGCGACTGAAGCCAGTAAGAAAATTCTCCACCTTGCGATAACGCAACAGGGTACGCAAAAATGAAAAGTGAGCTACGAGTTCCAAAGCCCTGTAAAGCATTTTTCAAGCAACGGGAGCGTAATTGCTTATAATAAATAGCAAATTTCTTAGTGGCAGTCTCATACCGAAAGTCGAGTGCATACTCGTTTCTCCATTAGAGCGCTCAGGAATAAAGTTGATATGATGGTACTAAGTTAACGTGTTTTGTCTAGCCAAAACAACATAGTTTTGTTGGGCAAACGTTAACTTTCTTTTTATGTGTCAGTTTTACAGTAAACTTGAAGAGAGAATACAAAAAGCAGTTCGATGCAAACACACTTTGTATCTTATTTGGAGAATTGTGCGAGCGAGAGAGTGAAAACAGGACCTAAGTAATACTTGTTAAGTGTGTTTTGCCAAGTTTACATTTGTTCACACCTTGTGTGGGGTACAACTATCAATATACAAAAAACGTACACGTTTTGGTCTGAGGTGTATCCCAGCAATAAACAGGGGCTTTTGTGAACACAGGGCGCTGGGAAAATAGCTTGTGGCGGAAAAGCCGCAATCCTACTGTGGTCTCAACACCAAGTCCTTACAAAATGAGCAAGTAAAAATTTGATTTTACAGAAGTATTTTTAAATCAAAGTAAGATATCAGCTATATACGACACGAAGAAAACAATGGCGTCTTAGTAAACATAGCAAGAGGGATGATAAAATGACCATTTAATTATAATTTGTGATATTAAACCAACAAAAAAACAAAACAAAAAAAACAAGTGCGTCACCAGTCAGCCATTAGAGGTGTCCAAATATTCATTTGCAACAGTGTCGAGTTCACGTGGTTTGCCACACGCAGAATTTACCCCCGGTGGCGCGCGCCCTATCCAAGCAATCACATATAAATAGCAGACGTCTTGAGATTTACAATAAGATAGTCCCTGTTATCTCCTGCAATCAGCAATGTACACCCATTAGTATTACGTGCGGGCTAATTGCTCTATAGAGCACTTTCACTAAGCGTTATTACGCACACATTACAATGAGATACTAAAACGCGCACGAACGTGTAAAAGTAAATGGTCCAACTTCAATTACGGGTATCCTATACTGCAAGAGAACACTTAATACTTTTAATAACTAATTCCAGAGGCGTTGGGTCGAACTTTAGAAACGGCCACATTACTAATGCAAACAAACAAACCAGTGAATAACATCATGCGTCACAAGTGAATGTAGGGCCCAGGCTAAAAACTCAATTATGGGTATCCTATACTGCAAGAAAGCGCTGTAATACTTTTAATAACTTATTCCAAAGACGTTGGGTCGAACATTAGAAACGGCCACATTACTAATGCAAACAAACAAACCAGTGAATAACATCATGCGTCACAAGTGAATGTAGGGCCCAGGCTAAAAACTCAATTATGGGCATCCTATACTGCAAGAAAGCGCTGTAATACTTTTAAAAACTTATTCCAAAGACGTTGGGTCGAACATTAGAAACGGCCACATTACTATTGCAAATAAACAAACAACAACAACAACGACCGGGGACTAACATGGGCCACACACGTGAATGTAGGGCCCATGCAAAAAAAACAAAAACGCACTTGCATTAAAGAAATAAAACTTTACCTGGTGTGAATGAACTACAGCGTAATTGAGGAGGTAGAAATTTCACTTCGGCTTCCACCGTCAAAATAACAAGAAAATGAGGAGGGAATGTGACAAGCTGAGCAAAAATAGAAAATTAGCGAGAAGTGGTCAACTCCGAGGTGTCAACCGAGAGGAAAAAAGTCAAGTGAAGCAATGGGAGGGGCTGAGGTTGGTAAACGAGAGAGAGGGTCATTTTAGGATCGAAGTCATCAGTAAATTATGGGCTGGAACTCTGCCAGATGAAGGGGGATACGATGCAATTGCTGTCTTTAAGTCAGCGGTGTGGTTTTTTTTATGGAATAAAAGAACTGTCTATAAACTAAAATGATTAAATGACTTATTTTGAGGTGTGTGAAATATTAGGAAATATTCAAAGTGTAACCCAGCTCAACCACAAAATAAATTCTGGATTATAATTTGGCTAACACAAACACTATACATTTAGATCCTCTAAATATGAACATTTTAATCATCAGGTAAGCAACGTGATCCATATTAATCAATATGAAGGCTAACTGAGTTGAAATAGTTTGATCAAGATTGATCAAACGTTTTACCAACTACCACCTCAAAAATACTTTCCTCTCCAAGTAACATGACCATGTTGATGACCAACATTAAAATATAGTACATGCAGCGTAATAGACCAAAGTTTTCATCAAAAACGAGAGCAAAGTTTCATAATGTTAAGTCACTGAAACATTCTCAACAAAAAGTTGCGCTTAGATTAATACAAAGGAAAAAAACGTGCTTAATTGCAAATACAAGTGAAATGTATTGCACAGATACACACACTGAAAATAGAACCTAAATAAAAAGTTCTAAAAGATGAATGTACTGAAAACTGTAATAAAGGATTAATGCATTGCACTAAACACTAAATACTGAACTGTACTAAACGTGTACTGCACTGGATTAAAGAATTGTTGAAGCCAATGTACCAGTGTGTTGACAATTAAAAAATAAAATATATTTCTGTTGAGGTAGATTTTTATGATGATTCTTTACTTGGCGGCTCAGTAATCTGC